>NC_133316.1:13479432-13603781 GCF_012295235.1 Primulina huaijiensis | reverse complement strand
AAATATTTGTGTTGAAAATGTGAATGTTGAATGTTGAAAATTAGGTAAAATTAGGTGTTGAATATTGAAAATTAGTGTGTGATGATGTAGGTAATGATGTATTTTATTTTTGGATTATTTGTAAAAATTTTCTATAAATAGATCTCTCATTTGTGAAGAAAATCACAATTGAGTTGAGAGAAAAATATTATAAAGTGTGTAGTGTGATAATTTTGAGAGTTTGAGATTTTTACTTTTTTACCGTAAATTTTTACTTTTTCACAACAGTAAACTGTTAAATAAAAAGTTAATTTGATACCATATCCAAATAAGTTCAACAGTCCTAAAAAATTATTCAAACCACCATAAAATCAAGTATCAAAAACTCCTCAAAATAAAAATCAACTTTCATTCAATCCTTTAAACAATGCGGAAACGAGAGGTTTTCGGGTGTGTACTGTCCAGCCCAGTCCGTTTAAACCATTCAAACCTATCGTGTCTAATGACTCAACACATCCCAACCGTGATAGCAGATAATACCTATATAACCACATGCATTTAAAAATAATACTTTTAATAAAATACTTCTAACTTAAAAATTGTTAGCATCCACATTTTCGCAACTCATTTAAAATATTTAACATTATATAGTATTTCCTCATTATTTATCATAAATTATTTTTGGTGAAGATTGATAAATGAAAGTAACTATCCTTTATCTTTTATGCTCTCTTCGGTTGATCAATCTATAAACCATGATATCCAACGGCGGGGTGTCAGCAACTCTCGTCATTGGGCTGTGGCCTAAAATAAAATAAATTCACCGCCTTTTTTTTAAGACGGATCCCTCACATACCCTCTGTGTCACAGTCAAATCACATCCTTCAAAATATTTTCTTTTTCTTCCGTTTATATAATAAATACCGTTTGCTCAAAAATCCTAAAATAAGCATGCCTCGAGATTTTAACATATAAATCGCACCATAAACATTTCCTACGTCGAAAATACGTTATAAAATCATAAACTTTACATACGACTCAAAATATATTTTTCGGGTTATCGAATTTGCTCGGAACGTTGCCCAAAACCTCTAAACTTTACATTCCTTGATTTTATACTTTCGACCTCTACCCGAGTCCTCTCTAAGCCATCCCATAAATTAATTTACAGCATATAACGTGACTAAGGTTGCTGCAACAATCAAAGACTCGACGACAAACGACTCTACCTAAACCTCGTTTCGACCCGTACACATATATCCTTCGCTCTAACTCCTCCCAACTTGAACCAAGACACAACCAAACCCTAAGCAGCTTCCTAAGACACATACCAGCCCCTAAAACGAGCATCTCAACCTCTCTTTATCTCCTGGAAGTCCCTAAATCTAGTCCCAAGCAGCTGCCTGCAACCCGTGCGCCCCAAGCTTTTATGCCCCGAACCCTTGCACTCCACGTAACCCCTCCCGACTCCAGCCCTTGACCACAACCTTAGGCACTCCTCAACCCTAAACGAAGCCCCCATGCAGCCCTTCTCTAGCCACAAGACATTGGCCAACCGTGACAAGAAGAAGAAGCTCGAAGGAATCAAAGTCGTGCAGCCCCTAGGCAACCGCATGCGTGCAGCTGTTGAGGTTAGCCTCCCAGCAGTTTGGCTCGACTTCCAGATGACTAAGACCTTGCAAAACCATACACATAGCATCTAAACATCCCTCCCAAGCGTCCCCTATGACAGCAACATTCCTTTGCATCAATAATCGTCCAAAGCATTCATTAAAATGTCGATAAGATGTATAATGCATTACAACTTTATAAAACCGAAACAATAGACATTATTCATGCGACAAAACATTAAACATGCATAATATAGTTTGTATGGTGCAAAAATAAGGGTTTAGAACGTTTTTTTCGTTTAAAACGCTTGAAATACAAATATTGGTGTGGTGGAGCGTTGTGACGAATGAAGGACGATTTCTATCCTTTTTCTCGACAGGAGAACCTACCTTAGGGTGCAAGGGAGTCGAGTGTTTATTACTGAAAGGAAGAACAAGGAAGAAAAATCGAAGAGTCCCTTGGCAAGAATCTGGATGTGTGGCTCCTTTGATTGTACGTGAATTTTGTGTGTCTGTGCGCTAGGTGTTTAGGTGTGTGGGTGCCTGTAGTTTAGGGCTTAAAAAAATAAAAAGGCTTGTCTAAACTTAATTAATGAGCTAAGTTAACCCTAGTTTTTAAATAATTAATTAGGCCCATAAAAGTAATAAAATCATTAGGTCTCAAATTAAAAGATTTAAAAACACATATTTACAAAATCCCATATAAATTATAAAATTTCTTGCTCCAACTAATTTATTTAAATTTGAACCCAAAAATACTAAAATTCTTAATCATTTAAAATAAATAGTTTCTTAACTAAAAATAAAAATTTAACTTTAAAATCTTGAACACCTTAATCATCTCCGGTTCTCTGTCCCCGGTCGACCACTGATATTCGACTGAAAATTTATGAAATCAATCAAAACTACATCATTAATCATTTAGTTATTCAAAATATATCAATCATGTATACAAAATCATTTAATTAAAATAATTTAGAAGTTTAATAATTTTCAGGCATTCAGTTTACGTAAACGGATTTTTTGATGTTTCAGGTTTAAAGTTAATTTTCAATTATTCAAATAATGATAAGGTTATATGTATTTTAAAATAGGTTTATTGAAATAAAATGCAGTCAAAGTTACTTCTTTTATGGAGATTAATTTTGAAACGCAAAAGGATTTTGGTATATGTAATCTGTATGGATATTTTTAGGCCCAAAGGAAGTTCAATATTTAATATAATTATATAAGCGCCTGTGGTGGTAAACACATGGTAGTTGTTTGATTTTTCATGTGAATAATAAATCGGTCCAAATGAAAGTTGTTATTTGACATGATAATTACTATCAGTGTTTGACTAATGTGCCAGTATATCATTTATGAGTTAATCTTTTGTTCAAAGATTAAACATTAATGGAGTGCTCAGTATCCTACTTATGTTGTTTACATTATTTGAATTTATTGATTATTTTATTTGGATATTTGGTTGATCATGTATATTTGATTTTTTGTTTTCTGTTTAGATTTGACTCTTGCAAATAATCATTCCAACATAAATTTTATTCCTATGTTAAATTGCTCAAACTTTAAATCGTGATAAGAGAATTTACTGATAGACTTGGAGTCATAAATTTAGACCTTACAATAAGGGTTGAATTTCCTCTTGCCATTATTGATTAGAGTACCTCTCATGAGAAGTAGGAGATTGAAAGGTGGTAGAGGTCGAATCGTATGTGTAAGATGATCATGAAGAGGGTCATTATAGAAACATTCACGGGCACAATGTCTAATGACATTGCTACAGGTGAGGTTTTCCTTCACGACCTCAAAAAGAATTTTTGCTGAAAGTGAAAAGTCTAAAATTGATACACTTTTGGCAAGCCTCGTTCAATGAGATATAGGGGCAAAGGCAACATAAGGGAGTACATTATGGGGATGTCTCATCTTGCTTCAAGGTTGAAAGCACTGAAGCTTGACATCTCTGAAGACTTGCTGGTTCATTTAGTTTTGATATTTTTTTCTCCATATTTTAATCAGTTTAAGGTGAGCTATAACTGTCAAAAATAGAGTTGGTCTCTAAATGAGCTGATCTCGCCTTGTGTTTAGAAGAGAAAATGTTGAAGCAAGACAAAATAGAAATTGCTCATTATGTCTCTATCTCGAAGGATAAAGGAAAGAAAAGAAAGGATAAGGAAGCTATGGATACAAAACTCCAAAGAAATAACAGAAGAATCCTAATGATTCTCAAAGTACTGGTTGTTTATTAAGTTAAGTCTAGAACTTAAGTGGTCGATTAAAATTTTGTCTATTGGGCTTTAATATATCTAATAAGTTATGAGTATTTAATGTGTAGATACTTAAGTGTAATTTCTGTTATTATGATTACTTAAAACATAAATATTAGAAAATAATAATAAACATTATCTATATATGGGTTATGGTGCCAGATCGCGCTCCCTATTTTTTCCCATATTAAGAAAATAATTCAGAAGAAAAAGCTAAATGATTCTCTCAATGAAAAGAGTATGTAGATCTAGAAAATCAAAATACGCTCTAAAGAATTCAGGATTATGGCTTTATGTACGCTTATTCTTAAGTTTTTAGTAAAATTCTTAATGATTTAGCATGACCAATTCTGTGGTTTATGTGGATTTTTCCCAAGAAGTGGTATCAGAGTCACTTATGCTTGAATTATATATTGAGATTTGTTTAAAGTTTTGGATATTTGTTTTGATCTAGATCTGGAAAAAAAATTTACTTGATTTTTTTATATGACTTAAAATCTGAAAAATATTTTATGTTAATAGTTTCGAATTACGGTTAAGTTGTTTCTTTAAAAACAATCTTCAGAAACTCAAAACTACAGTTTTTTTCACTGCCCCCACGCGCGCCATATTGAAGTTTCCAATTTTTTAAAAACAGTTTAGGTTTATTCAATTTAAAGTTAAATTTTAAATGTTCGAATAATGATAAGATTATATGTATTTTAAAATAGATTTATTGAAATTAAATGTTGTCAAACTGACTTTTTTTTTTGGAGATTAATTTTATTTTTTTAATACCAAAGGATTTTGATATATGTAATCTGTATGCATATTGTTCGGCCTAAAGGAAGTTCAATATATAATATAATTACATCCGCGCCTGTGGTGTTAAACACGTGGTAGTTGTTCGATTTTTAATGTGAATCATAAATCGGTCCAAATGAAAGTTGTTATCTGACATAATGTTACTATCAGTGTTTGACTGATGTGCTAGGATATCACTAACAAGCTAATCTTTAATTCAAAGATAAAGTATTAATGGAGTGCTCGGTATCCTGCTTATGAGGTACATTATTTGAATTTATTGATTATTTCATTTGGATATTTTGTTGAGCATGTATATTTGTTTTTTTTGTTTTTTGTTCAGATTTGACTCCTGCAAATATTCATTTCAACATAATTCTATTCCTTTGTTAAATGACTCGACTTTGAATCGTGACAAGAGAATTTACTTATAGTTTTCGGAGTCATGGATTTAGACATTGCGATAATGGTTGAATTCCCTCCCGTGATTACTGATAAGAGTACCTCTGATGAAAAGTGGGAGTTTGAAAGGTGGAAATTGTCGAATCACATGTGTAAGATAATCATGAAAATTGTCATTCCAGAAACATTAATGGGAACAATGCCTAGTGAAAACAATGTCTAGTGGCATTGTTACGGGTAAGTCTTTCCTTCAGGACCTCGAAAAGTGATTTGCTAAAAGTGAAAAGTTTAAAATTAGTACACTTCTGGCAAGCCTCCTTCAATGAAGTACATAGGTAAAGGAAACATAATGGAGTACATCATGGAGATGTCTCATCTTGCTTCAAGGTTGAAAGCACTGAAACTTGACCTCTACGAGGACTTGCTGGTGAATTTAGTTTTGATATCTTTTTCTCAACATTTCAATCAGTTTAAGGTGAGCTATAACTATCAAAAAGAGACTTGGTCTCTGAATGAGCTCATCTGGCATTGTGTTTAGAAAGAGAAAATGTTGAATCAAGACATTACAGAAAGTGCTCATTTTGCCTCTACCTCGAAGGATAAAGGAAAGAAAAGAAAGGATAAGGAACTGCGGATACACAGTCTCAGAAGAAATAACAGAAGAATCCTAATGATTCTCAAAGTACTGGTTGTTTATTTTGTGGCAGTGATGGACATATAAAGAAGAAATGCACAAATTATCACGCTTGGCATGCTAAGAAAGTTATATTTCTAAATATAGTTTGTTTTGAGGTTAATTTACTTCAATGCCGAGACACATGTGGTGGATAGACTCTGGTGCAACAATTCACATCAGTGTGTCTATGCAGGGTCGTCTAGATTGCCAAAAACCAAGTGATGCTGAAAGATTCATCTACGTTGGTGACACCAACAAAGTTGAAGTTTAGACAATAGGGAAATTTAAATTATTGTTAAAGACTGAAATATATTTGGATATTTTTAAACATTAGTTGTACCTTCTTTTAGATGAAATGTTTTTTTTTTTTAATTTCTGCATTGGACAAATTCGGTTATTTTTGTTTATTTAGAAATAGAATATTCAGTTTGTTTCATTATTCAAAATTGATTGGTTTTGATTTTTTTATTAGAATACAATCATCTTTATTCTTTGGATGATATTGCTTCATTTAATGATTCCTTGCAATCAAGTAAATGCTCTAAAAGAAAATTAACTAATGAGAATTCAGCTGCGTTATGACACAAGAAATTTTGTCATATATATCTGAAAAGAGAATAAAGAGAGTTGTATCTGATGAAATTCTCGAACCTTTAGATTACACAGATTTTAGTAATTGTGTCATTTATATAAATGGAAAACAAACAGACAAAAGAAGATTTGAAGCCAACAGGAGTTCCTGCGTCTTAGAACTTATGCATATTGATATTTGTGGATCATTTCATGTGGACCATTCCATTTAGCTTCTTGGAATGGTCAAAAATATTTTATAATGTGCACAGACAATTTTTTGACTTCATTTATCTCATCAACGAAAAGACACAGTCATTAGATGCGTTCAAAAGTTATAAATCTGAAGATGGAAATTAACTTGGCTTAAAAATTTAAACTTTAGATCTGAATCTGATGGTGAATATTATAGTAGATATGACGGTTCTTGCGAAGAACGTCCAAGACCTTTTGCTATATTCCTAGAGGAATGCGATATCGTCCCACAATACACTATGTCGGGTTCTCTCACTATGAATGGTGTTGCTGAAAGACGAAACAGAATGCTTAAGAACATGGCGAAGAGTATGATTAGTCATTCTACCTTGCCAGAATCACTCTGAGAAGATGCACTAAAGACCACAACATATATCCTTTAACAGAGTTCCAACTAAGGCAGTGACCAAAATCCCTTATGAACTTTTGACAGGAAAAAAGCCCAGTCTTAAACATTTGCACGTTTGGGGATTTACAGCTGAGGCAAGGCCTTACAAACATAATAAAAGAACCTGGACCTAAGGACGGTCATTTGTTATTTTACATGATACTCTGAAAGATCCAATGTAAGGCCTAGAAATTCAAACGATGTAACCTGTCTGCATGAAAATCTAAGGTATTAGAAAAATGATTATTTAATTATTTTAAATGCGTTAAATGCATGGTTATGACACGATTATATGTTTATATTGCATGATTTATGTAATGTCCAAAAAGCCAACCTACGTAAAGCACATGCATGCAAACAATTTAAATTGCTTACCTGATTTGCATAATTAATTTTAAATGCTTGCATGATGCATATTACATTGTAACGTCCTCTACTTTTTAACTTTAAAATCCTACTAAATTTTTTTTTATAAACTTTATTTCGAAAATTAATAATTAAAATAACTTAACATTTTCATAAATCAAAATAATTTAACATTTAAAATCTCAAGTGCATAAAAATCCCTAAATCATCAATTGTCAATATTCAACTCCAACATTTAACATGATCATCCTATTTCAAAATAAAGCGTAAAAATCTCTAATAAATCATTAGCAAAAATTTAACTTTGCTTATCAATCTAATGCAGAAAAATAAAGGCCCTCGGGAGTGTGCTGTCGGACTCGATCCACTCAAGCGTAAGCATCTTCCTCAGTAACATCATCACTGCAATATTCAAATTTAGTGAGTCTAATGACTCATCACGTTCTAAACATGAGTAGCAAATAACACATATACAAGCACATGCATTTAAAATCATACTTTTATTCGAAATAATTTGTAAGCATAAATAAATCGTAAAATCATAAAGCTTTCAATTATTTATCAGAAAAGTGACTAGCCTTTTATCCTCTGGTCGACTGATCAATTTTAGCTCACCATTGCGCATGGGGACGAGCACTAGGCACCGACGTAAAATGAAAATACGATCGTCGGACTCCCTCTGGGGCCTTTTCCCGTAAACGGGACCCCTCTGGGGCCTTCTCACTCACGATATTTCCAAAACTCATATATCATATCCTCTTTGTCACAGTCAATTCACACCGTTCAAAATATTTTACTTTTTTCTTTTTAAATCATAAAATATCATTACTTTCCAAAAATTGTATTTTTACAGTAAAAATTGTACAACTTTACCATAAATAATAAAATATCATATTTTCATCAAATTCATCATAATATATCATTTAACAGGCGTTATGACCTTCGGGACGCTGCCAACCCTTTTCGTACTACCCAGTTGTAAAATGACTGTTTTGCCACTGGACGTAAATTTCTCGACTTTGACTTTTTCTTACTTTTATTGACTCTAGACCATCCCAAATAATTATTTAAGCTTAAATTTAATTTTTAATATTTTTATTTAGAGTAAATTCGAATATTTCAATTTATTTCCTTAATTACTAATTCGTGAAGCGTTTAATTCCCGAATTAATTCAACCTTTAAGATTTTATTTCCAAATTTTAAACATAAACTTTTTATACCTAAAGGACCGTCGTGAACCCTGAGTCGACCCCCGTGGACCATGGTTCGAACCAATTCCCTTCTACCTAACCATAGTTCGAACCCATGAAATCTCCCTCGAGCCAACTCTCATTTTTTTGGAACCACCCCCGAGCCACCTCGGGCCATCCCCTGGCCAGACCACCTAGGGACCCTATTGACCACCCTGGACTCACCCTAACCCACGCACCTAGCCCTTTGATCTAGACATAGCCGCGCGAGTTCCTTCCTATTAAATGCATGACTCTTCTTGAAACGTCTACTCATTTTAAAATTCTACTGAACATTTAAAAAAAAAATGCAATTGTCGAAACCATGCCTGCATAAATACATAAAATTCAAAACATGCATTTTGTAAAATCAACCCACAACTGAATAAAATAACTACAATTAAAATTATGAAATGGGCAACCAACTTAAACAATTACTGTTTAAAAATATAAGACATCAAGGATATTAAAATATGTCAAAACCCTCAACAAAATAAAATCATCAACCATTTAAAAAGCTGTTTAAACGTGTTCCCATAAAATCATATTCTTGCGGAAGAATACAAGGTCCTCGGGTTAAGGTGCGCCACCAGTTCCGCCCGTTCATTCATCATCACCTCCAGTCTCCTGATCAAAATGCTCACCTGCATCATTCACATCTAGTGAGTCTAACGACTCAACACACCTGTAACGTTATAACAAATACATATACATAACATGCAACAGTAAAAAATAATGTAATCAACATACATTTCATGATCTTAAAAGCATAACGTAAACATGTCATATAATAGCATAATGTGTCAAAACATGTCTCATCATATCATCATATACGTATACATTTTCTTTAATCGAATTCAGTTCATTAGTTGTGACTTTCGTATCAGCTCTATTCGATTGATCCATCTACGTATAACCACGGTACCGGACGGCGGGGACATCAACGATACTCTCACTCGTCAACTGAGTCTTGGCCTATCATATCATCATATCATGCCAATGGAAATACGACCGTCGGGCTCCCTCTGGGGCCTTTTCTCGTAAACGGGCTCTCTCTGGGGCCGTTTGACTCACGATATCTCCAATCATATCATCGTATACATATATCGTCAGTCACAACCAACTCCCATCCTTCAAAAACATCATCATTTTCATCACTTATCAAAATCATGCATATACGTAAATTTTTTTTAAAATCAAACATGCAACGAATTTTCATAATTTCATAAAAATCATATACGTGATACATAACATTTAAAAACATGATAAATTTGTTCTCAGGGCGTTGTCAGGACTAAAATCTCGACTCAGATGCAAAATGACCATTTTGCCCTTGGAAACCCAAAATGACCATTTTGCGCCTGGACCTCTAAATTTCGACCTGAGGCTTACCAAACTCCTTAAAACATCCAAAAACATATTTAAAAATATTTCTTAGACGTAAAATTGAACCCAAAACTCGAACTCGCTTTAAAACTTGGACCGAGGTCTCGGTTTTAGCCCGAATCAACCCGAAATTTAACCAAAATTTCTCCAACTTAAACCGTGACTTAAACCTACATGACCAACCTATAAACAACCCATTCTAGACCACTTATGACCCACGAAACAAGCCCAAAGGTTGCTGGAAATCTTCAGCGTATGCACATAAATTTTCACAACTTGTGCGATGTTACGATAAAAATCATATCTCTCTCATTTCTTATCAGAAAATTACAAATTTGCTATCGAATCGAAGATAACATAGAGTGTTACAAATCATATGTTGACCACATTTACCGATAACCAACAAGTCACAAAATTCAGAATAACCGAGGGTGACGGGTTTTGTGACACAAAAATTTCACAGCTTGTGCGGTTTTACGATAAAAATCATATCACCCTCGTTTTATATCAGAAAATTACGAATTTGCTATCGAATCGAAGATAACAAAGGTGCTACAAATCATGTGTTGAACTCATTTCCAGAAAACCAACCTATAAGTCTCAGAATTCGAAATAACAGAGGGTGACGGTTTTTGTGACATAGAAATTTCACAGCTTTTGCGGTTTTACGATAAAAATCATATCTCCTTTGTTTCTTGTCAAAAAATTATGAATTGGCTATCAAATCGAAGATAAAAAAGAGAGATACAGATCATGTGTTGAACACATTTCCAGAAAACCAACCTATAAGTCTCATAATTCAAAATAACAGAGAGTGACGGGTTTTGTGACACAAAAATTTCACAGCTTGTGCGAGTTTACGATAAAAATCATATCTCCCTCGTGTAAACGTGACTAACTCGTGACTCCAGCCCCTTGACACCTTTACTCCCAACGTATATAGTCCCCTAACACCTCAAATCGGCAACCCCTTACACAAGAAGTCAAGAAAACATGAATTAGTGCATCAAAGTGTAGGTATATTTCATGTCAAAACTATGCAAAAATGATACCATATAATAGATCAAAAGATTTCTCATACATGAACACACAAACCAGCATATTATGATGTGAATGATGAGAAAAATGAGATTTTGGACGTGCCTTTGTGTTTATACGCTCGAAAACTCGAAGATATGCGCGTAGGACGTGAACCGGAGAAGCGGGGGAGGAGTTTTTCTTGAAAGAATTTCCATGGCCGAAGCCTGCTGCTAGGAAAACGTGAAAATGGCTTCTGGGATAAGTGGTGGGCGGCCAACTCATTATAAAATAGGTTTAGGGTTTTAATTAAGGAATTTAAGTTATAAAATAATGCACTAATGGGCTCTTAATTAAAAAATTAAAGAGATACAATGGTTTTAGGCCCATTAAGCAATAAAATAAACTCATCAAGCCCAATTACACTTCCGGAAAATATTTTGTTTAGGTACGTTTTTGAAAATATTGCCCGAGTCCTCAAAAAGTCTTCCGAATCGTTAAAATTTGCGTACCGGCTAAAAATAAAACTCGGCAGGTAAAAATACCCAAGCAAGGCCCATTTTCAAAAATCACACTTAAATACAACACATAATAAATAATTAAAACTAATTATTCAATAAAAATATTTTTCCTGAATATCTCCGGTTTCCGTTTCTTGATCGAGCGCGAAATACAACCTAAAATCCTAATGCATGAAACTTTAAAGAAACCGTGAATTAAGACACAAATTCATGAAATAAAAAGCATTTAATGCACTAAAACAATTTAATAAAATACAAAAGAAATTTAATAACGTGCATGCATGTGGTTTACGTGGATCTTCTAATTCTCGAGACGTTATACTTCCTAAGTCCAAGCCACGACCAGCACGAGCCCTGGTCAAGCCCTGGCCTAGCCACACCCCGTGCTTCCACCTAGCCGAGGCTACAACCACACTAGTGCACAAGGAAAGTCCCACAAACCCTAGTGTTCTACCCTCCCACGTGCTCAACCCCTTCCAGCTCATGTCCAGCCCTCGTTTCACTCCCGAATTGTCCTCGTTATATCCATAAAACGTCCCAAGTTGGCAGTCTATCCCTTGGAAATCATAACGTTTAATAAACAAGCGAAAAATCGTTCAAACTTTGAAAATAATCGTTCTATCGTTAAACCAATCGAGCGTAAATATTTTCCATGCAAAAATAATCAAAACATGCATAATACAGTTTGAATGATTCGTCAAAAGAATTTAGAAACATGCCTTTACGTTTTAGAATGCTCGAATATGCGATCGTTGGCATGTGGTGCGAAGAAGAACGAACGGGCGACGAAGACTCCTAGTTTTCTCCTCCCCAAGATTTACAAAATTGCAGTGTGTGTTGTGTGTGATGATCGGCTGATTAAAGGGTTTAGAAGCCTAGGTTTTTTATTTTATAGATTTTAATTTGCATGATAATGGGCTTGGGTTTTGGGCCTTTATGTTTATGAGCGATTGGGTCTACTCATCCTAGGTAATTTAGGCTCAATAACATCTATTTAATTGAAAAATAAAAGTGCATAAAAATTAGTTTTTAAAAATAATGTATTTGATATTTTAAAAATCCCTCGTTTGCCCAAAACCGGCATCCGGGATAAAATTGTGCTCGTCTCGTAAAATAATTTGAACTCTATCTGAAACGTTCACTACTCGTTTTTCTTAAAAGTACTTGAAATTTTGTTTTTCTCCTACACTAGAACTCGGCCGAATACATACACATATACGTAAAATATTTTTGACACCATTTTAAAAACAAATCAACCAACTATATTTGAAAATTCAAAAGAAAGTGTTTAAAACATCAAAATCGTCAAACGTTTGCCAACCCCAACTTAGCAATATTTCAAAATAAAGCTAACTCTAACAACCTCTCAAAACCAATCAAAAGCATAATAAAATTCGTAAAAATCTTTAACATAAACTTAATATCATAACTGCGGGAAAACTAGCGCTGGTCTTCGAGTTATATGCACCTTCAGTCCAGTAAAATCAACCATCAAGACCCTCAATAACATCAACATAATGCTCACCTACATCGATCACACATAGCTAGTCTACTGACTCAGCAAACCATAACCATAATAGCAAGTAATACGTATACAATTACATGCAACAATGAAAATACTTTATTTAAAATAACATTTCATAAACATGCATAAACTTAAACAGTTTTCATATCATCATAAACATATTCATTTTCATCATATACATATACGTTTTCATTTCGTTGAATTCAGATCGTTAATTGTGACTTTCGTATTAGCTGAAGGTTGATGGATCAATCTACGTACTACCACCGTACTGGGCGGCGAGGACATCAACGACACTCTCACCCGTCAACTGAGCCTTCGCCTTACATATCATCGTATCATCATAATCGTATTAGTCACAATTACTTTACTTCCTTCAACATTTCATATTTTCATCACTTTATACAAATTAAAAATGCATAAATCATTTTTTCTTTTAAACCAAACATGCAACATATCTTTTAGCATTAACGTTATGTGGGGACCCGGGCTCTAACTCAATTCGTTTAGGGATTAGTTGGATCTTTGCTAAAAAATGTGGGTCAAAATTTTGCTTTTAACATTAAATCAAATGTATAAATGAAGCATGGAACTATTCTTTATTCGATTAAACAAACATAATGTACATACAAGTCTGTTTTAGTACAATCATATACTAGTGTTCAGAAAATCCAGTACACGTCAAGTACAAACGACTAGTAATCTTCTATGCCCGAAATCACCACAATGTCTTGATCTCTCATCTTGCTCGCGACCCTGATCCTGCCCCACCTGTCGTTATATACACATACAGACACAACAACAGCCGGATACTCCGGTGAGAACAAATCCCAGTATAAAACATGTATACATGCATGTCATGCAATCAAATACAAAATCATAATACATAAATCAGTAATTATGACACACTAGTGAATACAGATAAAACTCTTCGACTCTTAATCTTGACTCGACTCATATCTAAGTCTAGGGATCCCGGTGTGAATAAGACGTAACAAGTCTCCCACCTACTCTCCCAATCGGGGTGGCGGTACGTCTTATTCCTAGACTTCGGTCATATCTGTATCGAATGTCTACAANACATGAATTATACCTTTCTTTCTGTCAATCTGACGCTGTCGAAGTCTCGAACTCAAGGCCTGTCAATACTCAATCTGGGAATGACAATATCGAGGAGTACAATATCAATACACCAATCAATTCAATACTGGATATAATCAGAACGAAATCAAATTCTGTTTCGACAGCATAACTGCATAATCTCAATATACCCAACAATACAAATCAACAGATATCCGTTCTCGCAACTCATAATCAATAATAATACAAATCTGATATCAAATCTCAGTCAAATCAACTCTGAAATTCATAACAATTCTATACGGTATCCGTTCTTCAATCCGGTTTCGATTATCCGATTTCTACTACGTCAAGAACACCATATATGAATCATATATGATTCTGACAATACCATAATTTTAAATCATCTCAAAACATAGTAAAACTTACGTCCAGTTGAAGCCCTCGTCGATAGCAATACAATACTGAAGTCGAATTCAAAATCAGACGGGCGGATCTTTCACAAATCACAAATATAGAAGATAAAAGGCGTAAGGATTTCTCGTAGCTTCCCAGGAGCTCTTCTCGTTTCTGTTGCTGAGGGAAATGAAGGAAACCAACATTTTATATACCTCTTGCATGTTAACGATACGTGTCATTATTTTTTTTTCACACCTTTCAGGCGGCGCTCGGGCGGTAACCGATTACCGCTCGGGTGCGGAATGTTCTGCCCGAGTGCTCGACTTGTTACACACTGGCGCTCGGGCGGTCATTTTCTACCGCTCGGGCGCCAGACGTTCTGTCCAAAAACCACCTAATGATGCACTGGCGCTCGGGCGGTAATTTTCTACCGCTCGGGCGCCAATAGTTCTGTCCAAGTGTTCATCTCCACTGGCGCTCGGGTGGTAACAAACTACCGCTCGGGCGCCAACTTTTCTATCCGAGGCTTCTTGCCGTTGCATTTCTTCACTTTTCCTTTCCTTCCTCATGCCTCCATTACCAATAATAGTTCAAAAGAGTGATATCAAATTTCAGGCCTTACACGTTATATCATAAAATTTCATAAACATTTAAAATAAACAATTTAACATATATTACAGCATTTCGGGCACTGCCACGACGTTTACTATTCTTCAGGTGTAACCGTTTTACCTCTAGACATAAAATTCCTTGATTTTGACTTTTTCTTACTTTCATTGACTCTAGAACATCCCAAATAATTATTTAAGCTTAAATTAAATTTCTCATATTTTTATTTAGCTTTAATTCGAGGTTTTCTAATTATTTCTTAATTATTAATTCGTAGTGCGTTTTAATTTCGATTTAATTCAAACTTTAATATAAATTTCCCAAATTTTAAACATAGACTTTTTACATTTAAATTACTCTTGTGAACCATGATTTGACCCACGTGAACCACGTTCGAACCCTTTAGCCATAGAAAACCCTAGAACCGAACCCTAGCATTACCCATCGAGCCACCTCTCGTTTTCTTCGACCGAGCCCGAGCCAGTCCTCGTACAACCCCTCTAGGAACCCACTGGACCAACCATAACTCGCAACAGCCCTCTGAACGAAGGACCCGAGCCACGCGAACTTTGTAGCAATTCCTAGGAATCTTTGAAACCTAGCTATGACCCTTACCCTCGAGCCACCACCGAGCCCAGTCCCTCGTGAACCCTCTCAGGACTCTAACAAACCTAGCCTGGACCCATGGCCCTAGCTACGAGCCATCCCTGCACGCTGTTGTTCTCTCGGGTGGCTTGGGAAGAGTCCTAGCTTTCTTGGACTCTTTCCTAGCCGACGCTTGTTGGAAACTTAATTTCGGAGTTTGACAAACTGAGCGTGAAAAGGATGAACAAAACTGAGAGTGAAAAAGATGAACAACTGATCTAGAAGACTAAGTATAACTAAACTAAAACAAATCGTAAACTGACAGTTGCCCGAACTGAAGATTAGTGTGTATTCAAGGCAACTGAATCAAGCTAACTGAACTTTGTAGTCAACTGGATGATCAGTTGGAAGTGATCAGTTAAACTACAATCAGTTGAGAGCAATCAGTTTATCCTATCGGCTTTGTCAACTGATAAATCAGTTTGACACGTCATCAATTAAGGAACGTAGCTATCAACGGACAGTTGTACAAGAGCAGACTACAACGCATAGTGGGAACTCCGCATATCAGAAAAGCTACAGTGTACGATTGTCAGAAGAATGTTGACGTGGCTATACAATGGATATAAAGATTCAAATGGATTTATTGTTACCGTTGGAAACAAAGCCTATAAATAGCCGAGAAGATCAGATGAGCAAGAGTAATATGTGATCTAGAATCCGTAATCCAGAAATCGAGCAATCAGTTGTCAAGCAAACTCTGCGCATATTCTTTCAGTTCTAAATCTCTCAAAAGCTCACGCTTAATATATATATTCATAGCATTCAAGGCTATACATCGAGCTTAAAAGCACAAATATTCACTACTGTATTATTCGATCTTGTAGAGATCAATTGTGCTAAGTAGTTACGTATCAGTTGAATACTGATAAACTGTATTGAAACTAAGAGTTTCAGTTTGGCATTGTTAAGACCAAAACTGAAGTGGGTTCGTACTAATCGGTGCATAGATCAAAGTCTTTTAGTAAATATCCTATCTTCGAGATAGAAGGGGCGTATGAGTGTTTGAAATCTCCGAACATCCACAAATCGTGTGTTTCATAATTTCATTTTTTATTCTATCTGTCATTCAGTTTATTTCGGCACTTTCATTAGTTAACTGATTGTTATTGACAAACAAGATTCCTGAATTCAGTTTATCACTAAACTGATTCATTATTCGAAGAAGTTGTGAAAATCGTTAAGTGTTTATTCAACCCCCTCGTCTAAACGCTTCTTCACTCCCAATCGATCCTAACAAGTGGTATCAGAGCAGTTTAATCTTGTTCATGAATATTCCTACTTACAAAACTGATTACCATGTCTTCCTTCAACAAAATTCCAATGTTCTCCAGAGAAGAATTTGACGATTGGAAGATTAGAATGCATGCTCATCTAGCTGCACAAAATGATTATATGTGGTACGTTATCACTGAAGGACCCATGAAAATACTGAAAGCAAACATTTTTGTTGCCATAACTGATGATGCACCACATCGCATTGAAAAGCCAAGAGAATAATGGAACGCAGAAGACAAGAGAAAAGCCAATTTGGACAATGTGGCTAAAGATATCTTGTACAAAACATTGGAAAAATTACTTTCAGCACGACAAAGATGTGTAAGACTGCAAAAGATATCTGGGAGAAGTTAATTTAGCTTTGCGAAGGCAATGAGCAAACCAAAGAAAATAAACTATCAGTTGCTATTCAGAAGTTCAATAATATCAAAATGAAGTCTATGAAAGAATATGATGAGAGAGTCAGCAGCATCATAAATGAACTGAATGCACTTGAAAAAGTGTATTCAAACAAAAAACTCGCGATGAAAGTGGTCTGAGGTCTTCCCAAGGAGTGAGATGTTAAGACCATAGCCATGAGAGAATCAAAGGACCTGAATAAGGTTGAACTACACGATTTATTTGCTGATCTAGAAGCCTATGAGTTCGAGTTGCAAACAAGATAAGGAGAACCTTCTACACCAGCAGCTACAACTGCTCTTAGTGCTGTCAAACTGGAACCAACTGGTTCAGTTGAGAAAAATGTTGATCAGTTAAGTGATGACGCAATGTCATTATTTGTCAAAAAATTTGGAAGATTCATGAGAAGAAATCAAGGTTCTTTCCAAAGACAATATCAGAAGAATAACACCAAGGAAGAACCAAATGCTTGCTATAATTGTAGCAAAATTGGACACTTTATTGCTGATTGTCCTAAGACAAAGAAGGATAGTCGATGCTCAGCTGAAAAGGGAAAGAAATCATTTCAGCACAGGAGAAGAGCCAAGGATGATAAGAAATCATTCAGAAAGAAACACGAAGTTCTTCTAGCCGAGGAAAGTAAATCCAAACGGGCAGAAACTGACAGCGATGAATCAGAATCTGAGAGCTTGAGCAGCTCCAGCAACGAAGAAGAAATGAAATGTCCGATGGCTAATGACACAGAACTCGAATCAACCAGTGAACATGTATTCGATTTCAGTTCAACTGACTTTACACGAGACAAACTTATTTTTACATTACATGACATTGTCAATGAATATCACAAGCTTGCTTACTCATTTGAGAAAGCAAAAGCAAAGCAAATTGATCACAAAGACAATAAAACTGAAACTGATGAATCAGTTGAATTGTTGAGTCTTAAGTAGGAGATTGCTGAGCTAATGCCGAAAGAAGAAAAAATCAATCTATGATTCAGTAGTTAATACTTGAGAATTCAAAGCAAACTAATCTTATTCAGGCATGGAATAAATCATCAGTTGCACTAGTTGAAATGCAAGATATGCAAAAATCAGTTGCTGATAAAACTGGTTTAGGTTTTAGCAACCAATATGAAATTTCTACCAGTAATACAAAGCCAGAACTGAAAGTTTGCAAAGGGAAATATATTCACTTTGTCAAATCAGTTGTGGTACAAGAACCACCTGAGTCAAGTAGACCAGTTGAGCAGCCTATTGAAAATAAGAACAAGGATAAAAGATATGGAATTTGTTATAGCCCTAAAAGTTCAACTGATTCGCGAAGCTGGATACCTAAAAGGTTCAGTTATAAATATCGGAACTCTCCTAATGGCTATTCCAATTACTATAACCGTAAACCAGTTCAGAAAAGATATAGGCTGAACAACCAGCTGAACAAGGCTAAAGCACATATTGCCTCATCTGCACACAACACACCAAGCACACACAAGCCGAGAAAAACCATTTGGAACACAACAACTGGAAAGTAAGTTAGACTAATCTAAGACTGGGTTCCTAAAAGACTAATCAGTTAAGGACCCAAATATATATGGGTACCAAAATTATTCATTGTGTATGATTACAGGTGACAGGAACATCAGCCAAAGATTCAATTTGATATCTGGACCGTGGAAGCTCGCGACATATGACAGGGAATGCAAATTTGCTATCCCAACTGATCAAATACATTGGTACAAACATCAGCTTTGGAGACAACTCAAAAGGTAGAACTGTGGGTAAGGGTAAGCTTATCCAGGGTAAATTTATCATTAAAGATGTTTTACTAGTTGAGAATTTGAAGTATAACTTGATTAGCATTAGTCAGTTACGCGACAACAATTTTCCAGTTCAGTTTAACAGACACACTTGTACAGTAGAAACTCAACTGATGAGATCATTTTAACTGGCAATCGTTGTGGGAATACTTACAAAGTAAGTTGGACTGATCAACCTAATGCACCAGTTTGTTTTATAGCTTCAAAATATTCTAAAAATTGTTTATGGCATAAAAGGTTGAACCATTTAAATTTTAAGTCTATTGCTTATCTGAGTAACCATGATCTTGTAACTGATCTGCCTAAGATCGAATTTTCAAAAGATAAAATTTGTTCATCATATCAGTTTGGTAAGCAAGTAAGATCTTCATTTAAAAAAAATGGTGGTAAATCTTCCTCCAGATGCTTAGAATTGCTGCATATGGATCTTTTTGGTCCAATACCAGTCATGAGTTTAGGGAAAATGAAATACACCTTGGTAATTGTTGATGATTTTTCAAGATTTACTTGGGTTACCTTTTTAAAATCAAAAGCCCAAACTTCTGAACAACTGATTAAACTTTTCAAAAGATTATTAAATGAAAAATCAGTTGGTATTGACAGAATAAGGTCTGATCGAGGGACTGAATTCATCAATCAAAATCTTTCACAATTTTTAGAAAATATTGGGATCAAGCATGAGCTCTCAGCAGCAAGAACTCCTCAGCAAAATGGTGTAGCTGATAGAAGAAATCAAACCCTTAAAGAAGCTGCTTGAACAATGCTTGCTGATTCTGGTATTTCTCATATTAATTGGGCAGAAGGAGTAAACACTGCATGTTAAACTCAGAACAGATCAATGATTAACAAAAATTATTTAAAAACGCCATATGAGATCTGGCATGGACATAAAAGTGTGATATCTTACTTAAGAATATTCGGCTGCATATGTTTTATTCACGATAATAGAAAAAATCATTTAAAAGCATTTGATGTAAAGTTTACATAAGGAATATTTTTGGTTTATTCATCAGTTAGTAAAGCTTTTAGAATATTTAACAAATGCACTTTAAATGTAGAATAGTCAATTCATGTTGTATTCTATGAATCTGCACTAACTGATAAACCAACCGATCCACTTGAGCTAGTTGATCGCTTTACAGACATCAGTTTGGAGGATGATAGTGAAGAAGAAGTTCATATATATCGAAATCTCCTTCAAACACCTGAACTAGAGATACTGGATCAATCAGTTGAACAAGAAATTGTTCCTGATCATCAGTTGGTGGAGCAAAATGATGAGATTCAAATACCAACTGAAGCAGCAGCAACTGAAACTGAAGAAAACGTTCTGTAACCAACTGAACCAGTTGCTGAAATCGATCCAACCAATGTTGAATACAGATGAAAGAAATCACACCCACCGAAATTGGTAATAGGTAATCCATCTGATCCGGTAAGAACTCGGAATCAGATAATTAATTTATTTATCCATTCATCTTTTGTTTCCCAACTGGAGCCAAAGAAAAATGATGAAGCTCTTGTTGATCCTAACGGGATAAATGCTATGCAAGAAGTGCTAAATCAGTTTACCCAAAACAATTTCTGGAACTTAGTTCCAAGATCAATTTCTAAAACCATTATAGGTACAAAGTGGGTCTACATAAACAAACTGAACGAAGAAGGTTCAGTTGTGTGCAACAAAACGAGGCTTGTAGCACAAGCATATAAGCAAGAAGAAGAGATAGATTACGAGGAGACATATGCACCAGTTGCACGACTAGAAGCAATCAAAATATTCCTTGCTTATGCCTCATTCAAAAACTTTAAAGTCTACCAAATGGATGTCAAGAGTGCATTCCTAAATGGTCAGTTGCAGGAAGAAGTATATGTTGAACAACCACCAGGTTTTGTTAATCTCTCTCTTCTTGATCATGAGCTCTCTATGGTCTTAAACAAGCTCCAAGAGCTTGGTACGAAACACTTTCAAAATTTCTAACTGACCATGACTTTACTGTTGGATCAGTTGACAAGACTCTGTTCAAATTTTAAAAGAATGATCATATTTTACTTGTGCAAATATATATTGATGATATTATTTTTGGGTCAACTAACCCCAAATTATGCGAGAAATTTGCCAAGTTAATGCAGGAAAAATTTGAGATGAGTATGATGGGTGAACTGATGTTCTTTCTCGGTCTGAAAGTGAGGCAACTTGAAACTGAAACTTTTATCAGGCAGACCAAATACACAAAGGAACTGCTTAAGAAATTTGGCATGGAGACATGTTCACCTGCAAGTACTCCCATGAGTTCATCGAGTAAATTAGATAAAGATGAAGGAGGAATATCAGTTGAGACGACACTCTACAGAGGTTTAATAGGTTCTTTGTTATATCTAACGGCTAGTCGTCCTGATATTGTATTTGTTGTTTGCATGTGCTCTAGATTTCAGTCAAATCCTAAGCAATCGCACTTTTCAGCTGCCAAACACATTTTGAAATATCTTAAAGGCACACAAAATGTGGGCTTATGGTATGCTAAGGACTCATATTTCAATTTAGTTGGATATTCAGATGCAGATTATGCAGGGTGTAAGCTAGATCGTAAAAACACCAGTGGATCATGTCAGTTTCTAGGAGACATACTGACTTCATGGTGCAGCAAGAAGCAAACATCTATAGCAACTTCCACAACTGAAGCAGAATATCTAACTGCTGGAAGCTGTTGCGTTCAACTGCTCTATATTCAGCAACAACTTAATGACTATGGAGTCATTGCAGAAGAATCACCGATCTTCTGTGATAATACAAGCACAATTGCGATTACATATAATCTTGTTCTTCACTCCAGGACTAAACATATTGACGTAAGACATCATTTCATCAAAGATCATGCTCTAAAGAAGGCAATTAGACTGGAGTACGTTTCAACAGAACAACAAGCGGCTGACATCATCACAAAGCCATTACCCGAGACTAAGTTTTTTTACTTTCAAAATATTCTTGGTTTAATTGATTTGTCTTAATTTTAGTTGCTTTGTTTTATCAGTTTGATGTGTCAGTTGATTGTTATTTATTGTTCAGTTAGTTAACTGTTCTTTAGTCAAACTGATCATTATTTAGTATGAAGAACAAAAATAGCAATGAATAAGAAATAGCTATTTTATTGATAATACCTTTCTGCTATAACACGGGGTTAATTCTCTATCTAATGCATCTAGCCTATCAGATAACCACAAGGACATTTCCTCGGAAATTTTCCTAAAATCTTCTGTAAAAACGATTTTCTCTAGTTTGCTATAATCCTTGTCAAGCATAAGGAAATAAAGACCCTTATCAGTTACAAGGTCTGAAGTATGAATGACATCGAGACATTTCTTATTCTTGATCTCAATTGCCTTCTGTTCATCAGTGGCAACTAATCTCTCTCTTTGGATGATCTGCAAGTCATGTATCTTCGTCCAGGTGGACATAACTTTATCAAAGAGGAAGTATTCTATATCTTGCTTCCAAGTCTCCACAAATGAAAGCCTTCTGCAAGATTAGGCATTCTGGAACTGCTTGATCTATCCATCTGTGCTTAACTGTTATTATCTAATAAAATTGATCTTATTTATAGACAGATTCTAACTGAAGAAACAGAAGAAGACGATGAGACATCAGTCAACAGAATGCATTTAATTTATTCAGACTGAGTTTTTCTTACTCTTATTTACTTATATGCACTTATTTAGGGGGAATGTCGATTCTAAATGGTTAAATGATAAGACAATAGTCAGTTGGTCTTCAACTGAATTGATTCAGTTTTCAACTGATCACTCAGTTATTGACCTAACTGATCTTATCATATAAGTTAACTGATTAATCGATAAGTATTCCATATTAAGTTATGTGACTGTTAAAATTACACTTTTAATTTATGTCATTCATTGAATAGTAATATTAAATGTGGCCCCACGTAGTCCATTAGACTTATATTCACAATTTCACTGCACGTACACACGTTTTTATCCAAATTTATCTTGGACTGACACATGTCCAAAAATTTGAACAGTCACAAACATAAGTAATTGACCCCGCCTCATTTCAGTTTCTTTACGAGCATTTCAGTTTCCAGAATTTATCAAATAAACAACAATCTTTCCTTCTCGCAGATATTCAATCAAGAATGGCAAGCCAAGTTCCATCCTACATGCTCAATGCTATGGCAGTTGATTTCGACTTCGTCCTCTCTGTTAAGGATGCAACCATTCAAGGTATCTTTCAGAAACCTAGGTTGAGGAAATTTCTTGGGTCATCCACTCAGGAAATTTATTCCAAAGAAATTCATGATTTCTACGACAATGGCTTCTTCTCAGTTGAAGGGAAGATTACAACTACTGTCAGCGGCAAGTTGCTGACTATTGACGAAGAAATGTTTATCACCTTCTTCCAAGTGCCATCTGATGGCCTTTCTCACTACTCTGAAATGAAAATTGCTGATGTGGAGGAGATGCTAACACTTTTTTCTGCTGATGGGAGGAAGATAAAGGTCTCTGATCCAAAAAAAGAGCTCAAATATGAGTATTAGTTGCTGGCAGACATAGTAGCAAAAGGTGTTCTAGCCAAGGCAGGTGCTTTTGCTGCTCTCACACTCGAGAAATTTCAGATTACGGCTGCTTTGGTGAATTAACGGAAGCTAAATTGGTTAGCCATTTTGTTCAATATTTTGAAGAATATGGTTCAATCATCTAAACAGTCCAAAGGCTTTGGGGTGCCAATTAGATCTATTCTGAAGCACAACGGTTTGGTGGATGACTCTTCTGATAAGCCATCCAAGTCAAAGTCTTATCTGCCAAAAATGTTCAGCCTCTGAAGACCAAACTGGTCATATCTCCTGAGAAATTTCTCAAAATCAAGAAGGAGATTGGGAAGCAGGCAGCTCCCACATCAGTCAAGAAGACCAAGAACTTGGCTAAGAAGTAGACAATCAAAAGGAAACTGATTGTCAATGAGACTGACTCGGAGAAAACCCTTTCTCCAAAAATTTTGAAGAAGCCAAGGAGTCAAAAAACCAAACCCGCAACTATTTTGGAAACCATTCTTGCTGACAGATTGAGGGAAACTGGAGCTCAACAGCCAATCAGTGCAATACCAATCTCGGTAGTTCCAGCTGATTCCTCAACTGAACAGCAGTTACCACCTCCAACAGCTTACTCCTAGAAGACCATCACCATATTTGGTGATAAGAAGAAAATTGTTGGAGTAAAAGCACCACTGATCACCATCACCGGCCCAACTACTCTACCTTTTGCCAGACCAAAGGGAGTGGTGATCCGAGAAAAAGTGTATGGAAGTGTTTCCGGGCTGAGTATTTCTCATGCCCTATCTAACCCCAAAGGTAAGGGCAAGATGATAGAAGAGCCCAGACCAACCAACTCGATTCAGACTCATATTGATTTAATATGGGAAGAAGTAAATAAGTTTTCTGAATCGAAGTTGAAGACTTACAATGAATGGGTCCGATAAAGGACTGAAGTGTTTTCCAAGCGACTGCAGAAGAAATCAATTTTGAATAAATTACTCGCTTTGGAAACTGTAACGCCCCGAAAATTTGAAGGTCCACGCGAACCACATGCATACAAGTTATTAAATTCCTTGTGTATTTCAATTAATTGTTTTAATTTCATTAATTAATTATGTTATGCATATTGACATGTTTAAAATATATTTTTATACATGGTTGCATTAAAATATATTTTTGAAAGGTTATTCGAGTTGTGATCGAGGAACGGAGACCGAGGGCTGAAAAATAAAAAATATTTTTATTGGTTAATTGTTTTTAATTATTTAAATTAAGGGTGATGCTTTTTCTCATTTTTGAAAATATAGGGTTTTGAGGTGATTTTATACGCCGGGATGTAAATTTTATCGGTGTTGGATTTTCAACAAAAATACGAACGTTTTGGTAACCCGGCTAATAAATTCATAAACTTTTATACTCAAAATAATTTTTAATATTTTAATTAAATACTAATGGGCTAAATGGACCTAATTAACATTGTTAATGGGCCTAAATTTTTGTTAGTGTTTTTAATTCTTATTTAAGCATAAACCTACCCCATAACAAACCATAACCCACCCCTTCACCAATGATAATCACACGCCTAACTCCCCTACACCCCTAAAACTCTTACTTTTCCCTCACGGCACATACACCAAGCTCTTCTAGGAGGCTTTGAAAATTCTAGGTAAATTCACCCAAGGTTTCTCGTCGCCGTTTTTCGCTTCGTCAACGGATATTCGTGCGTAAACTACGCAAAGGCGCCATATTCTTCCTTTAAATCATCTATCACACCATAGTATTTATTTGGTCGTGTTTTGAATGAAAACAAGTCACACAATTCACAATTTTTGTAACTATGCATATGCTTGTGTTTAACCCTTGATATTGAATTCAAAAACATGTTTACATGGTTGCTAAAGGGGCTGTCATGATTAGGCTATGATCAAGGATGATTTACACAAGTTTTAGAGTCATAGAAATCAGCCAAAAATGTTGCACACACTGAATAACAGAAGCTGGAACCCATCGTGTGCTGGTTGATTTTAGGGGCTCGGTTTATGGGAGTTTGATGACTAGGCTTGGGCTTGACTGGGACCAGGACTAGCTAGGGTCCATGAGGGGTCAAGGGAAGAGTCCTAGCCACGCTAGGACTCGAGACCAGGGGCTGGAGAGGAGTCCTAGCTAGAGCAGCAAAGAAGTCGCGCAGGTACATTAGCTTGTGCAGGGAGGAAAGGCTGGGCCTGGGGCTCTGGGCTGGGTTAGGTCGACCATTTAGGGTCTTAGGAGGGTGCATGTGTGGCTGGTTCAAGGGCTGGCTTGTGGGTTAGGTGGCTAAGCAAGAAAACAAGAATCCTAGTCTAGGTAGGTTCTCGTCCATGGCTTGCATCTGTTGCTGGGGTTCGGTTTCAAGCTTGGGGCTGAGTCCTATTGTTCTAAGGGTCCAAGATGGTTCCTAGAAGGGATGGGCAGGGGCTGGTGTGGCTTGGGTGGCTGCTGGATCGAGTGGAGATCGAAACCGTGAGTGAACAAGGGAACGAGCAGGTTGTGCTTCTGAATTCAGGAGCTTCGCTGCTGGGTTCTAAGGATTGGGCTGGTCTAGGCTAGGTCTGGGCATGGTCAAGGGTTGGTTAGGGTCAGGTTGGGTCGATGGTTAACCAGCTGGAAGGGTGGGTCCTAGTTGGGTTAGAGTCCTAGAAGTGCATGGTAACTCACACACACACATGTAGAACTTGGGTCAAGTTTCAGGTGAGTTTGAGCGAGCTAGAGCTAGGTTTTTTGGGCTGGGCTTGGTCAAGAGGGTGCCTAAGTGGGTTGGCTCAGGTTTGGCTTGAGGTGGCTCGACCATGGCTCGAGTAAATTGGGAGATAGCTCGGGTGGTTCGATAACGAGTAAAAAACAAAAATTTAAGAACTAAAATTGGAACCATGGGTCCACAGGTGTGGTTCATGGCTCACAAGGGTATAATAAATAATAAAAATTTTATATTTAATATTTGGGATCAAAATATGGAGTTTTGAATTATCCGGGATTTTATAGTCGCACGAAACGATAATTAAAGAATTAATTTAAACGCCTAGATTTAAGCTTAATAAAATTATGGAAAATTATATTTAAGCTCAAATAATTATCAAAAGTCTAAGTTTTAAATGTGAGAGTGTTATATTAAAGTTTGGTTTAATTCGTGATTAAAACGCACTAAAATGTTTTATTTAAAGAATAATTTAAAAGTCCTCGATTTAAGCTAAATAAAAAAATGAGAAAATTCATGTAAGCTTAAATAATTATTTGAGACATGTTAGAGTCATTGAAAGTAAGAAAATGTCAAAAATGTGAAATTTTACGTCTATGGGTAAAACGATAATTTTACAACCAAAAATTATTAAACGTCATGACATTGTCCTGAATGCTGTTTTATATGCTAATATGATTATTTTAAATGTTCATGGATCTTACGATTTTATGATGTAAAAATATTTATTTGTTTATGATTCAATATGTTAAAATGTTGATTTTAAAACGTTTATGGCTTTTTATGATTTTTATATGTTAAAACGTCTATTTTAAATGTTTACAGATTTCTAATATGTTAAAATGTTTATTTTAGAATGTTTATGGATATTTATGATTTTAATAAGTTAAATTATGGTTTTTAAATGTTTATGGATTTTTATAATATAACATTGACATTTAAAAGATATGTTGCATGCTTGGTTTTAAAAAAACGATATTATATGCATGTTTTTATGAAGTGATGGAAATACGAAATGTTGAAGGACGTGAAGGGATTGTGATTAATCCGATGATATGTTTGAGATATCGTGAGGGTTATTGTCCCAATGAGAGTNTTATATGCATGTTTTTATGAAGTGATGGAAATACGAAATGTTGAAGGACGTGAAGGGATTGTGATTAATCCGATGATATGTTTGAGATATCATGAGGTTTATGGTCCCAATGAGAGCCCGACGATCGTGTTTCCATGGATACAAATACGAATACATTAATATGTTAATACGTTGGTCAAGGCTCAGTTGACAGGTGAGAGTGTCGCCGATGTCCCCGCCGCCCAATATTGTGGTTTTTATAGATGGATCCATCGCCCAATACGAATACGAGTCACAATCACGATCTGAATTCAACAAACACGAATATGAATATGAATATGAATATGAATATGAATATGAATATGAATATGAATATGATGATATGAATATGTTGATATGAATATGAATATGTTAATGTTTATATGAAAATATTTATGTTTAAAGTTGATGCTTCATTATGAAAATGTTTTTGTTTAAGGTTTGTACATCGTGAAAATGTTTACCAAAATGTGCATGTTTAAAGTTTATGCATCTTCACGAAAACAATATTTTATGTACAAGTATTTTCACTGTTGTATGTGATCTGTATACGTATTATGTTGTTATCAAGATTATGGTGTGTTGAGTCTTTAGACTCACTAGGTGTGATGGATGCAGGTGACATTGATAATATGATGTTGGAGGTCTTGATGGTTGATTTTGCTGGACTGAAGGTGCACATAACCCGAGGACCGACGTTAGTTTTCGACACTAGTTTATGATTTATAATTTTAAGTGATGTTAAAGATATTTTTACGACAATTTATTTATGAGTGGTTTTTGAGAGGTTAGAGTATGGGCTATATTTTTCAAATAATTTTTTTAGGTTTGGTAAAACGTTGGATGATTTTATGATTCAAACTATTTTCCTTTGATTTTCAAATGTTAGTTGGTTGTTTTATTTTAAAAATTGTGTCAAAGTATTTTAAAGTATATATATGCATATTTTGAATTATGGGGATTAAGGAGAAAAAAAAATTTGTAGTGCGTTTTAAGCAAAACGAATAGCAGACGTTACAGAAACCATTGTCTTGAGAATAGTCAAAGCTGCAACAATCGTTCAAGCACTGGAGAGAATGACTTACTTCTTTGATCTGATGGGTGCTAAGAAGCTGGCTCAAGTCATAGCTGAGCTACGCAAGAACTATGATCCCACCAGTCCAACTGCCTTCAATGACAAAGTAGTTTACGATCATTTGGACACGGATCTTTTATCACTACGGAAGAACTATGATCCCACAAGTCCAACTGCCTTCAAGAACTATGATCCCACCAGTCCACCGAATTCCCAAAATTCTTCCTCAGAAGAGCAGGCTGAACAATCAACTCATTGGCCAGAGCCATCCCAAGAAGCAGTTTCTGAACCGACTGAACAAGAAACTGCTACTTCTTCAAAGGATGCTCAACCGTCAACTTCTGCTCTTCAATCTTCTCCTAAAGGTCCTCAACTCTACACAGAAGCCGAGTTATCTCTGGCCAATATCAACGAAGTCATAAAATCAGTCGCCGCTGATATCCAGTTGAATGTTCTAACTAGAGAAACAGTTGAAGGACCAAGCCAAACTGAACAACCAGCCCAAGAGGCTATTATGCAAGAAATAGAAGAACCAGTTCAGTCGCTTGCCATGAATGACCAGGTAGTTCTAGCTGATGATGAAGTGTCTCAGTTGCACTCGATTTCAACTGAAGTGACAACTGAAGAGCCAACTGAGGTATCAGTTGTTAGACCAACTGAAGAGCCTTCCAGCTCAACTGATGTTCCGACTTCCACTCCTCCTCCAGAACTTCAAAGGGAAGAAGTTACGGAGATGGTTACCGTTGTGAGTGAATCAATTGACCAGGCCTTGGTGATTTTTAATGAAGAAGAAACGGAGCAAGAACCAAAATTCTCGGAAGCTATGTCTCCTAAGATACCAATGGCTACTGATTCAATGTTAGAAGACATTCAGTCCAACCTTCTCCAGTTAGTTTCTTCTATTTCCGATATCAAATCAACCCAACTGCTGCACACCTTGAAGATTGACTCTATGAAGGAGAACAAAATGAAGAACCTGCACCAGGTCACAAAGGATATCACTGCCATATTTCTCCAGGTAGATCAATTGAAGAAAGACCGAGTGACAGTTCAAGCACATTTCCAGACTCATGACATGTTCAAGAATCGCATTGAATTCTTGGAAACTGTAGCGACAAAGAGAATGGATTTGATGCAAGAACAAATAATGAATGCCATATCAAATTTCACCTCAGAAGTTCGCGCTTTATCCAGCAGAGTTTGTGAGTTTGAAAAATAGGGGGAAGACGTAAAAGATCAGCAAAAGCTATCCAAGAAAAGACCTAGTCAACTGACTGATCAAGGACCAGCCGATAAACGAGCTAAGCATTAAAGAAGTCCAGTTCAGTTAGAAGACAGTCTTCATATTCAGTTGAGAAAATTTGGCAGATTTTGAGGACTTTAGTCAGTAAAAGATTCTTTCATTCTTTGTACGAATCTGTACATTGAAAGAGTTGTTAATAAAAGATTATTTTATCTACGAAGAGTTCAGTTTGATCAGTTCATTTATTCTAAGTTTTGTCAAACACCTAAAAGAGAAAAATTGTTGGAAACTTAATTTTGGACTTTGACAAACTGAGCGTGAAAAGGATGAACAACTGATCAAGAAGATTAAGTATAACTTAACTAAAACAAATAGTAAACTGACAGTTGCCCGAACTGAAGATTAGTGCGTATTTAAGCCCACTAAATTAAGCTAACTAAACTTTGTAGTCAACTGGTTGATCAGTTGGAATTGATCAGTTAAACTACAATCAGTTGAGAGCAATCAGTTTATCCTATCAGCTTTGTCAACTGATAAATCAGTTTGACATATCATCAGTTAAGGAACGTAGCTATCAACCGACAGTTGTACAAGAGCAGACTGCAACGCATAGTGGGAAATCTGCATATCAGAAAAGCTACAGTGTATGATTGTCAGAAGAATGTTGACGTGGCTATCCAACGGATATAAAGATTCAAATGGATTTATTGTTACTATTGGAAGCAAAGCCTATAAATAGCCGAGAAGATCAGTTAAGCAAGAGTAATCTGTGATCTAGAATCCGTAATCCATAAATCGAGCAATCAATTATCAAGCAAACTCTGTGCATATTCATTCAGTTCTAAATCTCTCAAAAGCTCACGCTTAATATATATATTCATAGCATTCAAGGCTATATTTCGAGCTTAAAAGCACAAATATTCACTGCTGTATTATTCGATCTTGTAGAGATCAGTTGTGCTAAGTAGTTACATATCAGTTGAGTAGTGATAAACTGTATTGAAACTAAGAGTTTCAGTTTGGCATTGTTAAGACCAAAACTGAAGTGGGTTTCTACTAATCGGTGAATATATCAAAGTCTTTTAGTAAATATCCTATCTTCGAGATAGAATGGGTGATGTAGGAGTATTTGAAATCTCCGAACATCCACAAATCTTGTGTCCCCTAATTTCAGTTTTTATTCTATCTGTCATTCAGTTTATTTCCGTACTTTCATTAGTTAACTGATTGATATTGACAAACAAGATTCATGAATTCAATTTAACACTAAACTGATTCATTATTCGAAGAAGTTGTGAAAACCGTTATGAAACGTCTGCTTAATCGTTTTCTTAAAAAATACTAGAAATTTTTTTATTTTTTTCATATGTTCGGCCATATACATATATATATAAATACTTTAAAAATACCTTGTACCATTTTAAAATGAAACATCCAACTAGTATTTGAAAATTCAAAGAAAATAGTCAAGGCATGAAATCGTTAAACGTTTTACCAAAGCTAGAAAGCAATAAATATGAAAAATATAGCCCATACTAAAACTCTCAAAAATCTCTCAAAAGCATAAATAAAAATTCGTAAAATTTTTAACGCAAATCATAAACTTAAATGCAGAAAATAGAAGCGCTGGTCCTCGTGTTATGTGCACCGACAGTCCAGCATAGTCACCCTTCAAGTCCTCCAACATCATAATTATTAACATCACCTGCATCATACACACCTAGTGAGTCTAAAGACTCAACACGTTATATCCTTGATAAAAAGTAATACGTAATACAATTCATTTACAACAGTGAAAAATACTTGTACTTAAAATATCATTTTCATAATAATGCATAAAATTTAAACATCACCATTTTCATAAACGTGTAAAATCATAAACATTTTCGTATCATCATAAACATATACATATTCATATTCATGTTCATATATGTGTTTGTAGAATTCATATCGTTGATTGTGACTTTCATATATGTGTTGGGCGATGGATCCATCTACATGTAACCACAGTACTGAGCGACGGAGACACCAGCGACACTCTCACCAGTCAACTGGGCCTTGGCCTTACGTATTAACATATCATCATATACATATACATATCTGTATCCAAGGAAATACGATCGTCGGGCTCCCACTGGGACCATAATTCTCACGATATCTCCAACATATCATCGTGTTAGTAACAATCCCTTCACTTCCTTCAACATGTTATCATCACTTAATAAAAATCATGCATATATGTATCGTTTTCATTTTTGAAACCAAGCATGCAACATATCTTTTAAATGTTCAATAATTAAACCATAAAAATTCCTTGAACATTTAAAAATAATGATTTACCATATAAAAATCTTTAAACATCCATAATTATTGAAAATAATCATATTAGCGTATAAAATAGCATTTAGGAGACTGCCATGACGTTAACAAATTTTTGAGTGTAAAAAGACCGTTTTACCCCTGGACGTATAATTTTACGTTTTTGACGTTTTCTTAATTTAGTTAACTCTAACATGTCCCAAATAATTATTTAAGCCTAAATTAAAATTTTCATAATTTTATTTAGCTTAAAAAGGCTTTTCAATTAATTCGTAATTAGAAGTTTTGAAGGCGTTTTAATTCCGGAAAATCCCAAACTTTAATATAAAATTCCTAAATTCCAAATTTAGCCTTTTTAAATTATTTTAGCCCTCGTGAACCACGACTTGACCCCCATGAGCCGTGTTTCGATTATTTTAGCTTTTAAAAACCTTAACTTGACCTATTTGTTTCGACCCCGAGCCATGTCTCGATTTCCTCGAGCCACCCTCGAGCCATGTTGAACCAAACCATGACCAACAGTATTAGGCACCCTAATGGACCCCAGGAACCCACGGACCAGACCCCTAGGCTTGAACCGAAGCACCCCAACCAAGCACCCTAGTTGGCCGAGAACCCCCCTTTAGGTGTAGGACTCTTCATGCTTTCCTAGGACTTAGCCAACCGACCTAGCCCCTAAACAAACATATTGTGCACTCACCTAGGACGCTAAGGACGCACCATAGCCCATCCCTTGAACCCCAGGCCGATCCCCTGACTCCCTGCACGCCTGCGAATTCTACGCGCTACTTGGATGGCTCTCGGGTAGGAATCCTTCTTGGCAAGGACTCCTCCCAGCCCACTTTCTCGAGTTCTAGCATGGCTAGGACTCTTCCCTTGACTCACCCACGGCCCTGGCTAGCCCTTGGTCCCAGCCAAACCAAGCCAAGCCCCCAAGACATGAAAACCGAACCCACATGAGTCCCATGACAGCAACAACGCTTCCAGATTGCTTCCTTAGATTATATGGTGTTTAGGGTGTGTGTGTAGGACTTTAAATCATGTGTAAACCAAGCTTGATCTATTCCTATATCATGGCAGCCCTTAATCAATACAAAAACATGCATTTTGGATCATACCCATGCTTAAAACTTCATGCTTATGAAAAAAAACGAAAATATTCAACATGTTACTTGATTTTCATTCAAAGCATGTATAAAATCATAATATGGTGCGATGATGTTTGAAAGGTAAGGATTATGCGTGCCTTTGCGTTTTAAACGCACGATTAATCGTTGACGATGACGAAGAACATGGCAATAACCTTGGCTTGAACTTTTAATTGGAACTATCGACCTTTCTCTACCAATTTGTGATGTGTGTGTGCCGTGAGTATGGTGAGGGATTTTCACAAAAACGGCCGATGGGTAATGAGGGTTTGGGGTGGGGTTTAACACTTTAAATACATAAATAATCAACTAACAAGGCTTAGGCCTATTAAAGGTTTAATTAGGCCCATTAATCTTTAATTAAAATACTAGAAATAATTTTGTTTAAATAAGTTTGTGAATTTATTAGGCCATCTTCAATCCATATTCTCTATTTTTCATCCTCTATCCTCCAAAATAGAGATTCATGATCTCTATTTTAAAAAACTTTCTCCAACCCATATCCTCTAAATATTACCAAATACTCTATTTATTTAATTTATTTTATTTTCAATCCATATCCTCTAAATATTACCAAATACTCTATTTCTTTAATTTATTTCATTTTCAACCCATATCTTCTAAATATTACCAAATACTTTTTTTTAATTTATTTCATTTTCGAATACACATACACACACATATAATTAATTAATTTCATAATATATTATTTAACCCAGAAAAAATATTGGATCGACCCAAACATGAAATGGGTCGACCCAAGCTTTATCTTGGTCGACCAAAGCAAGATGCTTTGGTATATTGCTTTGGTCGACCAAGCATTGGTGGACCAAAGCATACCATAGCAGCACAACCAAAGCATGGTGCTTTGGTTGGTCGACCAAAGCACGACTAAATCTGCTTTGGTCGACCAAAGTGTGGGTGCGTGAGTCGACCAAGCTTGTGTGTGGGTTGATCTTTCCTTCTTCAAGCCACCAGTCGATCGATGAACAATGATATTTTCCTAAATTTTTTCTCAAAAGGACTATATTGCAATTTTAAAATATCTATTTTGTAATTATTTCTCACTCTTTTTCAATCCTCTAAATGAACAGTGATACTCCATAAATAGAGGATCACTGTTGTATACTCTAAAATGGAGGAAAAAAATAGAGCACGGTTGGAGAAGATTTCATCCTCCATAATAGAGGATACCTCCATTATGGAGAACGGTTGGAGATGACCTTAGCCGGGTTGCCAAAAAGTTTGTTTTGTTTTTGTTTGTTGAAAAACCAACACCGATAAAATTTACGTCTCGGCGTATAAAATCACCTCAAAACCCCTTATTTTCAAAAATATGAAAAACCATCAACCCTATTTTAAACAATTAAAAATAATTATTTAATAAAAACATTTTACGTTTTTCAGCCCTCGGTCTCCGTTCTCCAATCGCAACTTGAATAATCCTTAAAAATACAATTTTATGCATCATGACAATTAAATCCTATTTAACATAAAATCATGTATGTCACATAATCAATTGATCAATTAAATCAATTAATTACTTATTTTTTTTCATATTTCTTAGATTTGCATGCAGTTGGGTTACGTCGTCTTAATTTTGGACCTTAAAATTCCTCCCCCCCTCTTAAATGAAATTTCGTCCTCGAAATTAGAACTTACCGAATAATTCTGGGTAGCGACTCTTCAAGTCCCTCTCGGTTTTCCAAGTAGCTTCTTCTTCTGAGTAATTCAGCCACTTGACATTGACCATTGAAATGACTTTGTTTCGCAATCTCCTTTCTTGTCTTGCCAGGATTTGGACAGGTCTTTCTTCATAAGTCATGTTTTGAGTTAATTACAGAGGTTCATAATTTAGCACATGTGATTGGTTCGACATGTACTTCCGCTGCATCGAACTATGGAACACATTGTGAACTCCCGATAGCATTGGTGGCAATGCCACTCTATAAGCTAGTGTCCCAATCCTCTCCAAAATCTCAAACTAACCAATAAATCTTGGACTCAACTTGCCCTTCTTGCCAAAGCGCATAACACCTTTCATAGGTGCTATTTTCACAAATACATGGTCTCCCACTGCAAACTCTAAGTCCCGTCGTCTTTTATCAGCATAACTCTTTTGTCGGCTTTGCGTCATCTTCATTCGAACACAAATTTTGACAACAAGCTCGGAAGTCTCTTCAATCACATCTGAACCAATCTCTCTTCTTTCACCAACCTCGTCCCAATGAAAAGGAGATCTACATTTTCTTTCATAAAGTGCCTCAAAAAGAGTCATCCCAATAGATGATTGGAAGCTATTATTGTAGGTAAACTACACTAGAGGTAATTTTGGTTCACAACTGTTTGGAAATCGATAACACATGATCGCAGTAGATCTTCCAAAATCTGTATAACTCTTTCGGACTGTCCATCGGTTTGAGGATGGGATGATGTACTGAATAATAACTTGGTCTCCATCGCTGCATGTAAACTCTTCCAAAAAGATGACGTGAATCTCGAATCTTTGTCAGAAACAATAGATACAGGAATCCTATGCAGACGAACTATCTCTCGAATGTATAAGTCGGCGTACTAAATCATGGTAAAAGTCCTCTTGATAGGTAGAAAATGCGCTGATTTTGTAAGACGATCAACTATCACCCATATAGTATTGAATCCCTTAATAGTCTTTGGTAATCCCAAAACCAAGTCCATAGTGATGGTTTCCAATTTCCACTCGGGAATAGGAAGTGGCTTAAGTTTTCTCGCTGGTCTTTGATGCTCTGCTTTAACTTGTTGACACGTCAAACACTCGAATATAAACTTCAGAATGTCTCTCTTCATGCCTAACCACCAATATAGCAACTACAAATCTTTGTACATTTTTGTGCTACCCGGGTGAATGGAATAAGGTGTGTCATGAGCTTCTTTCATAATAAGATCTCTCAAAGAATCGTCACTAGGAACCCATAACCGATCTCGATAACGAACTATACCATCCACCTCTGAATATAATTTCAGACCATTGGCTTCATCTCTGACTCTCCACTTTTGCAATTGCTCATCGGTAGATTGTCCATCACGAATTCTGTCTCTCAATGTCGACTGTACTGATAATGTGGCAAGATTAGGGGCCTCGCCCCTAGCATAGACTGTAAGCTCAAACCGCTGTATCTCAGACTGCAACAGTCTTTGAAGTGATAATTGAGTGATAACTGCTGCTTTTCTACTCAGTGCGTCTGCCACAACATTAGCTTTCCCCGAATGATAGCTAATCTCACAATCGTAGTCCTTTACTAACACTCAAGCCATCTGCGCTTTCTCATATTACGTTCCTTTTGGGTGAAGAAGTATTTCAGGATTTTATGATCGGTGAAGATTTTGCACTTCTCCCCATAAAGGTAGTGCCTCCAAATCTTCAATGCAAAAACTACTGCTTCAAGCTCAAGATCATGAGTAGGGTAGTTTTTCTCGTGAATTTTCAACTGTCTCGATAATCACTGCATAGATGCATACTACCATCTTTTTTCTTCACAAATAATACCGGTGCGCCCCATGGAGAATAACTAGGGCGAATGAAACCCTTGTCTAGCAATTCCTGGATTTGATCTTTTAATTCTTTCATTTCAGCGGGTGCTAGATGATAAGGTGCTTTAGATATTGGAACAGTTCCCGACATTTGATCAATAGAGAATTCCACTTCAGGATCGGGTGGAATGCCAGAAACGTCTTTGGGAAAGACGCTGGGAAAATTTCTGACAATATCAACATCTTCTAATTTCTTACTGATAGGAGCATGTGCGATAGTGACACACACTAGAAAAGCTTGGCATCCGTGTTTAATAAGCTTCCTCCAGAACTGATCATAGACGTCGTGTTGTGGCCTAGGAGCTTGCTGAAACTGCTGCTAAAAGAAGCGAGTCATTCCCTCCAGTGCGCAAATAGAAGCATCCCCATTAGGAGATGGGGATGTATTCATATGACGATCCTCAACATTCTCGGCTTGCCTATCGGTACTAGGTGCGCGTCTAGGAGGCATTATATCTGAACGTTTTCCAAATTCTAAATGTAGCCAACATGCATTTAAATCTATGTTTTCTAATCATTCAGCATATACTAATCCTTCTCAAGCAATTTTAAGCATATAAAGCATATAATCTCAAAAAGCTATTAAACATGTAACGTAAACATATAATTCATTTAATCATGCAGGTATCATCACAAAAATCATATAAAGAAATCAAACTTACAGATTGAGGCTTAAAGACTGAGCTTCCCGGCACTGACAGTGGCACAACCTTTTTTCAGGAACATTGCTCTAATACAAACTAAAACGTCCATTACTCGTTTTTCTTAAAAGTACTAGAAATTTTTTTTCTCCTAAACTAGATCTTGGCCGAATACATACACATGTACTTAAAATATTTTTGACACCATTTTAAAAATAAACCAACCAACTATATTTGAAAATTCAAAGGAAAGAGTTTAAAACATCAAAATCATCAAACATTTTCCAACCCTAACTTAGAAAAATTTCAAAATAAAACTAACTCTAACAACCTCTCAAAACCAATCAAAAGCATAATAAAATTCGTAAAAATCTTTAACATAAACTTAAAATCATAACTGTGGAAAAACTAGCGTTGGTCCTCGGGTTATGTGCACCTTTAGTCCAATAAGATCAACCATCAAGGCCCTCAACAACATCAACATCATGCTTACCTGCATCGATCACACCTAGCTAGTCTATTGACTCAATAAACCATAACCATAATAGCAAGTGATGCGTATACAATCACAAGCAACAGTAAAAATACTTTTACTTAAAATAACATTTCATAAACATTCATAAACTTAAACATTTTTTATATCATCATAAACATATTCAATTTTCATTATATACATATATGTTTTCCTTTCGTTGAATTCAGATCGTTAATTGTAACTTTCGTATTAGCTGAACGTCGATGGATCAATCTACGTACTACCACAGTGCTGGGCGACGGGGATATCAGCAACACTCTCACCCGTCAACTGAGCCTTAGCCTTACATATCATTGTATCATCATAATTGTATCATCGTATTAGTCACAATTACTTCACTTCCTTCAACATTTCATATTTTCATCACTTCATACAAATTAAACTTGCATAAATCATTTTTCTTTTAAACCAAGCATGCAACATATCTTTTAACATTAACGTTATATCATAAAATTCCAAAAACATTTAAAATAAACAATTTAACATATATTACAGCATTTCGGACATTGCCATGACGTTTACTATTCTTTAGGTGTAAAATAATCGTTTTACCCCTAGACGTAAAATTCCTTGATTTTGACTTTTTCTTACTTTCATTGACTCTAGACCATCTCAAATAATTATTTAAGCTTAAATTAAATTTCTCATATTTTTATTTAGCTTAAATTCGAGGCTTTCTAATTATTTTTTAATTATTAATTCGTAGAGCGTTTTAATTCTCATTTAATTCAAACTTTAATATAAATTTCCAAATTTTTAAACATAGACTTTTATATTTAAATTACCCCCGTGAACCATGATTCGACCCTCGTGAACCACGTTCGAACCCTTTAGCCATAGAAAACCCTAGAACCGAACCCTAGCATTACCCATCGAGCCACCTCTCGTTTTCTTCGAACCGAGCCCAAGCCACCCCAAGCCAGCCCTCGCCCAGCCCCTTTAGGAACCCTCCTGGACCAAGTGGACCAACCCTAACCTGCGCTTACTAGGACTCTTCGAAACCTAGATAGGACCCTTACCCTCGAGCCACCACCGAGCCCAGTCCCTTGTGAACCCTATCAAGACCCTAATAGACCTAGCATGGACCCCTGGCCCCAGCCGCGAGCACTCCTTGCAGGCTGCTGTTCTCTCGGGTGGCTTGGGAATAGTCCTAGCTCGCTTGTACTCTTCCCTAGCCAACGCTACTTGAGTCCTAGCATGGATAGGACTCCTCCATACACCCAACCACGTCCCAGCCCAGCCCTGGTAAAGCCTTGGTCGAGCCATGCGTGGTTAAACCCTTATGACCGAACCTTGACACCGAAACATGCAATAAGCGAGCAGCTGGTTTTAGTTCCGTATGCAGCCTCTACCGTGCTTCATGTGGCCCTTAAACTTGTATAAAAACGTGGCTCTGTGATCCTATAACATGGCAGCCCCTTCACGCAAACATATATCAAGTTTTTGGGATAAAATTTCATACTTAATCACATATATATGCATAAAATGAAAATATTCAAAAAGAAAACATGTTTTTCATTCAAACAACAATCAAACACATATTAGGGTGTGATAGATGAGAAAATAAATATTTATGGCGTGTCTTTGCGTAATTTACGCTCGAAAACAAATCGACGATGCGAAGAACGGCGACGTAAACCCTGGCTGAATTTTTCCTAAGAAAACGGATGCTTTTCCCTTGAATAATTCGCATGTGCCTTGTGTTTGAGGGGAGAAAAAGAGTCCTTGTGTGTTTGAGGGGAGGGGGCGTGTGTTTAAAAGGTTTTGGGGTAGGGTTTATGGGCTTATTTTATTTAATAAAAGGTGTAGAGTAAACTTGGGCCCATTTGGATTATGTCATCTTATTTTTGGACCATACACTATCATTTTTAAAAAAAATTAATCATTTTTTAATCATATTAAGAAGCCTTGAAAACATTTATTGAAAAATATTTATTTTTTCTTGGTCGTCCTCTGTATCTTTTCCCCAACCTATTATCGAATATTCATTTAAAATCTACAATTCTCATGAAATCATGCAATTAGACCATTGATCATATAATATGCATGATGCAAGAATTTAAAATCAATTAAATAAAACAATTATGTAATTAATTCATTTACATGCATGTGGTTTACGTAGGGTGGCTTTTGGACGTTACAAATTCTCCCCCTAGATATCATTTCGTCATCGAAATTAAGATGTACCAAATAATTCGGGATAGCGACTTCTCATCTCTGCCTCAGCCTCCCAAGTGGCTGAATCACTCGAAGTGGCTTCTTCCTCCAAGTGATTCAGCCACTTGACTTTGACCATTTCTATCACCTTATTTATCAACTTTCTCTCTTGTCTACCCAAGATTTTCGTAAGCCTCTCCTCAAACGACAAGTTTGGTGTAAGTTGAAATAGCTCAAAGTTCAATACATGTGAAAAGTTTGACATGTACTTGCGGAGCATCAATATGTGGAAGACATTGTGGACTCCTGCGAGATTAGGTGGCAACGCCACTCGATATGCTAATGCTCCCACTCATTCAAATATATCAAATGGTCCAATGAATCTTGGACTAAGTATGCCTTTCTTGCCAAATCTAATAACGCCCTTCATAGGTGCTATCTTTATAAACATGTGATCACCTACTGCGAACTCGAGATCTCGTCTTCTTTGGTCCGCGTAGCTCTTCTGTCTACTTTGAGCATTTTTCATTCTATCTCGGATTTTAGCCAACATTTCAGCGGTGGGCTGAACTATCTAGGGTCCCAACATAGCTCTCTTTCCTTCTTCCTCCCAATGAATAGGCGATCTACATTTCCTTCCGTAGAGTGCCTCGTATGGAGTTATTCCTATGGATGACTGATAACTGTTATTGTAAGTGAACTCCACTAGAGGTAGTCTCGATTCCCAACTCTCTTGGAAATCAATCACGCATGTTCGGAGAAGATCCTCTAAAATTTGTATAACTCTTTCAGACTGACCATCTGCCTGAGGATGAAACACGGTACTGAATAGTAGTTTAGTCCCCAATGCTGCATGTAAATTCTTCCAGAATGATGAGGTGAAACGTGTGTCTCTGTCCGACACTATAAACACTGGAATCCCATGAAATATAACTATTACCCAAATGGCATTGAGTCTTTTCACTGTCTTTGACAATCCTACCACGAAATCCATAGTAATATTCTCCCACTTCCACTCGGGAATGGAGAGTGGTCGAATCATTCCCGCTGGTCTGTGGTGCTCTGCCTTCACTTGTAGACATGTCAAGCATTCCGATACAAAGCTCATAATATCTCGTTTCATTCCCGGCCACCAATATAGAAAGTACTTGTACATCTTGGTATTTTCAGGGTGAACAGAATATGGAATACTGTGAGCTTCAGTCATATTGTCAACTCTAAGTGAATAACCACTATGAACCCATAGTCGACCTTGATACTTAACAATGTCATCCTCGACTGAATATAACATGCTACCCTTTGCTTCATCACGCTGTTTCCATTTCTGCAATTGCTCATCATTCGACTATCCGGATCAAATTTTATCTCGCGGAGTGGAATAAACTGTCAATGTAGCGAGATTAGGGGCCTCTCCCCTAGCATAAACTTCAAGATCGAAGCAATGAATTTCCACTTGTAAAGGCTTCTATAGTTATAAATGTGCCAAGACTGTCCTCTTTCTTCTCAAAGCATCCGCAACTACATTAGCCTTGCCGAGATGGTAGCTAATGTCACAGTCGTAGTCCTTAACAAGCTTTAGCCACCGTCTTTGTCTCATATTCAAGTCTTTTTGGGTGAAGAAATATTTAAGACTTTTATGATCCGTAAAGATCTTGCATTTCTCACCATACAAGTAGTGCCTCTAGATTTTCAACGCAAATACGACTGCTGCAAGCTCTAGATCATGCGTTGGATAATTCTTTTCATGTATCTTCAATTGTCTAGACGCATACGCTATAACTCGATCATTTTGCATGATAACGACGCCCAATCCAAGTTTTGAAGCATAAGTAAATACCACATATTCCCCTTGCTCTGTCAATATAGCTAAAACTGGCGCTGTATTGAATGCTTGCTTCAACTGATCGAAGCTATTTTGACATTCCGACCCCCATACGAATTTCACATTTTTCTTCGTCAATGACGTCAAGGGTACTACAATGGATGAAAATCCTTTGATGAACTTGCGATAGTATCCGGCTAAACCCAAGAAACTGCGTATTTCTGTCACATTTTAGACGCAGGCCACTGCTTAACTGACTCGACCTTAGATGGGTCGACCACTACTCCATCCTTTGACATGATGTGGCCTAAAAATGCCACCTTCTCTAGCCAAAACTCGCACTTGCTGAACTTTGCATATAATTTCCGAACTCTAAAAACTTGCAAGGTCGTCCTCAGATGCTGATCATGCTCCTCACGGCTCTTGGAATAGATCAAGATATTGTCGATGAAAACAATAATGAACTGATCGAGATACGGCTGAATACGTGATTCATGAGATCTATGAAGATCGCTGGAGCATTAGTCAATCTGAAATACATCACGAGAAACTCATAATACCCATATCGCGTTTTGAACGCCGTCTTATGTACATCTGACTCCTTGACCCTCAATTGGTGATATCCAGACCTAGGATCTATCTTTGAAAATACCAAAGCTCCTTGCAATTGATCAAATAAATCTTCTATTCGAGGCAATGGATACTTATTCTTCACTGTCACTCTATTTAACTCCCTATAGTCGATGCACAACCTCATAGTTCCATCCTTCTTTTTCACAAATAACACTGGCGCGTCCCATGGAGAAAAGCTAGGGCCGATAAATCCATTGTCTAGTAGCTCTTGAATTTGATCTTTTAATTCCTTCATTTCTGCAGGTGCTAGGTGATATGGAGCCTTAGATATTGGCACTGTACCGGGCATCAATTCAATAGCGAATTTCACCTCTCTTTCGGGTGGGATACCAGAAACATCGTCATGGAACACGTCCGGAAAGTCCTTGACAACCTCCACATCCTCGATAGATCGACTGTCAGTGTCAGGTGCAGATACAATACTAGCAAGAAAACTTTGTCAACCCTTTTGAATAAGCTTCTTCGCACGCATGCTGAAATAATATGCGGCATTTGATTTTTATGCGCCGCCTCAAAGATAAATGCTTTCCCATTTTGTGGTTTAATAGATACTGACCTCCGCCAAAAATCAATAGTGGCCCCATTCAGTGTAAGCCAATCCATGCTCAAAATAATATCGAACTCAGGTGTAGGTAGTACTATAAGGTCTGCTCGTATAATATTCTTTTGCAATTTAAGTTCCACGTCCTTAACCATGCTACTAGAAACCATATGTTCGCCAGAAGACACTGTAACTCTGAATCCCAACTCCACTTCTATTGGTAAGATTCCCAGTTTCTTCACGAATGATTCAGATATGAATGAGTGCGTAGCTCCAGAGTCTAATAAAGTGTAAGTAGCTATTTCCGCTAGCAATATTCGTCCTGGTAATATTTGTATTATTCTCGATTAAGGCCATACAAATTAGAAATTTCATATCATCTAGGCCCCTCTAATTTTCCATATTAGCATTTCAGCCCCTTAAATTTAGAAAATTATCAATTGGCACCTTAAAAATTCAAAATTACAATTTAGCTCCTAAGCTTTTCGAAAATTACTAATGGTCCCTTGAAAGTCAAAAATTTGCGTTTTAAACCTTGGAAATTTCGAGTTTTTTTTTTTGCCATTTTACCCCTAGAGATTTTCGAAAATGCTAATTAGTCCATTTAATTTTCAATGTTCTACTATTTGATCCATATAATTTAGTGTTCGCAAGAATTCAAATCCTTAAACCCTAGAATTTGAACATGTAATTCTAAGTCATCAAGTTCCTTGCACCTCAATTTGATTCTANACTTGGGAAAGGGGGAATAAAATACGTAAGTGTTCTTAGCCATTAAATAACCGGAACTCATGAAGTTAAATCCAACCACGAAGAATTATCGTAGAAACATAGTGAAATCAATCCTCTAGATATTTTCTATCATTGATATTTCTCCATTCGGTAATTCCNAAACAGTTCAATTGTGAATAAATAATCAATGGAATTACCGAATGGAGAAATATCAATGATAGAAAATATCTAGAGGATTGATTTCACTATGTTTCTACGATAATTCTTCGTGGTTGGATTTAACTTCATGAGTTCCGGTTATTTAATGGCTAAGAACACTTACGTATTTTATTCCCCCTTTCCCAAGTGACGAATAAATTGTATCAATCAAACTTCGATTCAATTATTCCTAATAAAAATCTAAGTTTGATAGATAAATGCAAACGATGTTCTTACCTAAGCCCCGCTAAAGTTATACGCCTTCCGAACGATATAAATATTCAACGATGTGTCTCTAATGATCTATAATCATAATCTCTCTCCCGAGTTGTAGAATTAATCAGACAACACGTAATTTATGTCCAGTAAATTGCAGTTAAATAAATGTAGAGAACACAATTAAACAAAATGGAATTCAATTATCAAATTATCCACGTCAAATCATCGTATAGACAAAGCTATGTCAACCTCTAGGATGGAAATTTAGTTCATCACGAAATCCAAGCGAAAACAAGACATATTCCTAGTTCTAGACATCGCTACACAATGAAAGAAAGAAACGAAGGACAAGATAACAAATCCGAAGTGTCGTCTCTGTCCCCAGATCCGTCGTTCTTCGTATTTGTGATTGTTCTTCGCACTCTGAATCTTCGTCTCGTGTATGCGCTCCATTTCTCATGTCTTTTCCTTTCCAAGATGGTGTTTTTTCGTGTGATTTCTCTCCACGGCGGCTGACTCCCTCTTTTTGACCTAAGAATCACGCCTTTTATAATAATCTGGACGCACGGCGCGCGCGGTGGCGCCTGATCTCACGCGGTTGCGCGCGGGCTTCTGTCGTTTGGCTTGCTGCTGCGCGCGTGCGGTCGCGCGAGTTGTGGTGCTGCCGCGCGCGCCTCTCGGGAATTCATCTTTTTCTGTGCGCGTGCGGTCGCGCATGATGTCGCGCGGTGGCGCGCGGGCTACTTGTTCTCGCATATGCTCCTTTGCGCGCTGTCGCGCGCACACCTCTGTCTGTGGGTGTGCTCTCGGCTGCGCACTACTCTGTTTCTTAGTCCACTTGGTTTCGTGTCCACCATTTTCTCAATTCCTGAAATGACAACAAAAACAAAACAAAAACGCATAATTCTGTTCGAAACAGGCATAATTCAAAATGGATTCTAACATAAATTAAGTGCAAATCTTGCACTTATCATCTAGCATCCATGCTTATTATTTCAAGAGTAAGGCATTTTTAAGTACTTGAATAGTCGGATTACCTGTAATAAGTGTCGTGTCTGGCTCCGCTTTCTCAGCATGCATCACGTAAGCCCTTCCAGTCGTGGGTTGCTTGAGCTTTGGGCAATCCCCAACCTTATGCCCCATTGCCCCGCACTTGAAGCACTTGTAGGTGCCCCACATGCACTTGCCATAATGATGGCGATCACACTCCTTGCACAGTGGCTTCTCAGTAGCCTTCGGGACATTCTCTTTAGGTGGTTGTCCTTGTGGTTTTGGTTGTCCCAGCCGCTTCGGAGGTCCTGTATAAGGCTTCTTATTATGCTGAATTGCTTGCTCGGCGCGATTTCTCTTACGCTGCATCTCCCAATCAATATCTTTCAGTGATTGATCGGCTCGAAAAGCTTTGGCAACATCAGTAGTGTGTAATCCACAAAATCGGTGAGCATCCCATCGCGATGGATCGTGGACCTCAATCCATCAAGGAAGTGTCGTAATTTCTCCGCCGCATCCTTGAGAAGTGAAATATTTATCGTAGAATACCCTCTTGAAGTCATTCCAAGTCAATGTCGCTAGATTCACCCCTCGCTCTGCTCCCTCCCATCATAAGGAAGCATCGCCCTTCAACAGATAGATAGTACAACGAACTTGGTCAGCGTCCGCCATATCCATTTAATGAAAAATAACCTCCAAAGATCGAATCCATCCCTCAGCAACGAATGGATCCGTAGTGCCAGAAATATCCTCGGGGTTCATCCTTCTAAAACGCTCATAGACTACCTTTGATCGAACCCTCGCAGCATTTCCAACATGCTGCTCTAGTAACTGCGCCATGCCCGCTAGTACACGAGCAATGGCATCCTGATTATGAGAAGGCTGTAGAATCTCCTCCTCACGTCCAGCATCAATACCACTACGAAGAACTCATTTAGGAGACATCTCTGTACAAGTCGTCCCAACCACATAATCAACATGCACTTAATATTTAAAATATCATGTATCTAGCCTCTATATAATGCATCATGAAAGCTTTAAAAGAATTTTAGCATATAAAAAATAAAGCAGTAAAAACTCACATACTTGAGGTGTGACTTCATGAGCTCCTCGGAGTGGCAGTAACACAACCCTTTGGGGATCCTTCGCTCTGATATCAACTGAAACGTCCTCTAATTTTTAACTTTAAAATCATACTGAATTTTTTTTATAAACTTTATTTCGAAAATTAATAATTAAAATAACTTAACATTTTCATAAATAAAAATAATATAACATTTAAAATCTCAAGTGCATAAAAATCCCTAAATCGTCAATTACCAACATTCAACTCCAACCTTTAACATGATCATCCTACTTGAAAATAAAGCGTAAAAATCTCTAATAAATCCTTGACAAAAATCCTTTAAACTTTGTCTATCAATCTAATGTGGAAAAATAAAGGCCCTCGGGAGTGTGCTGTCGGACTCGATCCACTCAAACGTCAGCGCTTCCGTCAATAACATCATCACCTGCAGTATTCAAACCTAGTGAGTCTAATGACTCAGCACATTCTAAACATGATTAGCAAATAATATATATACAAGCACGTGTATTTAAAATCATACTTTTATTCAAAATAATTTTAAAGCATAAATAAATCGTCAAATCGTAAAGATTTCAATCATTTATCATTTTGGGTGAAGTTTGATCCTTGCAAGTGAATAGCCTTTTATCATATAGTCGACCGATCAGTCTTAGCTCACCATTGTGCATGGGTACGGACACTAGGCACCGACGTAAAATTGAAATACGATTGTCGGGATCCCTCTGGAAACTTTTCCCGTAAAAGAGCTCCCTTTGAGGCCTTCTCCCTCACGATATTTCCAAAAATCATATATAATATCCTTTTTGTCACAGTCATTTCACATCTTTCAAAATATTTTTCATTTTCCTTTTTAAATCATAAAATATCATGACTTTCCAAAAATAGTATTTTTACATTAAAAATTGTACAGCTTTACCATAAATCATAAAATATCATATTTTCATCAAATTCACCATAATATATCATTTAACATGCGTTATGACCCTTCGGGACGCTGCCAACCCTTTTCGTACTACCCAGTTGTAAAATGACTGTTTTGCCCCTTGATGTAAAATTTCTTGACTTTGATTTTTTCTTACTTTTATTGACTCTAGACCATCCCAAATAATTATTTAAGTTTAAATTTAATTTTTAATATTTTTATTTAACATAAATTCGAGGATTTCAATGTAATTCCTTAATTACTAATTCGTGAAGCGTTTAATTACTGAATTGATTCAACCCTTAATATTTTCTTCTCAAATTTTAAAGATAGGCTTTTTATACCTAAAGGACCCTCATGAACCCTGAATTGACCCCCGTGGACCATGGTTCGAACCAATTCCCTTCTACCTAACCCTAGTTCGAAACTATGCAATCTCCCTCGAGCCAACTCTCGTTTTTCTCAAAACACAGCCGAGCCACCTCGAGCCATCCCNTATATATCCACGCAGCCCCTAAACCAGAGTCACCCTCGAGCCAGCATGGGCCACACCCTGACTAGACCCTCTTGGACCACCCTTGAACTGAACCAGACCCGAGCCCCCAGCCCGTGCAGCCTTTGCGCAAGTATCCTTGGCCCAACAGCTTCTCTCCTACGAGCCACGCTCTTCCAGCACCTATCCATCCCTGAGCCACCCTCTTAGACCACCCTCGAACTAGCCTAGCCAGCCTTCGCCGCGCCATGCACCCTACCCTCAGAATTTTTAGCCGCACGCACACGGGAAAAGTCCTATCCCTATGAGACTCTTCCTCGGCTGCTGTCCAAGAGTCGTAGCCATGCTAGGACTCTTCTTTAATGCACAAGAAAAGTCCCACAAACCCTAGGGTTCTATCCTCCCACGTGCACAGCCCCTTCCAGCTCATGTCTAGCCCTCATTTCACTCCTAAATCGTCCTCTTTCTTTCCATAAAACGTCCCAATTTTGCAGCCTATCCCTTGTAAATCATAACGTTTAATAAACAGGCGTAAAATCGTCAAAATTTCAAAAAAAAATTTCTATCGTTAAACCAATCGAGCGTAAATATTTTCCATGCAAAAAATAAAAACATGCATAATATAGTTTGAATGATGCATCAAATGAATTTGGAAACGTGCCTTTGCATTTTAGAACGCTCGAAAATGCGATTGTCGGCGTGGGGTGCGAAGAAGAACGAACGAGCGACGAAGACTCCTAGTTTTCTCCTCCCCAAGATTTCAAATATTTCAGTATGTGTTGTGTGAGGATCGGCTGATTGAGGGGTTTAGAAGCCTAGGTTTTTTATTTTATAGATTTTAATTTGCATGATAATGGGCTTGGGTTTTGGGCTTTAAATTTAGGAGCAATTGAGCCTACTCATCCTAGGTAAATTAGGCGCAATAACATCTATTTAATTGAAAAATAAAAGTTCATAAAAATTAGTTTTCAAAAATAATGCATTTGATATTTTAAAAGTCCTTCGTTTGCCCAAAACCGGTTTCCCGAATAATATCGTGCTCGTCTCATAAAATAACTTGAACGCTATCATTTTTAGAAAAATTTAATTATTTTTTAATCATATTAAGAAGCCTTGAAAAAATTTATTGAAAAATATTCATTTTGTCTTGGTCATCCCCGGTCTCCTTTCCCCGGCCTATTATCGAATATTCGGTTAAAATCTAAAATTCTCGTGAAATCATTCAACTAGACCCTTAATCATATAATATGCATCATGCAAGTATTTAAAATCAATTTAATAAAACAATTATGCAATTTAATTCATTTGCATGCATGTGGTTTAAGTAGGTTGGCTTTTGGATGTTACATATATGATTAAATATATGATTGCATGATTAAATGACATGATTTCATGAGAAATGAAGATTTTATCCGAACATTCGATAATAGGCTGTGGAAAAGATATCAGATACGACCAAGACAAAATAAATATTTTTCAATAAATATTTTCAAGGCTTCTTAATATGATTAAAAATGATTAATTTTTTCTAAAAATGATAGAGTTCAATATTTTACGAGACAAGCACGATTTTATCCGGGAAGCCGATTTCAGAAAACGAGGGACTTTTAAAATATCAAATATATTATTTTTGAAAACTATTTTTTATAAACTTTTATTTTTCAATTAAATAGGTGTTATTGGGCTTAATTTGTCTATGATGAGTAGGCTCAATTGCTCATAAACTTAAAAGCCCAAAATCCAAGCCTATTATTACGTAAATTAAAATCTATAAAAATGTAAACCTAGGCTTTGGAGACACAATTCAGTCGTCCACTTCACACACAATAATTTCTAAAATTTGGAGGAGGAAAAACAAGGAATCTTCGTCGCCTATTCGTTCTTCCTCGCGCCCCACGCCGAAGATCGCGTATTCGAGCGTTCTAAAACACAAAGACACGTATCTAAATCCTTTGACTCATCATTCAAACAATATTATGCATGATTTGATTTATTTTTCATGAAAAATATTTACGTTTGATGGTTTTAACGATATAACGATTATTTTCAAAATTTTGATGTTTTTACGCTTGTTTCTTTAACGCTATGATTCCTAAGGACATGCTGTCAATAGAAAGTTTTTAAGGGACGGGAAAAGAGTCATTAAGGCTGAAGCAAAGGCTGGAATCGAGTTGGCTAAGGAAGAACACGTCTAGGGTTTTCCCAGGCACCTGATTGCAAGAGGGTTCGGTTAAGGGGGTTGTGCGCTGAGGGCTTGGCCAGGATTTGGCTGGGGCTCTATGAGGGTCATGGTTAAGGGTCTGGTATGGTCCTAACAGGGTTATGACCCGTGGTTTGTCGATAGGGAAGAGTCCATGATCGCATGGACTCTTCCCATGCGCAATGATTGCAAGCCGCGATCGGTTGCAGCGTGAGGTCAGGGCTTGGCTAGGGTAGTCTAGGCTAGGTTTTAGGGTGGTCCAGTGAGGGTTTGGACTCGGGTGGTGGCTCGGGTGAAGAGTCCTCGTCGAGTTGGACTCCTACTTTGCAAGTCTCGGTCGCAGATCATGCTAGAACTTGTGGCGTGAGCTAGGGGCTGGTTAAATGGGTCAGGGTTGGTAAGTTGGGTCCCTAGGTGGTTTGGTCAGGGGTTGGCTCGAGGTGGCTCGGGTGTGGTTCAAGAAAAACGAAAGATGGTTCGATGGAATTAGCTTAGGTTCGAGTTAGGGCTAGGGAAAAAGAAAAGGGTCGAGCCATGGTCCACGGGGGTCGATTTATGGTTCATGAGAGTGGATTAGGTAATAAAATTCTATGTTTAAAATTTGGGATGAAAATATTAAAGTTTGAATTAATTCGGGAATTAAACGCTTCACGAATTAGTAAATAAGAAATTAAATCGAAAACTCTCGAATTTAGATTAATTAATAGAAATATTAAAAATTAAATTTAAGCTTAAATAATTATTTGGGATAGTCTCGAGTCAATAAAAGTGGGAAAAATTCAAAATCGAGAAGTTTACGTCCAGGGGCAAAACAGTCATTTTACACCTGGTAGTACAGAAAGGGTTGGCTGCATCCCCAAAGGATCATAACGCATGTTAAATTATATTTTATGATGTTTATTATGAAAATATGAGATTTTATAATTTATGGTAAAACTGTGCAATTTTTACTGTTAAAATGATATTTTTCGAATGTGGAAAGGACATTATATTTTATTATTAAAAATAAAAGGAAAAATATTTTTTGAAGGACGTGAATTGACTGTGACAAAATGGATATGATATATGATTTTTGGGAATATTGTGAGAGAAAAGGTCCCAGAGGAAACCCGTTTACGGGAAAAAGGCCCCAGAGAGAGCCCAACAATCATATTTCCATTTTACGTATGTGCCTAGTTCTCGTCCCCATGCGTAATGGTGAGCTAAGACTGATCAGTCAACCAGAAGATAAAAAGCTAGTCACTTTCAAGGATCAAACTTTACCCAAAATGATAAACGATTGACAACTTTACGATTTTACTATTTGATGATTTACGATTTATTTATGAATACAAGCTTATTTTGAATAAAAATATGATTTTAATGCATGTGCTTGTATATTTGCTACTAATGTTTAGAACGTGCTGAGTCATTAGACTCACTAGGTGTGAATGATGCAGGTGATGGTGTTATTGAGGGAGGCACTGACGCTTGAGTGGATCAAGTCCGACAGTACACTCTAGATGGACATTTATTTTCCACATTAGCTTGATAGTTGAAAATTTTAAAGATGTTGTTAATGATTTGATTAGATATTTTTATGCTTTATTTTGAGGATAATTTCGATCATGTTAAGAGGTGGATGTTGAATTTTGTTAATTGACGATTTAGGGATTTTTATGCACTTGAGATTTTAAATATTAAATTATTTTGATTATGAAAATGTTAAGTTATTTTAATGGTGAATTTCGAAATTTGAGGTTAAAAAAAATTAGTAAGGTTTTAAAGTTAAAAAATAGTGTAGAACGTTTCAATTTACTAGATTGCATGTAATAGGGCTTTTAGCGTAATTCGATGTTCGAACGAAGAATGGAGACCGTGGATAGTTTAAGAAAAATGTTTTAATTAAATAATTATTTTTGATTATTTAATATATGGTGTATTTAATATGTAATTTTCAAAAATTTGTATTTTATGGAATTTTTACAAGTCGAGTCATATTTTAAACGGATAGTCGAATTTTGGCAAAATTGAGAACTTTTTGAGGGTTCGGGTAATATTTTTGAAAAAATATCAAAATAAAATTTTTTACATGCGTGTTATTGGGCCTAATGGGCTTATTTTAGTAGATTGGTGGGCCTAGGCTTCCACTCCTTTATATACTAAAATTTGGCTCATTCCTTCAATATTCTTCTACCATTCTTCACGCCACAAACCCTAGCCCCTCACCCCTTCACTTCAGCCAACATTGCTCCCATGCCCCACAGCAGGTTTCACGTCGGTTTTTGCAAGAAAAACGCAGCAAAGGTTTTCCTTGTCCTTCCGGTGTTCGTCCCTCATACCGTTTACGTTGTTTTTTTTGAGCATTTAATCACAAATGCACGCGCTATACCTTCGTTTTCTCGTCTTTCACATCATAATATGTATTTTTCAATGTTTATGTATGGTAAATGATAGATATCATGATTTCTTCACGTTTTTCATTGAACTGCACGAGAAAGCTTTACTTTCTTGACATATGGCTGACAATGTTTGATGTTTGATGCGGCTGACAGGGTCTAGGCTTGTTATGGGCTAGAACCAGCGAGGTATAAGTGTCCTAGGAAGGGCTGGAGTCTTCGAGTACGTCTCAGGGTAGGGGTCTGATCGGTTATGACTTTGGTTGCCTTGGTTGGCTCGATCGGGTTATAGGAGGAGAGCAACGGTGCAAGGGTTGTTCCAGGCCTTGGATCAGACCATGGTGGGTCCGAGACGTGGCCCAAGGTGTCTTGTGCACAGCTGGTCGTGGTCTAGGGGCAGATCGAGTGACCTAAGGATGGTAAGGGTTCGATTTTGGCTTGTCTCGGGTGAACCATGCACGTACGCGTGCATGGGGCTGTGGACCCTAGTTTGATCTGTCCAAGAGGGTCCAATCACGTCTTAGGTTGATTTGGTTCGGGTCTGGTCCGGGCTGGTTCGGTGTAGGGTTGGGTTTTTTGCTTGGGATTGCAACTAGGGTTTCGGCCTTGTAGTGAAGGAAAAATCCAGCAGCAATCTAGTCGAGTTTGAGGGTCCTAAATGGTTGGGAATATGTTGTTTAGTTGCTGGGTGTGGTCAAGTCATGGTTTAAGTTTGGGAAAGTTTGGTTGCGTTTTTGATTGATTTAGGTTAAAACTTGGAATCCGGTCCAAGTTTTAAAACGAATTATATAATTTAATGCACAGGCTCGATTTTACATCTAAGAAATGATTATGAATATGTTTTAAGATGTTTTAATAAGAATGGATAGATTCGGGTCAAAATTTTAAGGTCCAGGGGTAAATGATCAAATTTGGGTTTCATTGGCAAAATGGTCATTTTGCACCTGAATTGAGTTAGCAGTTCTGACAGTGCCTTGATAACTGAAAATGTATGTTTAAAATGTTTATTTTGAAATGAATATGGAATTTTTACGAAAAAATGCTGAAAATAAGTTGCATGCTTGTTTTCAAGAAAATGTATGTATATGCATGAAATTTTATAAATGATGAATATGATGACATGTTTGAAGGAGGTGATTTGGTTGTTATCACGGTTCAGGTTTTTTGAGTCTTTAGACTCATTAGGTATGATTGATGCAGGTGATCATGTTGATGAGAAGACTGAAGGTGCTGAGGACTAAGTGGATTGAGTTGGGGGTGCACGAGAAACCCGAGGACCTTGTATTTTTCCGCATTACATGATTATATGAGGACATCTTTAAACAATTTTAAAAGGTTGATGATTTTACTATGTTGAGGGTTTTTGAAAATTTTTATTATGCTTGGTATTTTACATTTAACAATAAACGTTTTAGTCGATTATACTTTTACGGTTTTAACTGCAGTTATTTTATTCAGTGATTGTATTGTTTTATAAAATGCATGGTTCGAATTTTATACGTATTTTTGTGAATATATATTCGGCCTAGACTTAGTGATAAAAAAATCAGTAGTTTAGTAGTAGAAGTTTCTTCCCAATGGTACAAATTTTATGATCCCACAAGCAAGTCAATTTTTGAGTATGAGAAAAACCCGATTCTTTGTACGTCCACGAAGCAATAATAAGTAAATAAATATAAAAACTATATTAGTAATAAGTTTTAAAAAATAGAATTTGTATAATTTTAAATGATTTTCAAATCGGTTCTCTCTGTTTTAGCAATTTAAATCGATAATGAGCACATATATTTTATTATATATTTTATCATTAGGAAATGATGTAATATTTGTCATTTTTTTGAACAGAGGGAAACATAATTTAGAGAGTCAGTCATTCGAGCCTTTAAAATTTCACATTCTATTCAAATTTGTTTTTTTTTCAATTTCTTGATACATAGTAATAAAAAAATTATAATTTCATGCTTAAAAATAACTTTTATAATAATCATACTATTTTTAGTTTTACTTTTAAATTATTTTACGATCGGTTTAAGAATAAAAAAAATATCTCACACAACTAAATCTATTAGATTTAAAATTTTGGACAATGAAATTCATTTTATTAAATAATTGTTTTCACCATTTATTTTAACTGATAAGTTTCCCTTCATTTTATATTAGGGAAAAGATTCAAAATGAAAACATAAAAAAGGGTGCAAAATGATTAATTTAATTTGATTTGAATGTGGCATGTGCCAAGAAAATAATTTAAGTCGAGTGTGCTAAAATTGTTGTATTTGAGTGTGTAATTTGCCAAGTACGGAGATTCAAATGGAGAAAAATATCAAAAAATGATTTAATTATATACCGCCATATAACTGACCTGAATTATTTATTACGTGAGCTCATTTGGAGAAATAAGGGCTCATTATTGATACATTTAAGGTCAGATCTTTAGCCCAAAATTTTACACAAAATCCGAGTTGTTCTCTAATTGGAAAATATGTTACATAAGATGGAAAGGCCCGAGCAACTGAGCTCAGAGTATGATCGCCCGAGCCGAGATCAATCAAGTAACTATGATTGTGAATAGACGGTCCTACTAATACAAAATACCTGGTTAAAACTCATGTGAAGAAAGATATCAACATATCACGATATATTTAAAATTGTAATCTACTAAAGATAAGGTCATATCAAAACAAATATCAACAAAAATCTAGTATTTCAATGACTTGTCTCACAAAGAGTTCTTCTCTTACCAGATATTTAACTCCTCCCAACTCTATAAATATCAAATCTTTTTTTATGGTTTTTGTTGGAAATTATGAGTTTTAGAGTTTGACAAACAAATTGGTAAAAGAACTAAAGACAAACTGATTTGACGTAATTAAGAGGTCGTAACTGAAAAAAACTTATCAGATTTAAATGAATTATGAACTGAAGTTCTTATAAGAGTAAATAAGTCTTAAAACTGATGACTTGAAGCTCTGCAAACAGATTTGAGAACATAAATGAAGACTTCACAAAACTGAGCTGAAAAGACCTATATCGGAAGGGAGTTGGTTGTGACTAAATACGATGACATGTAAGACCAATGCTCAGTGGATGGGTAATACTGTCGCTGATGTCCTAGCCGTCGGATATCGCGGTTATACGTAGATGGATCCATCGATTAATACGATGATACGAAAGTCACAACTAATTAACAGAATTCAAATAAAAAAATGAATACGTATATGCTGATATGATGAGACATATTTTGACACGTTATGCTTTGACACGTTACGTTTAAGTTCATGCTTTTAAGATCATGAAAGATATTTTAATTACTGTATTTTCACTGCTGAATGATATGTATATGTATTTGTTATAACGGTTCAGGTGTGTTGATTCTTTAGACTCCCTAGATGTGATTGATGTAGGCGATCTTTCGGTTGAGGAGACTGGAGACATTGAAGACTGAGTAGGCTGAGTTGGGGTGCACGTGGAAACCCGAGGACCTTGCATTCCTTCCGCATAATATGTTTATGAAACAAGTGTTTAAGCAATATGGTTAAATATTTTTGAATCTTGTAATAAGTTGTCGATTCATTACCTGTTCTAGTTTCTCTTTTAAATCGGTAGACTAAGAAATTGATTTTAGTTTAAGATTTAATTAACTGCAGCAATTTTTATTCAGAGGCTTGATGACCTTTTAAAAAACACATGTTTAACTTATTTAAATGTTGTTGTGTATGAGTTTTTTCGGTCGTACCCTTTTAATTTTTTTTAAAATTTTAGTAGCATTTTAAAATGTGTGAACGTTTCAAAGAAAGGGAAGAAAAATGGCGAAGAACGAGGAAACGAAATTAAAAATGGAAATAAAATGAGAAATTAGATAAAATATGAAATATGGAGTGGAAATAAAGCTTTTGATATATAATGGTTGTCAAATAAATGTTTATGACGCAAGACTGAAGATGAAGTTCAGACTTCAGTTCAAGATTGGATACTTATATCCATTTTACAAAAATATGGAATGAATGTGACACTGTAATGCTTCTGTCGTATCCATTTTTAAAAAATATGGGATGAATGTAGACACAATAATGCTTCTGTCGTTTGTAGTGTTATCATGTACAAATCCTTGCATAGAAAATGTAAACAGGAATCCTACGTCATAGATCGCATCAAATACTCTCTCACACAGTCTCGTCTCAAACCCAAGCTTGCTATTTGGAAAAAAATTCTTCTTTGTTTAGCAAGAATCATTGCAGAGCACAGTAGTTAGTTTATTCTTCATAAATTGTGTTTTAAAATAATAATCGCTCTACTCATAAGATAGTGAAAAGTAATGATCCGGCGTCTCCATTTGACTGTCAGAAATGCCAGCCAGGTTATTGTTTATTTCTTGATTTTTTGTTTTCTTTAAATAATCATACGCAGGCCCATGCCAATTTATTTGCTCAGTATTTTCAGATTTTGGAATAATAAACATTGTTATTCCCATGTAATTTAATTTCAACTTGTTTTATTAGATGGTTTTTTTTTCCTTCCCTTTTCGAAATTACATGAGTTTAGAGGTGAAAAAGGTTTCGTCTTGCTACAGGGTTTTTTGTTTTGTTTCTTTTTCTAGTTTATACAGTTGACTAGTGTGTAATCTTTATTAAAAATGCAAGCTCTGTCTGTTAAAATATTAATTGATATGAGATTATGGATCACAATTGCAGATTAAGCATTACTTGCTTGCTGAAAATTGGAGACTGGTTTCAAACATTTAGAAATTCTGGACCAATGATTTAAGATTGGAACTATATTCTCTTGATGCCTTTCTAAGGATTCGTAGCTATTGTTGTTATGGTTTGTTGTATTGTATGGCAAAACGGACTTGTCTTTAATTTTTTGAATACCTAGTAGACGTATGACAATTCGCAATATTCGGGCATTGGTTAAATTGTTCATGGATACAGCCCGCCATTGCTTATTATGGTGAACCTTTCTTGAATTAAGTTCATTTCGAAAAACTTTGTTGTTTTTTGATTTGAAGAAACAAAAGAAAGGAGACTAGTGAATTCATATGCACACGAGATTAATATTTTACTTTTTTTGTTGTTTAAACGTTGTGTACCGGATTAAAAACTATCACAGGCTGGTTATTGTCAAAAGGATGTTGCAACCGGTACAGGAGTGCACAAGCATTTAATTCAGGCTCCTATACTGGTAAAATGGTATAGTAACGAAGCATCTCTGCAGGAGGATATTTCTTCTACACACGAGAATGGGTGTGTACTTTTAATCCAATATTCTTGTTTCTACTGCATAGTTCTTATTTTTTGTTGCCATCATATATTTGAAAATGAATGTTAAAACTCCCTTAGATGTAATGTAAACATACAAACCTTGGTTTTTCATGCTGTCTTTTTCCCGAGCCTGAAACTTCACTTCAGTGGATAAACTATCGGTCGACAGACTACTAGTGGGTCCTTACAGGATCTTACTACTCTAAACGTTCCAAAAAGGCATCTACTTCTTTTTTATGCTTACAAGTTAGTCTCCATTCATGAAAACCTCATTTTCCCAAATATCATTGACCATCGAAACTGTTAGCTTCAAGGGGCATGACATGTTGGCACCTTTCACCGCTGGCTGGCAAACGACTGATTTGAAACCTCTTGTGATTGAGAAGTCTGAGGTAAGGAAGTTTTTTTTGTTAGTTTGAGTTTCTTACCTTAGAAAACAGTGTTCATATGTTTTTGAGTTATCATTTGTTTGTTTATTGTAGGGGTCCTATGTATATGACACCAATGGGAAGAGGTATCTTGATGCTCTTGCGGGGTTGTGGTGCACTGCTCTAGGTATCACATTCATTATGATCATTTAAACTGACCATCTTTTCTTCTTAAATCTATTTTTTTCTTGTAGTTTTTTTTTGGCTTATACAGTTTTCCAGATTATTGATGAATGCTAAGGGCTAGTTTGGGTACAAAAACACTTGTTTTTAGAAATTGTTTAATTAAGTATGGCTTTAACATGTTTTCTAGAGCAGCAGTAAAAAGAGTTTTCTTATGGTTTTTAAAGAGAAGTTGAAGTGGTGGACGAATTACAAATGCATTTATGATATTAAGAAACATTTAACAAGTTCAACTTCTAGTCAGATAGTGAATGAAACTAGGAGTGTGAACTAAAATAATCAAAATGATTGAGTAAATTCAATCTTAGTCAGAGATCTGCATGATATTTATTCTTGGCTATTACCTTGGAGGTATACTATTTCAATGGCAGTTATTTTTCAATATCCAGATCAATAAGCACATAAAAATTGAATTCTACAGAAATACATACATCAGAAACTTATATCCAAGTTTAAGCAGCAGTGCAGCACAAAAGAGTAAAAACCTAACTGAACATCGAACTGTCAAATTAATTTATGAATTCAACCCCCCATCCCCCATGAAGTGTCTCAAGTTGAATGTGTTCTTTAGTTAAATTAGGTAATGTGTTAAAGCAGTTACCTTGGGATCTTGAAGCAGTGTGATTAGTCATAACTTTGATTATTTCAAATTCTTTCAGGTGGAAATGAACAGCGTCTTGTTGCTGCTGCAACAAAACAGCTAAGCACCTTGCCATTTTACCACTCATTTTGGAACCGCACTACAAAACCGTCTCTGGTATGATAAAATCCAGTTTAGTTGAAACTACTAATCTGGAACTTTTACCATGTTCCCTTTCTGATCCATTTTGAATTTAGGATCTTGCAAAGGAACTTTTGGAGATGTTTACTGCAAGCAAAATGTCCAAGGTGTTCTTCACAAATAGTGGATCAGAAGCTAATGATTCACAGGTTTGATTTTTAAGATATATTGAGTTTGATATCGTATCTTCATCACTGAACAAACTTGGCGTTTCCTATGTTTGATGCATTGTACGGAAGAGTCCTTATAATTCTTTTGGGCCATATGTCTATATTGAATGGCATTTTCTATTGATATTTTGTCGATATAGTTTTATAAAAGAAATTAATCGGAATGCATTTTTATTACTTTGCCATGCATTTATTTGTTCATCAAACATTATAATTGTATAAAGCTTTTGAATTAATAGAACTTGTAAAACCCACTTAAAGTTTATGCTGATAGAATGTTCTGACTTGTTTCTCTGAGCTAGATTTCTTCCTTGGTTGATTGTTCCCTCCTTCCAGGTGAAGTTGGTCTGGTATTACAATAATGCACTTGGAAGGCCAGACAAAAAGAAGTTCATTGCTCGAGCAAAATCGTAATGATTTCTGTGACAGTATTACTCAGCACTATTGTTATGACCCTGTTTTAATTTTCTTCCCATGTTTTTGCAGATACCATGGTTCAACACTTATAGCAGCTAGTCTTTCAGGGTATGCTTGTCACAAATCAAATTTCAGAATGGCAAATTTCATGTGTACACTTCTTAATGAAACTTTATATGGACTTTTAACAGCCTGCCTGCACTCCACCAGAAATTTGATCTACCTGCTCCTTTCGTTGTACACACTGACGCACCACATTACTGGCGACATCATCTTCCAGGTGTGATGCAGTTCCTACATTGGTAGAGGCAGAGAGGGGCTAGCATGGGTGCTCACTCCCCTTGATTTTAAAATTTTCCTATAATTTGGTATTATTTTTACGTTTTATTCATGCATAAAAATATAGTTTCATTTCCTCAACTATTTGTTTGCCTCCAGCACTGCTTTTCTGCATTTTGGCTTCTGTCTTTTTCAAAGAAGGAATAAGAGATTTATTGATGCGAAGGGGGGATGGGGGTGTTGTTTCAAGTTTGTATCAAAATCTTAAAAACACAAGTTTGTAGGAGAAACTGAGGAGGAGTTCTCTACCAGGTTGGCTGATAACTTGGAGAACCTTATTCTCAAAGAAGGACCTGAGACGGTAACTGATTCTTGATATCAGATTCAATCCATTTCTCTATTTCTTTAGATTTAGGCTTTAAGTTGCCCTAATTAAAGGCTTTATTCCAGATTGCTGCTTTTATTGCTGAACCGGTAATGGGAGCTGGTGGTGTGATACTTCCACCTGAAACTTATTTTGAGAAGGCAAGTTTTTCATCCCTTCAAATTTAGAAAGAATGTTATTTGGAAACCGTGAATTGATAAATTTGCTGAATGAATTTTCATACATATCAACTTGGAATTTGTAAAAAATATATATAACCTATTCTAGGCAGGTCGACTAATACAATCATTCAGATTCAATCACATAATCAATCATATTCATAATCAATTAAACAACTAATATCATGATTCTAATACATTTTATCCTATCCAAAAAGAAAATATAATAATAAAACATATTATGTAAATATTACGCTCTAACTCTAAGCTTAAAAATTCAGGCAATCATTATTTTTTCCTTTTCATTTTGAATATGGAGTTAGTGATTTGAATCTTTAATGTATTTGCAGATTCAGTCTGTATTAAAAAAGTATGATATTCTCTTCATTGCATGAGGTAATTTGTGCCTTTGGAAGGCTTGGAACAATGTTTGGTTGTGACAAATACAACATCAAACCTGATCTTGTGTCCATAGCTAAGGTAAATTTTTTTGCAATAATTTGGTGAAAAAATTGCTTTTTTTGCATCATAATTAATTTCCTTTAGTCTCAATAATATGTAGGCACTTTCTTCTGCCTACATGCCTATTGGGGCTGTGCTTGTGTGCCCCAAAGTCTACGATGTCATACATTCTCAAAGCAACAAGCTTGGTTGGTGGTGAAATTTTGACTTGAGTTTCTTAAGTTTCCTCGTGATGAATCTAAATCTCAATGTTTCTACAATCTTTTGTTTCAAGGTTCTTTCTCGCATGGATTCACTTATTCTGGGCACCCAGTAGCATGTGCTGTTGCATTGGAAACACTCAAGATCTACAAGTATGCTATTCTTATGTAATTTGTTCCAGTTAGTCAATCATTCTGATAATATTGTAAATTACGTGTATCATGTCCCATGTGGGTCGTGGTGGATAGGATATTCATTTTTGCTTAGAGACTATTAATTCCAGTTAGATGGCTAATGAAGCCATCACTAAGATTTTAACTTTCCATAGAAGTGAGCTCAGGGCTTGACAAAGTTCGATCTTAATATGAAACAAAGCCAATTAACTCTTGTCCTATAATCTCTTTTGAATGGGAAAGAAAGGTTGAGAGAACGTGTATGGTACTTTAGGTATTTTATCTGATTGTCTGTATGATACCCATGCGCTATATGAGATCGTGAGGGAGTTGTAAGAAAAGATTTTGAGCTCAAGCTAATCAGTTCTGTAAAGCGAGGAGAGATGCATCATACATAGTAATTGCTAATAAAATCCAACATATACATTGCCTCGCTAACGTGTAAATTATGAAAAAGCTTCTGATATATTTTACTGGACAAATTAGTTGGTGTATGGCATGTTTGCGGTGGGATATTTTCATTGGGAATTTTTGCCGAAGCTCGATATATTTGTGTTTGAATTTGGGCTAAGCTTGGTGATCAGGCACTTATTTTAATTCCTAAATATGCAGCAAGAGTTTTGATAGGTTTGATTGTTCACAGGGAGAGGAACATTCTGGAACAAGTAAATAGCATAGCCTCAAAATTTCAAGAAGGCGTGAAAGCATATTCCCACAGTCCCATTATCGGAGAGGTAGATTTTGCATTATTATTGTTACGTTTACACCATGGAAACGTGCTTTTTGGTTCATAATTTGACTCACACTTGTTATGTTGAAGATACGGGGAACTGGACTGATCCTTGGGACAGAATTTACAGATATCAAGTCACCAAATGATGCATTTCCACCTGAATGGGGTAACATCCTTATTTTTCGGAGATACTTTGTCTTCTAGAAAGACAAAGTTTTTGCTTTGTACTTGTAATACTCCCCTATTTTCACTTCAACTTGGTATGGACATCAGGAATTGGTGCATACTTTGGATCACAATGTGAGAAACATGGAATGCTAGTACGTGTTGCCGGAGACAATATAATGATGTGTCCTCCATTTATAATGGCTCCTGAAGAAGTTGATGAGGTAATAAGTTCATGAGACATTTTAATGGATTTTAATTATAATTTTATTGTTAACAATAGATGAAATTTTAAATTTATATCTTACATATTTAAACGTTAGTTAAACAAAGTATAATGAGTTTCAAATGTTCATTATTGGGTGAACTTGAAATATATCCTAATTAACATGATCAATGTATAAACATGTTTATCTAAAACTAAAAAATACGTTTGAATATATCTGAAATCGATGGATTTAAAATCCATCAATCCAAATGCATCTTAAATGTTGTTTTGATCTGCTCTACTTGCATAAGAGAAAACTTAAACTGTGCGTTCTCCATTTCTCAGCTAATCGAAAAATTCGGGAAAGCTCTCAGAGATGCAGAAGAAAGGGTCGAGGTGCTCAAGTCTCAGAAGAAGTAATGGTGTACTAAAAACTTTGATGTCCCTTAATATAGTACGCACTCAATTTGCTGTGTTGTAGGCTAAATTTGAAATGCAAGGAATTAAATTCTTATGATATTTGACCAGCGTATGTTTCCCCTTGAAAGATGAAGATCACTTGTTCCTATTTTGCAATGTGGCAAAAAAATCTCCACTTGTGAACTTTGGATGCCTTTGGTTCCCAACATTAATTTAGCATTAAAAACTAATGGAAAAAGTGCACATGAGGACTAAAATGCTTTATCCCAAACTATCGAGACAAAAAATGTAATTTTCTCAATTTTCGACACATCGCGAACAAGAGGGACTGAAGAAGCTCGAATACAGAAAACTTTATTATAGTTGTGATTATCTTTATTCCTACACGATCTCATGTTGAAATTACCTGTAAAGAAAATGTCACATGTAGCCATGAAAAGAAAATTGGAGGAAAATTGATGACTTTGGTTTCTTATTGCTCCGAGCTTTAATTTTCTTTCATATGTTTTCATTGTGTGAAAATACTTTCTGGCTAATTTCGGTGTGCTCAATTAGATATGGACGGTTGATTTACGCCCGCATTGCATGTGGATAACATTAATTATTATTATATTACATTATATGCATTCTTCTCAATGAAAATTAAATAAATTGAGAAATGATTTTTAAACTTTATATGGTTCTATCAAGCAATCGTATTATAATTCGTTCACAATGCAAGCAATAAATTAAATTAAATATAGTCAAATTTATGAGCATTATTTTAAACGCTTTATTTTCCGCCACTTTCATATATTTTTCTATACAATTATTATTTCAGATTCAACTACTATCACTTCTAAAAATAAAATTATTATTATTATTATTATATATGTCGGGTTTAGAAACTCTAGCGATCTTGATTTTGATGTTAACAAAACATTTTATTGTGTTTCTAACATGTTTAATCAAGTGTGAAGTTGTTAACTCAAGATGGAAGCTGAAACTCGAATTTAGTCAAACTGAAAATCTGGCGAGCTACAGTGTTTTGAAATATCTTATAACCCGATAATGCAAATGACCATCAGCCAAAACTCAATTTGGGACAAGTTATATTGCATGTCAGTTGGGCTAAATCAAATGTTATTTAGGCAAACCAATGGTTGCAAGACCAAACTGATTGCAATGAAAACATCAATCAGTTGGGCATGAGTAGTTGCGGTATTTTGGTCAGTTTGATAACTTATGATTCAAAAGTTGAAGTCTGAATCGGAGTTTATGGCATTGATAAATGACGATGAAGCTACGAGTTCTGCAAAGGCTGAAGACTAATTTCAGCAGACCTCATCAGTTTGGTTCATTCTTGCTGACAAGCCCAACTGGATGAACAGTCTAGCTGATGAGCCTAACTTACAGTGGACCTAAAAATCATTTAGTCTCGGTAAAAGCGTCCAGCAAGGCGGAAATTACCGTTTTAATGCTAGAAATTGTTCAGAGTTTTCCCAAACAGTCATATTCTTGTGTCAAATATGTATATTATTCTTGGAAGATATAAATACAAAATCTTGAAGATTAAATAGAGAATTTGGAAGAGGATTCAAAGCATAGGCAGCCTATATGAATAAATTAGTTAAAATGAGAGCAAGCCCAAATGTGAAGATACGTACATTTGATATATGCATACAATGTAAAAATTCTCACACACAATCACTCACACATATACATGAGAGTTGAGCTTCAAAGTTTAGATGAATGAGTCTTTACACAAAGACATTGAAGATTGTATTTGTAGCTTTGTCATAAGAGAATTAAACATTATGTGGATTGTGAGGTTCCGATCTACAATCGAGAGTGTGCTAGGAGTTTCAATTATGCAAGAAATAAGTCCTAACTTGAAATGAGTTTGTACAATGAGTTGTATAAGTCAAAGTCTTTTAATGGATTTTTCTCAATGGGAAGAAGGGGTTAAGTAGAAGTTGTTAATCTCCGAATATTCATAAAAAATTTGTGTCTTTTATTTATTGCATATATTTATTTGCTACTGTTTTTTAATAGGCATCGTTTAAGTATTTTATGTGTTATTCAAATACCGAAGTATTGCATATCAAGTGTTTGATAAAATATATCAACCAAATCGTTTTTACATTTAATTTGCATATCTATTAAGTGTTTTATCAAAATGTTTAATCAGTTTCTACGAAGGATTATTTTGAGTTTCTTCCACTTGGTTTGAAAATCAATTTCAATTTAATTCATCGATGTACAATAGTTTTTGTCATATTTGAAACTTCCAGCCGAAAAATGCTATAAAATGAAATATTTATTAGTATTAATGTATTCAACTACCATATTAAATATTTTTAAAAAATATTGTTGGAAACTTAATTTCGGTTGTTTGACAAACTAAGTGTTTAATTGGACTAAACTGATCAAGTAACTGAACTACTTAAATCAACTGACAGTTGCCTAACTGAAGATTAATGCGTAGTTTATCGAAGCCAACTGAAACCAGCTGAACTGAACTCTCGAAGAAAACTGACTGATCAGTTGATATATTCAGTTATGAGCTTACCAGCGATTGCTTATCAGCTGATCATTCAACTGTACACGTCATCAGTTGGAGAAAAGGATGCCCAACCGACAACAGTACAAAGCAGACTGCAACTCAGAGTGGAACGCCACATTTCAGAGCTTACAGTGTACGAATGTAAGAGGAATTTTGACGTGGCAATCAACGGATATAAAGATTCAAATTATATTTAATGTTACCGTTGAAGAGAAGCCTATAAATAGGTGAGAAGAGCAGTTGAGAAATACACACATCTAATCGATCTATCTATTCTCTCAAGCTTGTTGTTACCCTGCTGAATTTATCGCTCTTATTCAAGAATCAAAAAGCTCACACTTATCAGATTTATTTGTAGCATTTGAGACTACCTTTCGAGCTTATAAGCACAAACTGTTTTGTTGTTTATTTGATCTTTAACTAGATCAGTTGTGCTAATATCAGTCAAAGAACTGTGAGATATTTCATAAACTAAGAGTTTCAGTTTTGGCAGTGTTAAGACCAAACTGAAGTGGGTCTGTACAATTTTTGTATCGATCAAAGTCTTTTAGTGCATATCCTATCCTTGTGATATAAGAGGTGACGTAGGAGCATTTGAAGTCTCTGAACATCCATAAATCTTTGTTTGTTCTTACCTCAGTTATTTATTCTATTTTTCAGTCAGTTTACTTTCGCAACTATTATCAGTTAAATTAATTGTCATTGACCGACGAGATTCCTAAGTTTCAGTTTGTCACAGAACTGAAACTTCATTCGAAAAGATTGTAAAATCGTGAGTGTTTATTCAACCCCCCTTCTAAACACTTCGCAACCAATCAACCGATCCTAACAAGTGGTAGCAGTTGAATCTTGTCTCAGAATACTATTATTCACAAAACTGATCAACATGTCTTCATTCATTAAAATATCGATGTTTTCCAGAGAAGACTTTGACGACAATGCAGGCTCATTTAGCTGCACAAGATGGCGACATGTGGTATGTCATTACTGAAAGTCCCATGAAGATCCTAAAAGCAAATACAGCAGTTGCCATTACTGATGGGACACCTCATCGCATAGAAAAGCCTAGAGAGGAATGGACAACTGAGGATAAGAGGAATGCCAACCTAGACAATGTGGTAAAGTATATCTTATACAAAACACCGGATAAAGTCACTTTCAGCAAAATCAAAATGTGCAAAACTGCCAAAGAGATATAGGAAAAATTGATCCAGCTATGTGAAGGAAACGAGCAAACAAAATAGAACAAGCTATCAGTTGCTTCAGAAATTTGACAACATCAAGATGAAGGCTGGAGAATCTATGCACGAATATGATGAGAGGATCAGTGGTATTATCAATGAGCTGAATGCACTTGGAAAAGTGTACTCGAACAAAGAGGTGGCACTGAAGGTGGTAAGAGGTCTTCCCAAGGAATGAGATGTCAAGACCATGGCAATGAGAGAGTCAAAGGATCTTAACAAGATCGAACTTCATGACTTGTTTGTTAATATAAAGGCTTACGAGTTTGAACTGCAAACCAGAGAAGGAGAACCTTCAACACCAACTGCCACAACTGCTGTCAGACTGGAACCAACTGGTTCAGTTGAAAAATCTGCTGATCAACTGAGCAATGATGCTATGTCATTGTTTGTCAAGAAATTTGGAAGATTTATGAGGAAGAATCAAGGAAACTTCCAGAAGCAATATCAGAAGAATCAGTCCATAGAAGAATCGTATGCTTGCTACAACTGTGGATAATCTGATCATTTCATAGTAGACTGTCCTAAGCCAAAGAAGGACAGTCGAGGATCCACTGAAAAGGGAAAGAAACCCTATGAGTACAGAAGAAGGACAAAGGATGACAAGAAATCATTCAAAAAGAAACATTAAGTGCTTTTGGCTGAAGAGAGCGAATCTAAGTGGGCAGAAACTGACAGTGACGAGCTAGAACCAGAAAGCCCAATCAGCTCAAGTGAAGATGAGGAGGAAGTCAAGTGTTTAATGGCAGATGATGCTGAACTGGAGTCAGCAAGTGAACAGGTACTTGACTTCAGCTCTACTGATTTCACTCGTGAGGAACTCATTATCACATTGCATGACATGGTAAATGAGTATCACAAACTTGCTCGATCATTTCAGAAGGTTAAAACTGAGCAAACTGATCACAATGACAACAAAACAGAAACTGATAAGTCAGTTGAACTGTTGAGTCTAAAAAGAGATATTGCACAGCAAAAAGCTGAAATAATTGAAAATCAAGCCTTGATAACTGATTCAAGCTTGGAACAAGTTTTCAGTTGCATTAACTGAAATGCAAATTTCACAAAAATCTGTTGTTGATAAAACTTGTTTAGGTTTTAATAATCATGATGAAAATTCTTCAAGTGATACACAGCCAATGTTGAATGAAAACAAAGGAAAGTACATTACCTCTGTAAAATCAACTATGGTAAATGAATTCTCAGAACCAAGTAAACCAGCTGTTCAATTGACTGAAAGTAAGAACAAAGGTAAACGGTATGGAATTGGATATAGCTCTGAGAGTTCAACTGATGAAAGAAAATGGTCACCTAAACGATTCAGTCGTAAAAATCAGTACTCAAGGAATGGCTTTTACAATTACTACAACTGTAAGCCAGTTCAGAAATGATATCAAAAGAATAGTCAGTTGAAGAAGGATACAAATCATACTGTTTTATCCTCACAACACACACATATTTCCAAGAATTCGAGAAAAACCATTTGGAACATAGCAATTGGGAAGTCAGTTAGACTGGTCCAAGTATGGGTTCCTAAAGGACTAATCTGTTTAGGACCCAAATAAATATGAGTACCAAAATTATATAATGTGTGTGATTGCAGGTAACAGGCTCAAACAAAGAATCAACTTGGTATCTAGACAGTGGCTGTTCGCGGCATATGACAAGAGATGCAAATTTGGTATCTCAACCGATCAAATATACTGGACCAAACATCAGTTTTGGAGACAACTCCAAAGGTAAAATTGTGGGTAAGGGTAAGCTTATCCATGGTAACTTTACAATTAAAGATGTTTTGCTAGTTGAGAATTTGAAGTATAACTTGATAAGCATCAGTCAGTTATGCGACAATAATTTCTCAGTTCAGTTTGACAGACACACTTGTTCGGTTAGAGACTCAACTGATTAGGTCATCCTAACTGGAAATCGTTGTGGAAACACTTACAAAGTCAGTTGGACTGAACAACCTTATGCACCAACTTGTTTCATTGCTTCCAAATCTTCTAAAAACTGGTTATGGCATAAGAGGTTGAACCACTTGAACTTTAAATCTATTGCATATCTGAGTAACCATGATCTTGTAACTGGTTTGCCCAAAATAGATTTTTCAAAAGAAAAAGTTTGTTTAGCATGTCAGTTTGGTAAACAAGTAAGATCTTCATTCAAAAACAGAGGTCGTAAATCATCTTCCCGATGCTTAGAAATGTTACATATGGATCTTTTTAGTCCAATACCGGCAATGAGTTTAGAGGGAATGAAATACCCCTTAGTGGAAATAAGCCCTATGAGTGCAGAAGAAGGACCAAGGATGACAAGAAATCATTAAAAAAGAAACATGAAGTGCTTTTGGCTGAAGAGAGCAAATCTAAGTGGGCAGAAACTGACAGTGACGAGTCAGAACCAGAGAGCCCAATCAGCTCAAGTGAAGATGAGGAAGAAGTCAACTGTTTAATGGCAGATGATGTTGAACTGGAGTCAGCAAGTGAACAGGTATTTGACTTCAGCTCTACTGATGTCACTCGTGAGGAACTCATTATCACATTGCATGACATGGTAAATGAGTATCACAAACTTGCTCGATCATTTCAGAAGGTTAAAACTGAGCAAACTGATCCCAATGACAACAAAACAGAAACTGATAATTCAGTTGAACTGTTGAGTCTAAAAAAAGAGATTGCACAGCAAAAAACTGAAATGATTGAAAATCAAGCCTTGATATGTCAGTTAAAAACTGAAATTTCAAAACATACTGAACTGATTCAAGCTTGGAACAAGTCTTCAGTTGCGTTAACTGAAATGCAGAATTCACAAAAATCTGTTGCTGATAAAACTGGTTTAGGTTTTAATAATCATGATGAAAATTCTGCAAGTGATACACAGCCAAGGTTGAATTAAAACAAAAGAAAGTACATTACCTCTGTAAAATAAACTAAGGTAAATGAATTATCAGAACCAAGTACACCAGCTGTTCAATTGACTGAACGTAAGAACAAAGGCAAACGGTATGAAATTGGATATAGCTCTGAGAGTTCAACTAATGAAACAAACTGGTCACCTAAACGATTCAGTCGCAAAAATCAGTACTCAAGGAATGGCTTTTACAATTACTACAACTGTAAGCCAGTTCAAAAACGATATCAAAAGAATAGTCGGTTGAAGAAGGATACAAATCATACTGTTTTATCCTCACAACACACACATATTGCCAAGAATTCGAGAAAAACCATTTGGAACACAGCAACTGGGAAGTCAGTTAGACTGGTCCAAGTCTGGGTTCCTAAATGACTAATCTGTTTAGGACCCAAATGATTATGGGTACCAAAATTATATACTGTGTGTGATTGTAGGTAACAGGCTCAAACAAAGAATCAACTTGGTATCTAGACAGTGGCTGTTCACGGCATATGACAAGAGATGCAAATTTTCTATCTCAACTGATCAAATATACTGGACCAAACATCAGTTTTGGAGACAACTCCAAAGGTAAAACTGTGGGTAAGGGTAAGCTTATCCATGGTAACTTTACAATTAAAGATGTTTTGCTAGTTGAGAATTTGAATTATAACTTGATAAGCATCAGTCAATTATGCGACAATAATTTCTCAGTTCATTTTGACAGACACACTTGTTCGGTTAGAGAATCAACTGATGAGGTCATCCTAACTGGAAATCGTTGTGGAAACACTTACAAAGTCAGTTGGACTGAACAACCTTATGCACCAGTTTGTTTCATTGCTTCCAAATCTTCTAAAAATTGGTTATGGCATAAGAGGTTGAACCAATTAAACTTTAAATCTATTGCATATCTGAGTAACCATGATCTTGTAACTGGTTTGCCCAAAATAGATTTTTCAAAAGAAAAAGTTTGTTCAGCATGTCAGTTTGGTAAACAAGTAAGATCTTCATTCAAAAACAGAAGTTGTAAATCATCTTCCCGATGCTTAGAACTGTTACATATGGATCTTTTTGGTCCAATACCGGTAATGAGTTTAGGGAGAATGAAATACACCTTAGTGGTAGTGGATGATTTTTCAAGATTTACTTGGGTTATTTTTCTCAAATCTAAAGACCAAACTGCTGCACAACTGATTAAGCTGTTCAAAAGACTATTAAATGAAAAATCAATTGGTATTGATCGAATAAGGTCTGACAGAGGGACTGAATTAATCAATCAAAATCTTTCAACTTTTTTAGAAAATACTAGAATCAATCATGAGCTCTCAGCAGCTAGAACACCTCAGCAAAATGGTGTAGCTGAGAGAAGAAATCGAACCCTTAAAGAAGCTGCTAGAACAATGCTTGCTGATTCTGGTATTTATCAAAGGTTTTGGACTGAAGCAGTAAACACTGCATGTTACACTCAGAACAGATCGATGATTAATAAAAATCATGTGAAAACACTGTATGAGATCTGGCATGGAAGAAAAAATGTGGTTTCTTATTTCAAAATATTTGGCTGCAGATGTTTTATTTTTGATAATGGCAAAAAAATCATTTAAAAGCTTTTGATGTTTAATCTGCAGAGGGAATATTTCTTGGATATTCTTCAATTAACAAAGCATATAGAGTCTTTAATAAAAGCTCTTTAAATGTTGAAGAATCTATCCATGTTGTTTTTGATAAAATTGTGCTAACTGATAAGCCAAATGATCCAGTTGAGCTAGTTGATCGTTTTACAGAGATCAGTTTGGAGGATGATAATGAAGAAGAAAAACATATCAAAAGGAATCTCTTTCAAACACCTGAACCAGAAATACTAGATCAATCAGTTGAACAGGAACCTACTCCTGATAATCAGTTGGTGGAGCAAACAGATAAAATTATGTTACCAACTGATACAGATCCAACTGAAACTGAAAACATTCAGTTGCCATCAGAAACACTTGCTGATATGGAAGCAGCAAATACTGAACTCAGATGGAAGAAATAACATCCTCCAGAATTGGTGATAGGTAATCCATCTGACCCAGTAAGAACAAGAAATCAAATGTTTAATTTGTTCATTCATTCTGCTTTTGTCTCACAACTGGAACCAAAGAAAACTAACGAAGCTCTTGCAGATCCTAACTTGATAAATGCAATGTAAGAAGAGCTAAATCAGTTTACCCATAACAATGTCTGGGACTTAGTTCCAAGACCAGTTTGTAAAAGAATTATAAGTACAAAGTACGTATTCAGAAATAAACTGAACGAAGATGGTTCAGTTGCACGCAACAAAGCAAGACTTGTAGCACAAGGATATAGGCAGGAAGAAGGAATTGACTATGATGAAACGTATGCACCAATTGCAAGACTGGAAGAAATCAGAATGTTCTTTTCCTATGCATCATTCAAGAACTTTAAAGTTTACCAAATGGACGTAAAGAGTGCATTTCTGAATGGTCAGTTGGAGGAAGAATTTTATGTTGAACAACCACCATGTTTTATCAATTACTCTTTTCCTGATCATGTCTATCATTTGAACAAAGCTTTATATGGTCTTAAACAAGCTCCAAGAGCTTGGTCTGAGACACTTTCAAAATTCTTAAATGATCATGATTTTACTGTTGGATCAGTTGACAAGACATTGTTCAAAATTTCTAAGAATGATCACATTTTACTTATGCAAATATATGTTGAAGATATCATTTTTGGGTCAACTAACCCCAAATTGTGTGAGAAATTTGCCAAGTTAATGCAGGACAAATTTGAAATGAGTATGATGGGTGAACTGACATTCTTTCTCGGACTTCAAGTGTAGCAACTGGAGACTGGTATTTTTATCAGTCAGACCAAATACACGAAGGAATTTCTTAAGCAATTTGGCATGGAAAAATGTTCAGCTGCCATCACTCCCATGAGTTCATCAGTCAAACTGAACAATTATCAAGGGGGAATATCAGTTGATACGACACTCTACAAAGGTTTAATAGGTTCATTATTGTACCTAACTACTAGTCGTCCTGATATTGTATTTGATGTTTGCATGTGTGCTAGATTTCAAGCAAATCCTAAGCAATCACATTTTTCAGTTGCCAAAAGAATTTTAAAATATCTAAAAGGCACACAAAATGTGGGATTATGGTACGCTAAAGACTCTTCTTCCAATTTAGTTGGATATTCAGATGCAGATTATGCAGGATGTAAGCTAGATCGTAAAAGCACCAGTGGATCTTGTCAGTTTCTAGGAGACAGATTGATCTCATGGTTCAGCAAGAAGAAAACATCCATAGCCACTTCCACAACTGAAGCAGAATACCTTGCTGCTGGAAGCTGCTGTGCCCAACTACTCTGGATTCAGCAACAACTGAAAGATTATGGAGTTGATGCTAAAGAATCTCTCATATTTTGTGATAATACAAGCACGATTGCAATAACTTAAAAACAAGGACCAAGCACATTGATGTCAGGCATCACTTCATTAGAGATCGTTCTTTGAAGAAAGATATCATACCCGAATATGTGTCAACTGAACAACAAGCTGCTCGGTTGTTTGAAAAACTAAGTGTTTAATTTAACTACACTGATCAAGTAACTGAACTACTTAAATCAAATGACAGTTGCTTAACTGAAGATTAATGCGCAGCTTATCAAAGGCAACTGAAACCAGCTGAACTTAACATACGAAGACAACTGACTGATCAGTTGATATATTCAGTTATGAGCTTACCAGCGATTGCTTATCAGCTGATCATTCAGCTGTACACGTCATCAGTTGGAGAAAAAGACACCCAACCGACAACAGTACAAAGCAGACTTCAACTCATAGTGGAACGCCGCATTTCAGAGCTTACATTGTACGAATGTAAGAGGAATTTTGACGTGGAAATCAACGGATATAAAGATTCAAATTATATTTAATGTTACTGTTGAAGAGAAGCCTATAAATAGGTGAGAAAAGCAGTTGAGAAATACACACATCTAATAGATCTATCTATTCTCTCAAGCTTGATGTTACTCTGCTGAATTTATCGCTCTTATTCAAGAACCAAGAAGCTCACACTTATCAGATTTATTTGTAGCATTTGAGGCTACCTTTCGAGCTTATGAGCACAAATTGTTTTGTTGTTTATTTTATCTTTAACTAGATTAGTTGTGCTAATATCAGTCGAAGAACTGTGAGATATTTCATAAACTAAGAGTTTCAGTTTTGACAGTGTTAAGACCAAACTGAAGAGGGTCTGTACAAGTTTTGTATCGATCAAAGTCTTTTAGTGCATATCCTATCCTTATGATAGAAAGGGTGACGTAGGAGCATTTGAAGTCTATGAACATCCATAAATCTTTGTGTGTTCTTACTTCAGTTATTATTCTATCTTTCAGTCAGTTTACTTACGCAACTATTATCAGTTAAACTGATTGTCATTGACCGACGAGATTCTTAAGTTTCAGTTTGTTACAGAACTGACACTTCATTTGAAAAGATTGTAAAATCGTGAGTGTTTATTCAAACCCCCCTTCTAAACACTTCCTAAGCAATCAACCGATCATAACAAGTAGCAAATAAATGTATGATTAAATGTGAACTCTTTTCAAATTGTTTTTTAACATTCAAATTTGAATTTGACGTCCTTTAAAAATATAAATTATATTTAAGTGTCTATATTATTTTTATCATTTTATTTAATTTCGACTATGATTTTGAGTTTGTGTTGCTTTTATATATTTAGTTTTCACTAATCTCTATCATATTGAATAAAATATATAATTTTTTTAATATAATATTACATTTTCTGTTGGAAATTTTCAAGTTTGTGTTACTAATAATTTACCTTAGTGTGCAGAAGCTAGGATCAGTCATGAACTGTTTACATCACAAACTGAAGAACTAACTGATCGCACAAACTGAATCAGTCTAGCTGTTACTTCAATTGGGCAGTTCAGCTGATTGTCCAGTTGATTGGTTCAGCAGGAGAACCTCAGATGCCTGGCCAGCCGAAGTAGTGTCCAACTGATGAAGAAACGCAGCTGATCAATTCAACAGAACGAGAGTGAAATCAGTTCAACTGACGAGTCAACTGATTTCACCAGCCCAACTGAAGATCAAGTCGCTGACTAGTCCGAAACATCAGTCAGAATCTTTCAGTTGTAGATGAAGACAAATTCTTTCAGTGGATTCCAGCTGTGCCTGAAGGTACAAAGCCTTTGTCCAGTCAAAGGACAAATAATGGACATTGCATCACAGCATTAAAGACAAAATGTTTCAGAAGGGCAGTCGAAAAGTCGAGACACAAAGTCCAAGAAACGAATTCAAGATGCAACAGATACAATAAATGAGTCTCACTGTACGATCTGTCTTTTCCGCCTATATAAAGAGAAGATCAATGAGGACTCAAAAGAACAATAATCAACAACAACATAAATAAGAGAGAAAAGAAAAAGGCACGCACATTGAAAATCAGCTTTCAGAAGCAATCAGTCCAGAGGGACTCTTCAACGTGTTTTCAGCTAAGTATAGAAGCTTTTATCCCTCAGTGTGTGAGAACATCCTTGTTCAGTTCCCACACGCAAACACTCTCAATCACTCAAATACCATCTTGCACAAAGACGTTAAACTTGTATATGTAGTCTTTGACACATAGACGTTAAAGAAGTGTTGGCTGGAAGGTGATGCCTTCAGTCGTAGATAGGAGTTCAGTTTAGGCAGTTGTGTATGTCCTAGCTGAGTAAGTTTGTACAAAGTATTGTATAAATCAAAGTCTTCTAGTGGATCCTACCAGTGGAGATAGAAGGGGTGACGTAGGAGCAGTTGAAGTCTCCGAACATCCATAAACATATCTTGTGTATTTAATTGATTAACTGTTGTTTTCAAATTATTTTGATCAGTTAGAGTTTCCGTCAGTTCAGTTGTCACCATAACTGAATTAATGAATGCAAAAACTAATCTACCCTTTTTTCAGTTATTCAGTTTACATAAGTTAAAATGTTTTCTAATAACAGTCTTCTTCACGAAGGATTACTTTGAGTTTCTTCCGCTTGGTTTTAAACCAAACTCGATTTAATTCATCGGTGTTAACATTCTTAGAACACGAGCTATTGCAGATCATGGAGAATATAGTGTTCGAAATGCCTTCGAAAGCTCTAGCACACTCGATCCTTCAATTGGTATCAGAGCGGGTTGTTCTAAGAAGAACATTTGAAGAAAATTATGTTTTAAAATTTGTTACTTTAAAATAGTGTTAAAAGCTATTTAAAAGCATTTCATACTATTTTTAAAACTATTTGAAAATATTTATATGTCGCTCTTTAGCAAAGAGTTGAGTGGATTGGTTCGGCAACTAATGTTGTAGCCACTTCACTAGACTCTTAGATTTGGGGTTTTAATTAGCCTGTAGCGGACTGAGAATCATCTGCAAAGATGCACAGCTAAACTGCTCGCTGAACAAGATTTCAGTTGCAAGCCTACCAGGTCAGCTGTTCTTCAGACGAAACTCATCCATGTTGGGATGTTGGTCGATTTAATCACCAGCTGAATTCCAAGTGAGCCTAGTCAGAGTCTGCTCGACCAGTTGAGTAAGCATAGAGGTCAAGTTCAAAGAAGTTTAACTTGTTTATCTAGCAAATTGTATTCACAACCGATGCAGCACTTCAAGCAGTCAAGCAACAAGTTGATGTATATCCAGTTCTGTCACATAAACCAACTGATATCTGATGTTGTTTAAATTATGCTATTGTTGTAGCAATTTTTTCTTTTCAACTGATGTATGTACTCAGATGTAAATACAAGGAAGTTTATTTAATAAACATCATGTTTGTTCAGCTGTGTTTCGCTGTGACTGAATGGATATTTCCAGATTTCTTGTCTACATTGCTTGAATGATTATAACCTTTGAATGAATGACTAGATAAATATCTTACAAATATGGGTTTTCATCCAGTTTCTGAGGGGGATTTTTTCTTTTACCCTCAAACTAAAAAATCATTTTAATCATTTTTAAAAATTCAGTTGTCAAGAAAAATTCTTTCTTTTTCGTCAATTGAAAAGTGTTTTCTTAATACATTTAAAAGTTTTTCAATTCAGTTTTGGAGGGGGAGTTTTTCTTATCCTTTATCTCTAAATGGTTTTCAAAATTTCTTTAATTCAGTTCTTGAGGTGGAGCTTTTAACGATGTTTGAATGTACTAACCCTTGAACTGAATATATTGTGCTTAACTACTCAAGTTTTGTGATCATAAAAAAAAGAGAGATTGTTGGAACTTTTCAAGTTCGCAATCTTGATTTTTATGTTAACAAAACTTGTTAATTAGTGTTACTAATAATCTACCTTAGTGTGCAGAATCTATGATCAGTCATGAGCTATTTACATCGCAAACTGAAGACCTAACTGATCGCACAGACTGAATCAGTCTAACTGTTACGTCAATTGAGCAGTCCAGCTGATTGTCCAGTTGATGGTGGCTCAGCAGGAGAACCTCAGAAGCCTGTCCAGCCGAAGTAGTGTTCAACTGATGAAGAACCCAGTTGATCAATTCAACTGAACGAGAGTGAAATCAGTTCAACTGACGAGTCAACTGATTTCACTAGCCCAACTGAATATCAGGTCAGCAGACCAGTCCAAAGAATCAGTCAGAATCTTTCAGTTGTAGATGAAGACAAATTCTTTCAGTGGATTCCAGCTGTGCCTGAAGGTACAAAGCCTTTGTCCAGTCAAAGGACAAATAATGGACATTGCATCACAGCATTAAAGACAAAATGTTTCAGAAGGGCAGTCGAAAAGTCGAGACACAAAGTCCAAGAAACGAATTCAAGATGCAACAGATACAATAAATGAGTCTCACTGTACGATCTGTCTTTTCCGCCTATATAAAGAGAAGATCAATGAGGACTCAAAAGAACAATAATCAACAACAACATAAATAAGAGAGAAAAGAAAGGGCACGCACATTGAAAATCAGCTTTCAGAAGCAATCAGCCCAGAGGGACTCTTCAACGTGTTTTCAGCTTAGTATAGAAGCTTTTATCCCTCAGTGTGTGAGAACATCCTTGTTCAGTTCTCACACACAAACACTCTCAACCACTCAAACACCGTCTTGCACAAAGACGTTAAACTTGTGTATGTAGTCTTTGACACATAGACGTTAAAGAAGTGTTGGCTGGAAGGTGCTGCCTTCAGTCGTAGCTAGGAGTTCAGTTTAGGCAGTGGTGTAAGTCCTAGCTGAGTAAGTTTGTACAAAGTATTGTATAAATCAAAGTCTTCTAGTGGATCCTACCCGTGGAGGTAGAAGGGGTGACGTAAGAGCAGTTGAAGTCTCCGAACATCCATAAACATATCTTGTGCATTTAACTGATTAACTGATGTTTTCAAATTGTTTTGATCAATTAGATTATCCTTCAGTTCAGTTGTCACCATAACTGAACTGATAAATGCAAAAACTAATCTACCCTTTTTCAGTTATTCAGTTTACATAAGTTAAAATGTTTTCTATTAACAGTCTTCTTCACGAAGGATTACTTCGATTTAATTAATTGGTGTTAACATTCTTAGAACACGAGCTATTGCAGCTCATTGGAGAATATAGTGTTCGAAATGCCTTCGAAGGCAGTAGCACACTCGATTCTTCATTTTCCAACTTTAAAAAGAGTATCATCGTGAATTTTGATATACAAATAGTTTGTATATTGTTTTTATTATTATATATGTCAATTAGAACTTCAATATAAATATTTTTCAACATGTTATAAAAAATAATTAAAATTTTCAATCAAAATTTATTTNCACATCAGTTTGTCTATGCAGGGTTCCCTGGATTGCCGAAAACAAAGTTGTAACGTCCGAAAAAAAATAAACAAACCTACGTAAACCACTTGCATGCAAAATTATTTTAATTGCTTAATTGTTTTATTTAATTGCTTTTAAATGCTTGCATGATATTTATTAATTGATTAAAAGTATGATTACATGATTAAATGATTATATGACATGATTTCATGAAATTAAAAGATTTTACCCGAATATTCGATAATAGGTAGGGGAAAGGAGACCGAGGACGACCAAGACAAGAATAATTATTTTTCTTTAAATAATTGCAAGGCTTCCTAATATGATTAAAAATTATTTAATTTTTCTAAAAATGTTGGAGTTCGAATTATTTTACGAGTCGAGCTCGATTTTTCCAAGGAAGCCGGTTTTGGACAAACAAAAAGTTTTAAAAGATCAAAAATATTATTTTTGGGAAACTAATTTTATAAACTTTTATGTTTTAATTAAATAAGAGTTATTGGACCCAATTTAATTATTTAAAGTAGGCCCAATTACCCTTAAGCTTGCAAGCCCAAAACTCAAGCCCATTAGCATGTTGATTAAAATTATAAATAGGACTCCTGGACTTTCAAAACCCCACAAATCACTTTCAACCAGCCGAAACACACACTACACACACATAGAATTTTTGAAAATATGGAAGGAAGAAAAGAATATGAGTCTTCGTCGTTCGACCATCCAACGTCACACCCTCGCCAAAGATCGTCTATTGGAGCGTTATAAACGCAAAAGCACGTTCTCTAAACTTTTTAAAACATCATACAAATCATAATATGTGTGTTTAATTGATTATGCATGAAAAAAAATATAGGTGTTCGATTATTTTACGGTATGATACATATTTTCAACGTTTTTATAATTTTACACTCGTTGATAAAACGTTATGAATCCAAGGGTTAAGATGTCAATATAAGATAATATATGAATGAAATATGATCAAAATAAAGGGAAATTAAAGCTGGAACCGAAGGGGAAAAACCAGGAGAGGGGCCGTGAGTTTGGAAGGGGTTTGCACTTGGTTCTAGGGGCGGTTACTATGCATGGTCACTTTGGGCTTGTCCAGGTCTTGAGGAGGGCTCGTGCGGGATGTGGTTAGGTCCTAGGAAGGGTTCTAGCAGGGCTAGAACTCGCGCAGCAGGGCTGGAGATGAGTGCTCGCTTGATAGGACTCTTCCTGTGGGAGTTTCTTGTTGGCCGAGAGTTTTCAGAAGGCGGCTCAGTATGGGGCTGGGCTGGGTGGTGCAGGGCTCGTGGTGGCTCGAGCAAGATTCCACGAGAAGGAGACCCACACACGCAAGGGGGCGCGCAGGCTGCTGGTTGTTGCAGGTGGCTCACTACTTGGGTTCAAGGGTCTGGACTGGGCTTGGTTGGGTCTGGGCGTGGTCTAGGGTCGGTTAGGGTCAGGTGGGCTCGGTGGTGGCTCGGCTGGAAGTGTCCTAGGTTGACTAGGAGTCTACTAGCGTGAGTGTAGAAGAGTGCAATTTTGGGTCTTGTTCCAGGAGGCTTGTGCGTGGGTTAGGGTTAGGTTCTATGGGTCAGGGTTGGTCAGTAGGGTGCCTAGGTGGGTTGGCTCGAGTTTGGCTTGAGGTGGCTCGACCATGGCTCGAGTAAATAAGGAGATGGTGCGGTGTGTTCCTATAAGGATCATTATTTCGAATTTAATAAGAAAAATTGAACCGTGGTTCCACGGGTGTGGTTCATGGCTCACAAGGGTAGATTGGGTAATAAAATTGGTATCAAAATAATGAGTTTTGAATTTATTCTGGATTTAATCAACTCACGAATAATTAATTAAAGAATTAATTAAAAAGCCTCGAATTAAGCCGAATAAAATTATGGAAAAATTATATTTAAGCATAATTAATTATTTGGAATAAACCCATGTCATTAAAAGTAAGAAAAAGATAAAATCGAGAATTTTTACGTCTAGGGACAAGACGGTAATTTTACACTTGGAAAATACGAAAAATCTTGGCAGCGTCCCGAAGGATCATAATGCATGTAAAATGATATTTTATGATTTAAAATGATGATTTAATGAAATTATGATATTTTATGATTTATGGTAAAGGTGTGTAATTTATATTGTTTAAAATGTTATTTTTGGAAAGCTATGATATGGTATGATTTTAAAGGAAAAAGAAAAATATTTTGAGGGATGTGAATTGACTGTGACAAATGATAAATAATTTTGTGGGGATGTCGTGAGGGACAAAGCCCCAGTTGGAGCCCATTTACGGGACAAGAACTCAAAGGGACCTCGTTTACCGGACAAGGTCCCAGAGGGACTCCGTCTATAGGAGAAGGCCCGCGAGGGACCCCGACGATCGTATTTCCACGGTGGAGCCGAGTTCTCACCCCCATGGACCATGTGGAGCTGAAGACTGATCAGTCGACCAAAGGATAAATGCAAGCCACTTTCAAGGATCAAACTTTACCCAAAATGATAAAGGATTGAAAGCTTTACGATTAAAATTAATTATGGTATATGATTTATGCTCAAAAGTTTTTAAATGATTTATTTATGCTTAAATGATTTTAAATAGTTTATTTATGTTTAAAAGCTATTTTAAATAAAAGCATGATTTTTAAATGCATGTGAGTGTATATATATTATTTCCTACTCTTGTTTAGAACGTGCTGAGTCATTAGACTCACTAGGTTTTTATGATGCAGGATTTTATGATATATGGGAGGCGCTGACGATTAAGTGGATCGAGTGCATCAGTACACTCTCGAGGGACCTTTATATTTCTGCACTAGCTTGTTAGATAAAATAATTAAGGATTTATTGTTAATGATTTTATTAGAGATATTTTTATACTTTAATTTTACTCTAGTTGAAGATTTAGGGATATTTTATACACTTGATATTTAAATGTTAAATTATTATGATTTATGAAAATGTTAAGTAGTTTTATTTGTTAATTTTCGAGTTTATTTGTTTAAAAAAAAATCGAGATCGTTTCAAAAGTGATGCTTAAAGATTCATTGACGTTGGTGACAACAACAAAGTTGAAGTTGAAGCAATAGAAATTTTTTTATTATTGTTAAATACTGTAGTATATTTTGGTCTTTATGAAACATTTTTCGTACCTTCTTTTAGACGAAATTTGATTTCTATTTCTGCATTGGACAAATTCAGTTATTCTTGTTCATTTGGAAATGGAATATTCAGTTTGTTTCATGATTCAAAATTGGTTGGTTCTGGTTCTTTATTAGGATATAATAATATTTATTATTTGGATGTTATTGCTTCATAATGAATTCTTACAAACAAGTAGACACTAAAAGAAAATTATCCAATGAAAATTTAGTTGCGTTATGGCGCAAGAGGTTGGATCATATATATATCTCTCGAGATTACACAAATTTTAATAATTGTGTTAATTGTACAAAGGAAAAACAAAACAACAAAAGTATATTTGAAGCGAACAGGTGTTCAGTCGTCTTAGAACCTATACATACTGATTTTTTTGGACCATTCCCTTCGCTTCTTGAAATGGTCAACAATATTTTATAACGTTTATAGACGATTTTTCAAGATATGGCTTAATTTATCTCTTTCATAAAAAGACATAGTTATTGGATGTGTTCAAACATTATAAAGCTGAAATTGAAAATCAACTTGGCTTAAAGATTTAAAACGTTAGATCTGATCATAGTGCTTAATACTATAGTAGGTATGATGGTTCAGGTGAACAACGTCCATGATCTTTTGCTAGATTTTTAGAGAAATGTGGTATCGTCTCATAGTACACTATGCCAGGTTCATCCACAATGAATGATGTTGCTGAAAGACAAGAAAGAACACTTAAGGACATGGTGAGGAGTATGATTGGTCATTTCACCTTACCAGAATCACTCTGGTGAGAAACACTAAAAACCATAGCATATATCGTTAACATGGTTCAGACTAAGGCGAAAAAAGCCCTTTATGAAATATGGATGGGTAAAAAGCCTAGTCTCAAGTATCTACACATTTGGGGATGTCTAGCTGAGGCAAGGACTTATAGTCCTATGGAAAATAAATTGGACTCAAGGACGATTAGCTGTTATTTTATTGGATACTTTGAAAGATATAGGGGTACAAGTTTTATGATCCCACAAGTAAATCTATTTCTGAGTCAGGAAATCCCTGGTTCTTTGAGGACGTAGAGTTTGTTGGGGTAAATAAAGTAAGAGATATTGTCTTTGAAGAGGAATATGTAAATATACCGACGGGTGTCTTGGAGATTGATCAGGATCACATTCCTCACTTTGACCAAGTCACAATACAAGAAGACAATATTAGAGATCCTCTCATTCCATATTAACAAACTTAAACACCTCCATAACCTATGCCATTTAGAGAGCGGAGAAATGCAATTCTAGATGATTACATTGTAATTCTTCAAGAACAAATGACAGATATTGGGCTGATGGAGGATGATCCTATCAACTTCCGTCAAGCCATGGAAAGTTCTAACTCTCAAAAAGAGAATGGTGCCATGAGTGAAGAGATAAACTCTATGAAGGACAATGACATATGAGATGTTGTCCCACTGCCTAAAAGTACGAAGCCCATTAGTTGCGAATTGATATTTAAAACTAAGAGGGATTTGAAAGGCAATGTGGAAAGATATAAGACTCGTTTTGTCGCTAAAGGTTTTACATAGAAAGAAGACATTGATTATAATGAGACTTTCAATATGATTTCTTCGAAAGACTCTTTAAGGATTATAATGTCTTTCGTGGCGCATTTCGATCTTGAGCTTTATCAGATGGATGTAAAGATTGCGTTTCTAAATGGTGACCTTGATTAAACGATTTATATGGTGCAACCAGAAAATTTTGTGTCCAAATACACAAATAATATAGTTTTCAAATTAAATAAATCTATTTATGAGCTCAAACGGGCATCTCGAAAATAGTATTTCAAATTTCATCAAGCGATCATCTCGTTTGGTTTTGTGATGAATTTTTTTGATGATTGTGTGTGTAGAACCCGATAAATCAGACTACGTACAAGCAATGCATAATTACTATTATTTAAATTAAAATGATTTTTATGCATGATGGTTTAAATTCATATTTTTAAAAGTTGTTGAGTCGTGATTATTTATTTTACGCAGAAGTTTAGTTTTCATCTTTTTAGTTAATACGTGAGGCCGGACTGGAGTTGGAGGATTGAGATAAAATTTAATAATAAGAAAATATTCCTAAATTTAATTTAAGTCAAAGAATAATTTATTTTATTGTAAAAGAATGTTTCAGGATTTATTTAATTAATTGGAGTTAAGTTATTAAATAAATTCTTTTATGTTCAATAATTAATTAAAAGCCTAAATTAAAATGTGTAACCAATTGAGATAAATTAATCTAGGCTTATTTTATTTAAGAAATTGTAACTTAACATGTTAGTAATTTATTTTAAGAATTAGCCATGCATGCAAGAAAATTACTATCCCAAATTAATTTATTATTTCACTAAAATTCATAATAAGTGTTTAAAACATTAAAGAGTTAAAATTCAATATTTAAGCAATATTTCACCTCCATTTATTAAGCACATTTCTGCCCCTTGAGAATCATTCCTTGCATGTTTTGGAAACTCTCCATTTTTGATATCATTCCTTAATCCTTTCTTGGTATGATTAATTCCTTCAATTTAAATCATCAATAATTAATAAATAAGCAATATTTCTACCTTGTTTTGATAGCAAATTTTCGGCCCTCTCATCCCTCAAATATCCCTCAAATCCCGTAATATCATATCATTTCCTATCTAACAAACTCAAATGATAGAAAGATTTTTATCTTGCCATTCAATCCCCATTTAATTGGTAACCTTTCCCTCATTTTCCTAGACTTCCTCCCACCCCATTCTCTCGAAAATTCAGAGTAAATCAGCAGAGAAAAATCGTGAGAAGCATGAAAAAAATAAGAGAGAAAACAAGTAAGAAAGAACTCCGTCTCCGCCGCGCCGCGTTCGTCGTAATTGTTTGTTTCTTTCGAAAACAATTTCCAAGCATGTTTATATCCTTCATTTCTCTTCAATCAAGTCCTATAGGCATTTTAAAACATCACATGTTCATGATTTTAATGGCAAAACCGAAATCATGACAGCATGTTTCGAAAAATCTGTGCAGAATATTTTCGGCCCTTCCTTGTGCATCACATGTTGGCTTGTTTTTGTGGTTTCAGGGTTTGGCTTGGTTCCAGGCGCTCAAGGCTGCATCTAGACATGTACTAGAGCATGTTAGAGTCATGTTAGTCCATTGGTTCCAGCCCCTACACACTGGAGGAAGTGACTTGACAGAAACGTTTCCCATAGTTGCAATGTGAGTCTCGATTTCTTTTGTGGGATGTCTAAGGTGAGGGTTTGGATTGTGTTTGGCCCGAGGCCTGTAACCATGGTTTAAACACTTCCTTAGCATATCTAGGACGTGACCAAGATGACCTTTCATGGCTTGGTTCATGGTCCCATCGGTTTTTAAAACAAACAAGACAAGTGCTCCTTCGGTTTTCAAGTTTCTGATTTTTCCTGCGTGTGAGTTGTTCGGCCTTGTGGTGTTTAGGTGGGTTGTGGTTGGCTTCTAGCCCTTAGCCATGACTCATACAACACCTTAAAATGTCTATCATGGACCATGGTTAACCTCATATCCATTGGATCCATTATTTGACAGCAAAACAAAAGCAACACCCCACGCGTGCAGTATGCGTTCTCGGGTGAAGCGTTGGATTGTTTTGGGTGGTTGCTTTGATTGTGGTTGGCCTAGGGCCCTTAGCCATGGTTCAAGCCCCACTTTAGGATGTTGGTAAGAGGCTCTGGTCAGTGGTTCAAGCCTCAATGGCCAATAGCATCGTAAATGAAGCAAGGAAGCACAGCAGCTGCTGCTGCATTTTTTTGACAGCAGTTTGAGCTTTGGTTCAGAGGCTTGTTTCAAGTTCTCGGTTGGCTTTTAGCCAGTGGCCTTGGACTAGACAGTGCCTCATTGAGTTAGGAAGGTCATGTTTTTGGCCGTTTGTGATTTGGTTATGTTTAGAGGTCGTACGAGAATTTACGGTGCAATGTGCCAAAGTGACTCTCGAAAGAGCGTTTTCGATTTTTGCCTCCATTCACCATTTTTGTGCATTTAAGTTAGTATGAGCATTATTTCATCATTTTAGGTGTATTTTAATCATGGCTAAACGATGGTTCAATGTTGGTTCGGGTTGGTACGAAGCCATGGTTGAAGACTAAGTTGTTGGGCGTAATTGTCTCGTTTTTTAGTTCGATTTTGAAGTGTTGGTCAAGTTGAAATTATTTGCATGTTTCTCATGTTAGAATTAGGTCACAGCGATCTTGGGAACGATCCAACTCAATTGGAAAAATAAAAATATGATTTTAAATATATTACGCGCATAAAATATAAAATGTTTATTTTTGAGATATATGCGATATGTCTTGTGGCCACCTTACGCTTATGGGATTGCTTCATCCGGTAACTTACGACCGGTTTATGTTTATGTATGGGTACGGATATCCAGTCCAAGGGCTGTCATGATCTCTACCACCCAGTTTACTGTGGTTTAGTTTGATCAGACGATTCATGTTATGTTATGGGCCACTTGCGTAGAACATTATCTCTACAGAAAAATAATGATACGCTATTTTATGACAGGGCTGTATCGAGCAAACATTTTACGTACGATTTTTCAGATATGAACGTATTTATAATTACTCATGACACGATTTTCACGTTACGCTTTACGATATGATATTTTTACTTTGCATGCGATTTTATGATATTTACTTGTTATTCAGGATATATGCATGCTAAGTCTTTAGACTCACTAGACTTGATTGTTGTAGGTACTGATGAGGTCGGGACCGAGGGTGGGGACCAGTGAGCCAGCTTGGGTTAGCAGTATTAGGAACCCGAGGATCTCATGCTTCAGTTTATTTATCTTTTCATGCTCAAACTCATTTTTTTTTACTTTGTTGAAATATTTTTAAGTTGTGGTTTGAAAACAACATTTATTTCCGCTGCTAATTTAACATTAAATATTTTTATCATTTTATTTTATGAATGAGGCGTGTTATTTATTTAGAGAGAAAATTTTTTTTTAAATATTTCCGCAAATTTACAAATACGAAATACGGGCCTCTACAGTTGGTATCAGAGCCTATGTTCCTGTAAAGGGTTGTACTACTACTGACCTCGAGAAGCTCACGAAGTCACGTCTTCGGTCTGTAAGTTTTACATTTACGCATTTCGTTTAAAGCATGAAATATTTTAACAACATGTTTTCATGAAATATTTTATGTCAAGATTACAATTATGCAGTATTTATTTTAAATTTAAAGAAATGATGGAATTATGCATGTTGGTTACATATGGGTTGTATGTATGGAACAGTATGCCTCCTAGACGCATCCTTGAGCGCACGAGAGATGATGAGCCTCGCCAGGAAGAAGGTGAGAACCAGAGGCAGGAGAGAAATGCACCTCCACCTCCACCGGACATGAACGCCCAGATGTTAGCTGGGATGACTCAGTTCTTCGCACAGTTTGCAGGGAACAATACTGGGGTAGCCAGGAAGGCGGGGCCTGAGGCTACCTATGAGCGGTTCATGAAGATGAGACTGAATGAGTTCTCAGGAACGACCAATCCTATGATTGCCGAGGGCTGGATTAAGTCCCTCGAGGTTATTTTCGAGTTCATGGAGCTTGGAGACGAAGATAGGGTTCGTTGTGCAACCTATCTGTTTGGAGGAGACGCCCGCTTGTGGTGGGAAGGAGCATCTGTAGCCTTGAACTTAGCTACTCTGTGCTGGAAGCGCTTTACAGAGTTATTCTACTCTAAATATTTTACTGAGGAGTTTCGTTCTAGGTTGACCAGGGAGTTTATGACCCTGAGGCAGGGAGACTTGACTGTTACGAAGTTTATCCGTAAGTTTGAGAGGGGTTGCCATTTTGTGCCCCTGATTGCCAATGATGCTGGAGCAAAGTTGAGACATTTTCTGGATGGTCTACGGTCGATCTTGCGCCGTGATGTTAGGGCAGAAGGCCCTACTACCTTTGACGTCGCTGTTTCCAGAGCTCTAGTTGCAGAGCAAGATCAGATTGATATTGAGAGGGATCGCCAGGGCAAGCAACCAGTCCAAGTGCCGCACCGCCCTCCTCATCAGCAGCATCAGATTAAGAAGCCTTTCCATGGTCCATCCAAGAACGGAGGACAGCAGCAGCAGGGACGTGTAGTCCCGAGCGCCTCAGAGTATCCAGTCTGTGCTAAGTGCACACGCCGCAATGCTGGAGTTTGTAGATATGGTTCGGGGAAGTGCTATAAGTGTGGTAGTCCTGACCACTTACTGAAGGAGTGCCCTCAAGGGAGTCTGCCTACCCAAGGCAGAGTTTTTTCCCTCCATGCAGCAGAGACGAACCCAGAGACAATGCTCATGACAGGTATCTTAAAGCTTTAAGGTTGTATTTTGTATTTAATGTTTTGGGTTGGGATCTTGAACTTAGAATTTGTGATAGGATTGCATGCTCTAATCAGCGTCATTTTCAGGAATTTAGGCTAGAAGAACTTTGACCTTCGCATGTTTATAAGTTTAGTTCTTGTAATTATTGGGTTCAGCTTGATGTTCCAACCTTTCAGAGAGAATTTTTATAGCTGGTTCAGCTACGAACGCCTTGATAGATTCAGGGCCTACTCATTTGTTCATTTCAGAGATCTTTGCGAATTTCCTCAAAGTCAAGACCATTGGGCTTGATGTAGCGTGTTCAGTAGTATTGCCTTTGGGAGAGGAGCTGACAGCTACTAATGTGGTCCGAGACATAGACCTCGAGTTTCATGGCAATCTTGTTTATGTGGATCTTATCGTATTGCCGATGCCAGAGTTTGATATCATTCTGGGTATGGACTGGATATTAAAGAACAGAGTTTTGATTGATTTCCAGTGGAGATCTGTGCTAGTCCGACCGGTCGGGAGAGAGCAGTTCTTATTCGAGCCAGACAAGTAATTTCATTTACCGTGTATGATATCTTGTGTTCAGGCTAGGAAGCTCATGTGTAGAGGGTGTCGAGCGTTTTTAGCGAACTTTGCATCTATTCCCGAGACACCCAGTCAGTCAGCCTCCGATGTCCCAATTGTTAGGGACTTTCTAGACGTGTTTCCTGATGACGTCTCTGGCATGCCACCTGTGCGGGAAGTGGAGTTTTCTATTGAGCTTATGCCGGGTACCGCACCGATATCAAAAGCACCGTACCGATTAGAACCGACATAGATGGCGAAACTTAAGAAGCAGATTCAGTAACTTCTTGACAAGGAGTTCATTCGCCCGTGTTTTTTACCATGGGGCGGGCCAGTCTTATTTGTGAAGAAGAAGGATGGTTCAATGAGGCTCTGTATTGATTACCGAGAGTTGAACAAGGTTACAGTGAAGAACAAATACCCACTTCCGAGGATCGAAGATTTATTTGATCAGTTGCAGGGAGCTTCGGTATTCTCCATGATTGATCTGCGTTCTGGTTATCACCAGTTGAGGGTGAAAGATACCGATGTTCTCAAGACTGCTTTTAGGTCTCGTTATGGCCACTTTGAGTTCTTTGTGATGCCGTTCGGTTTGACGAATGCGCCAGCGATCTTTCTGGATCTCATGAATCACGTATTTCAGCCGTATCTTGATCAGTTCGTTATAGTATTCATAGACGACATTCTCGTCTACTCAAGGAATCACGAGGAGCACGACAGACATCTGACTGCAGTTTTGCAGACCTTACAGAAGCACAAGCTGTTCGCGAAGTTCAGTAAGTGCGAGTTCTGGTTAGAGAAGGTGGCGTTCTTAGGCCACATCGTTTCTAGCAGCGGTATTGAAGTAGACCCAGCGAAAGTTGTAGCAGTCAAAGATTGGGTTGTGCCGCAGAATGCATCCGAGATCCGTAGTTTCCTTGGGATAGCAGGATATTATCGGAATTTTATTCAAGGATTCTCCTTTATCGCAGTTCCACTCACGTCGTTGACAAAGAAGAATGCTAAGTACGTGTGGAGCGATGAGTGTCAGAAGAGCTTCGATTCTTTGAAGCAAGCTCTTATTTCAGCGCCGGTATTGGCCATGACGTCAGGGCCCGTAGACTTTGTCTTGTATACCGATGCTTCGAAGCTCGGTCTAGGCGCAGTGTTGATGCAACAAGGGAAGGTAATAGCATATGCTTCTCGTCAGTTGAAGACCCATGAAAAGAATTACCCTACCCACGATCTAGAGTTGGCAGCCGTAGTATTTGCCTTGAAGATTTGGATGCATTATTTGTACGGAGAGAAGTTCCAGATCTTTACCGACCATAAGAGCCTCAAGTACTTCTTTACGTAGAAAGAGCTGAATATGCGTCAGAGGCGATGGTTGGAGCTAGTAAAGGACTATGACTGTGACATTAGCTACCACACTGGAAAAGCTAATGTAGTTGCGGATGCATTGAGCAGGAAAGTCGCAGTGATGGCTCATTTGACGATTCTGAGACCTCTTCAGTTTGAGATGCAGAGGTTTGATCTAGAGACTTATCCTCGAGATAGAGTTCCCCGTCTATCTACTTTGACGATTCAGTCTTCTTTTCTAGACCGTATTCGCAGTGGGCAGTCGGCAGATGAGCAGTTGGCGAAGTGGAAGCAGAGAGATGAGGCCAAGGACAGTATCTTGTATACAGCTAGCGACAGTATTGTGAGATATCGAGACAGAATGTGGGTTCCTAGCAGCGGTTCTATTCGAGCAGATATTTTGTCCGAGGCCCACATGTCGCCGTACTCCATTCATTCTGGGAGTACGAAGATGTACAAGGATATGCAGTTATTGTATTGGTGGCCCGGAATAAAGAAAGATATCAGTCGTTTTGTGTCCGAGTGTTTGACGTGTCAGCTAGTGAAAGTGGAGCATCAGAGACCAGCAGGTATGCTCAAGCCTCTTCCTATTCCCGAGTGGAAGTGGGAGAATGTTACCATGTACTTCGTGGTCGGTTTGTCGAAGTCAGTCAGAGGATGAAATGCTATCTGGGTGATTGTTGATCTTCTTACCAAATCAGCGCACTTCTTGCCTATTAAGACGACTTTCACCATGATTCAGTATGCAGAGTTGTATATCCGAGAGATAGTCCGACTTCATGGTATTCCCGTTTCTATAGTGTCTGACCGAGATCCTAGATTCACTTCCTCATTTTGGAAGAGTTTACATTCAGCAATGGGTACGAAGTTGTTGTTTAGCACAGCTTTCCACCCTCAGACAGATGGACAGTCAGAGAGAGTTATCCAGAGTTTGGAGGATCTTCTCCGTGCATGTGTCCTCGATTTCTCAGGGAGTTGGTAGTCGAAGTTGCCATTGGTAGAGTTCACCTATAACAACAGTTTTCAGTCGTCTATAGGTATGGCTCCATATGAAGCAATGTACGGTCGTAAGTGCAGACTGCCTATTCATTGGGATGAAGTAGGGGAGAGATCAGAATTGGGTCCAGAGATTTTTCAGCAGACTGCCGATGTAGTAGTCAAGATCCGTGATAGGATGGGGACTGCTCAGAGTCGACAGAAGAGTTATGCGGATCAGAGGAGGAGAAATCTAGATTTTGCCGTTGGCGACCATGTTTTTGTGAAGATAGCACCTATGAAAGGTGTCATGCGATTCGGGAAGAAAGGAAAGCTAAGTCCGAGATTCATCGGACCATTTGAAATCCTCGACAGGGTTGGGACGTTAGCTTATCGTGTTGCTCTTCCGCCGAATCTGGCCGGAGTACACAATGTGTTCCACGTCTCTATGCTGAGGAAGTATATGGCGAATCCTTCGCATGTCTTGAACTTCGAACCGTTGCAGCTCACTCCGAACCGGACTTATGAGGAAAGACCAGTGCAAATCTTAGACAGGCAGGAGAAGAAGCTTCGGAACAAACTAGTGAAGTTAGTGAAGGTCAAATGACTTAATCATTCGGAGGAGGAAGCTACGTGGGAATCTGAGCCAGAGATGAGGAATCGGTATCTCGAGTTATTCGGTAAGTTTTAAGTTCGAGGACGAAATTTCTTTTAAGGGGTGGAGAGTTGTAGAACTCGATAAATCAGACTACGTACAAGCAATGCATAATTACTATTATTTAAATTAAAATGATTTTTATGCGAGGGTTTAAATTCATATTTTTAAAAGTTGTTAAGTCATGATTATTTATTTTACGCAGAAGTTTAGTTTTCATCTTTTTAGTTAAATACGTGAGGCCGGACTGGAGTTGGAGGATTAAGATAAAATTTAATAATAAGAAAATATTCCTAAATTTAATTTAAGTCAAAGAATAATTTATTTTAATGTAAAAGAATGTTTCTGGATTTATTTAATTAATTGGAGTTAAGTTATTAAATAAATTCTTTTATGTTCAATAATTAATTAAAAGCCTAAATTAAAATGTGTAACCAATTCGGATAAATTAATCTAGGCTTATTTTATTTAAGAAATTGTAACTTAACATGTTAGTAATTTATTTTAAGAATTAGCCATGCATGCAAGAAAATTACTATCCCAAATTAATTTATTATTTCACTAAAATACATAATAAGTGTTTAAAACTTTAAAGAGTTAAAATTCAATATTTAAGCAATATTTCACCGCCATTTATTAATCACATTTCGGCCCCTTGAGAATCATTCCTTGCATGTTTTGGCAACTCTCCATTTTTGATATCATTCCTTAATCCTTTCTTGGTATGATTAATTCCTTCAATTTAAATAATCAATAATTAATAAATAAGCAATATTTCTACCTTGTTTTGATAGAAAATTTTCCGCCCTCTCATCCCTCAAATATCCCTCAAATCCCATAATATCATATCATTTCCTATCTAACAAACTCAAAGGATAGAAAGATTTTTATCTTGACATTCAATCCCCATTTAATTGGTAACCTTTCCCTCATTTTCCTAGACTTCCTCCCACCCCATTCTCTCGAAAATTCAGAGTAAATCAGCAGAGAAAAATTGTGAGAAGCAATAAAAAATAAGAGAGAAAACAAGTAAGAAAGAACTCCGTCTCCGCCGCGCCGCATTCGTCGTAATTGTTTGTTTCTTTCGAAAACAATTTCCAGGCATGTTTATATCCTTCATTTCTCTTCAATCAAGTCCTATAGGCATTTTAAAACATCATATGTTCATGATTTAAATGGCAAAACCGAAATCATGACAGCATGTTTCGAAAAATCTGTGCAGAATATTTTCGGCCCTTCCTTGTGCATCACAGGTTGGATTGTTTTTGTGGTTTCAGTGTTTGGCTCGGTTCCAGGCGCTCAAGGCTGCATCTAGACATGTACTAGAGCATGTTAGAGTCATGTTAGTCCATTGGTTCCAGCCCCTACACACTGGAGGAAGAGACTTGACAGCAACTTTCCCCATAGTTGCAATGTGAGTCTCGATTTCTTTTGTGGGATGTCTAAGGTGAGGATTTGGATTGTGTTTTGCCCAAGGCCTATAACCATGGTTTAAACACTTCCTTAGCATGTCTAGGACGTGACCAAGATGACCTTTCATGGCTTGGTTCATGGTCCCATCGGTTTTTAAAACAAACAAGACAAGTGCTCCTTCGGTTTTCAAGTTTCTGATTTTTCCTGCGTATGAGTTGTTCGGCCTTGTGGTGTTTAGGTGGGTTGTGGTTGGCTTCTAGCCCTTAGCCATGACTCATACAGCACCTTAAAATGTCTATCATGGACCATGGTTAACCTCATAACCATTGGATCCATTATTTGACAGCAAAACAAAAGCAACACCCCACGCGTGCAGTATGCGTTCTCGGGTGAAGCGTTTGATTGTTTTGGGTGGTTGCTTGGATTGTGGTTGGCCTAGGGCCCTTAGCCATGGTTCAAGCCCCACTTTAGGATGTTGATAAGAGGCTCTGGTTGGTGCTTCAAGCCTCAATGGCCAATAGCATCGTAAACGAAGCAAGGAAGAGCTGCTGCATTTTTTGACAGCAGTTTGAGCTTCGGTTCAGAGGCTTGTTTCGAGTCCTTGGTTGGCTTTTAGCCAGTGACCTTGGACTGGACAGTGCCTCATTGAGTTAGAAAGGTCATGTTTTTGACCGTTCGTGATTTGGTTACGTTTAGAGGTCGTATGAGAATTTACGGTCCAATGTGCCAAAGTGACTCTCGAAAGAGCGTTTTCGATTTTGGCCTCCATTCACCATTTTCGTGCATTTAAGTTAGTATGAGCATTATTTCATCATTTTAGGTGTATTTTAATAATGGCTAAACGATGGTTCAATGTAGGTTCGGGTTGGTACGAAGCCATGGTTGAATACTATGTTGTTGGACGTAATTGTCTCGTTTTTTAGTTCGATTTTGAAGTGTTGGTCAAGTTGAAATTATTTGCATGTTTCTCATGTTAGAATTAGGTCGCAGCGATCCTGGGAACGATCCAACTCAATTGGTAAAAAAAAATGATTTTAAATATATTACGTGCATAAAATATAAAATGTTTATTTTTGAGATATATGCGATATGTCTTGTGGCCACTTTACGCTTATGGGATTGCTTCATCCGGTGACTTACGACCGGTTTATGTTTATGTATGGGTATGGATATCCAGTCCAAGGGCTGTCACGATCTCTACCACCCAGTACACTGTGGTTTAGTCTGATCAGACGATTCATGTTATATTATGTGCCACTTGCGTAGAACATTATCTCTACAGAAAAATTATGATACGCTATTTTATGACAGGGCTCTATCGAACAAACATTTTACGTACGATTTTTCAGATATGCACGTATTTATAATTACTCATGACACGATTTTCACGTTACGCTTTACGATATGATATTTTTACTTTGCATGCAATTTTATGATATTTACTTGTTATTCAGGATATATGCATGCTGAGTTTTTAGACTCACTAGACTTGATTGTTGTAGGTACTGATGAGGTCGGGACCGAGGGCGGGGACCAGTGAGCCAGCTTGGGTCAGCAGTAGTAGGAACCCAAGGACCTCATGCTTCAGTTTATTTATCTTTTTATGCTCAAACTCATTTTTTTTACTTTGTTGAAATATTTTTAAGTTGTGGTCTGAAAACAACATTTACTTCTGCTGTTATTTTAACATTAAATCGTTTTATCAGTTTATTTTATGAATTAGGCATGTTATTTATTTAGAGAGAAAATTTTTTTTAAATAATTCTGCAAATTTACAAATACGAAATACGGGCCTCTACAGTGTGTACCATAAGTTCAGTGGGAGTAAGCATATTTTTCTTGTTTTATTTGTTGATTACATTCTGCTCGCTAGCAACGATATAGAGTTGTTGCATGACACAAAGATATTTCAAGATAGAATTTTGAGATGAAAGATCTTGGTGATATATCTTTTGTACTGGGTATTCAGATACATCTGGATCGTTCTCGAGGTAATCTTGGATTTTTGTTAGAAAGGCTATACCAAGAAAGTTCTCAAGCGATATGGGATGCAAGACTGTAAACTAATGGATACCTCTGTGGCTAAGGAAGACAAATTTAGTCTCAAACTATGCCCCAAGAATGATTTTGAGGAAAAAGAAATGCAGAAGATTCCCTATGCATCTGCAGTGGGGAGTCTGATGTATGCTTCGGTTTGTACACATCCAGATTGTTGAAAACTTAATTTCGGATGTTTGACAAATCGATTATTTATTGGAACTAACTGATCAAATATTCAATCTATACAGCTTGCCTAACTAAAGAGTATCGCGCATATTATCTAAGGCAACCGAACCCAGCTGAACTGAACTTTCGAAGAAAACCAACTGATCAGTTGAAATTAATTGAATTCTCGAAGACAGCTGACTGATCAGTTGGAAACCGATCAGTTGATATATTCAGCCGTATGCTTCCTTCAACTGAACATGTCTCGGGAAAGAACGATCAACCGACAAAGAGACATAGAAGATTGCAACGCCGCACTTAAATCAATACAGCTTAGAACAACGCATTTCGGCGAAAGCAGTTAAGACGTCGCATCACAATAAAAGAAGGAAACAATATCCAAGGAATAATCAAGTAAAAAAATCAACGGATACAAAGATTCAAATTCATCTCAAGTTACCGTTGGAAAGGAAGCATATAAATAAGTGAACAAAGCAGCTGAGAAGAACAATCAACGCATTATTGAAGCTTGCTGTTACGCTGCTAAAATCACAATTCACAGCTCACGTATATCAGATATATCAGTAGCATCTAAAGCTACACTTTGAGCGTGTTAGCACTTTGTAATTCAATCAAGAATATATCAGTTGTGCTAAGATCAGTCACGAACTGATAAAAGCTGTTGTATGCTAAGAGTTTCAGTTTTGGCAGTGTTAAGTCCAAACTGAAGTGGGTCAGTACAAGTCTTGTATTCGATCAAAGTCTTTTAGTGGAAATCCTATCCTTGAGATAGAAGGGGTGACGTAGGAGTGATTGAAATCTCCGAACATCCAGAAACAATCCTTGCGTACTTTATTTCAGTTTTGTATTCTATCTTTCAGTCAGTTATTTTCCGCAACTACTCTTAGTTTAACTGATTGTCATTGACCAACAAGATTCCGAGAATCAGTTTGTCACCAAACTGAATTCAAAATTCGAAAAGATTCATTTTAATTGTGAGTGTTTATTCAACCCCCCCTTCTAAACACTCTTGATACGTTAATCGATCCTATCAAGTGGTATCAGAGCAGTTGAATCTTGTTCTTGAATACTTTTGATCTATAAACTTGCTAGCATGACTTCATTCAACAAAATCCCTATGTTCTCCAGAGAAGAATTTGATGATTGGAAAATCAGAATGCAGGCTCATTTAGCTGCACAAGATGATGACATGTGGTATGTCATAACTGATGGACCCATGAAGATTCTGAAAACTAATACAGCAGTTGCCATAACAGAAGGGGCACCACAAAGAATAGAAAAGCCCAGAGAAGAATGGACAACTGAAGATAAAAGAAAAGCCAATCTTGATAATGTGGCTAAAGACATTCTGTACAAGACGCTGGACAAAATAACTTTCAGCAAAATAAAGATGTGTAAGACAGCCAAAGAAATTTGGGAAAAGCTGATCCAGCTTTGTGAAGGAAATGATCAAACCAAGGAAAATAAACTTTCAGTTGCAGTTCAGAAGTTTGATAATATCAAAATGAAAGCAGGAGAATCAATGCACGAGTATGATGAAAGAGTAAGCAGTATCATCAATGAGTTAAATGCACTTGGAAAAGTGTATACAAACAAAGAGGTTGCACTGAAGGTAATGAGAGGTCTTCCCAAAGAATGGGATGTCAAAACTATGGCAATGAGAGAATCCAAAGACCTGAACCAGATTGAACTTCATGATCTATTTGCTGATCTTAAAGCTTATGAGTTCGAACTGCAAACCAGAGAAGGAGAACCATCCACACCAGCAGCCACAACTGCTCTAGCTGCTGTCAGAACAGAACCAACTAGTTCAGTTGAGAAATCTGCTGATCAGTTAAGCAATGATGCTATGTCACTATTCATCAAAAAGTTTGGAAGGTTCATGAGAAAGAATCAAGGAAACTTTCAGAAGTCATACCAAAGAAACAACTCCAAAGATGAAACAAATGCTTGTTACAATTGTGGCAAATCAGGTCACTTCATTGCTGCTGACTGTCCTAAACCAAAGAAGGACAATCAAGGCTCAACTAATAGAAGAAAGAAATCATATGAGAACAAAAGAAAACCCAATGATGATAAGAAGTCCTTTAGAAAGAAACATGAGGTACTCTTAGCCGAAGAAAGCAAATCTAAATGGGCAGAAACTGATAGTGAGGAGTCAGAACCAGAAAGCTCATGCAGCTCTAGTGATGATGAGGAAGACAAGTGCCTGATGGCTAATGATGCAGAAGAAGAATCATCTAGTCAACAGATAACAGGTACAAACAAAAACTCAATATGGTATTTGGACAGTGGTTGTTCGCGACACATGACAGGAGATGCAAGTGTGCTATCTCAACTGACCAAATACAGTGGTCCAAACATCAGTTTCGGGGACAATTCCAAAGGTAGAACTGTGGGTAAGGGTAAGCTTATCCATGGTAACTTTACTTTTAAAGATGTTCTATTAGTAGAAAACCTGAAGTATAACTTGATTAGTATCAGTCAGTTATGCGACAGTGGATTCTCAGTATAATTTGACAAAAATTCATGTTCAGTCAAAACTTCAACTGATAAAATCATACTAACTGGCAAACGTTGTGGAAACACATATAAAGTCAGTTGGAATGATCAAACTTATGCACCAGTTTGTTTTATTGCTTCCAATTCATCTAAAAACTGGTTGTGGCATAAGAGACTAAATCATTTAAACTTTAAAACCATTGCCTATCTGAGTAAACATGAACTTGTAACTGGTTTGCCCAAAATAGACTTTGCAAAAGAAAAACTTTGCTCAGCATGTCGGTATGGTAAACAAGTACGATCCTCTTTTAAAAACAAGGGTTGTAAATCTTCATCCCGATGCTTAGAATTGTTGCACATAGATCTTTTTGGTCCTATACCAGTCATGAGCTTAGGGGGAATGAAATACACCTTGGTGGTCGTAGATGACTTTTCAAGATTTACTAGGGTTATTTTTCTCAAATCTAAGGACCATACTGCTTCACAACTGATAAAGCTCTTCAAAAGACTTTTAAATGAAAAAATCAGTTGGAATTGATCGAATCAGATCTGATCGAGGAACTGAATTCATCAATCAAACTCTTTCAATTTTCTAGAAAATGCTGGAATTAAGCATGAGCTCTCAGCAGCTAGAACGNGCAGATGTTTTATCCTTGATAATGGTAAAAATTATTTAAAAGCGTTTGATGCTAAATCTGCAGAGGGAATATTTCTTGGATACTCATCAGTTAGTATAGCCTATAGAGTCTTCAACAAGAAAACCCTAAATGTTGAAGAATCAGCTCATGTTGATTTCGATGAAACTGAACTAACTGATAAGCCAACTGATCAAGTTGAGCTAGCTGATCGATTTACAGATATCAGTTTGGAAGATGATAGCAAAAATGAAAGTCACAGCAATCAAAACAGATTTCAAACACCTGAACCAGAAGTACTGGACCAATCAGATGTACATAAAGTCGTTGCTGATGATCAGTTGATAGAGCATAATGATAACACTCAAATACTAGTTGACGAAGCACCAACTGAAACTTAAAACTGTGTTCAGTTACCAACTGAAGAAATTGCTGATACAACAAATACTGAGTACAGATGGAGAAAATCACATCCACCTGAACTGGTAATAAGAAATCCATCTGATCCAGTAAGAACTCGCAATCAAATGCTAAATTTATTTATCTATTCAGCTTTTGTTTCACAACTAGAACCAAAGACAACTGATGAAGCTCTTGCTGATCCTAACTGGATGAATGCAATGCAAGAAGAGCTAAATCAGTTCACTTATAACAATGTCTGGAACTTAGTTCAAAGACCAATTTCAAAAGCTATTATAGGTACAAAATGGGTATACAGAAATAAACTGAACGAAGATGGCTCAGTTATACGCAACAAAGCAAGACTTGTGGCACAAGGATATAGGCAAGAAGAAGGAATTGACTATGATGAAACTTATGCACCAGTCGCAAGATAGGAGGCAATAAGAATCTTTCTTGCTTATGCATCACACAAGAACTTCAAAGTATACCAGATGGATGTGAAGAGTGCCTTCTTAAATGGTCAGCTGCAGGATGAAGTATATGTTAAACAACCTCCAATTTTTGTAAATCATAGTTTACCTGATTATGTTTATCATTTGAACAAAGCCCTGTATGGTCTTAAACAAGCTCCCAGAGCTTGGTACGAAACTATTTCGAAATTTCTAACTGATCATGATTTTTCTGTTGGATCAGTTGATAAGACCTTGTTCAAATTTGCTAAGAAAGATCACATTTTATTAGTTCAAATTTATGTTGATGATATCATATTTGGGTCAACTAACCCCAAATTATGCGAAAAGTTTGCTAAGCTAATGCAGGATAAGTTTGAAATGAGCATGATGGGTGAACTGACATTCTTTCTTGGACTGCAAGTGAAGCAACTGGAGACTGGTATATTCATCAATCAGACTAAATATGCAAAGGAATTGCTAAAGAAATTTGGAATGGAATCATGTTCAGCTGCAACCACTCCCATGAGCTCATCAGTTAAAATGGACACTGATCAAGGGGGAATATCAGTTGAGGCGATGCTGTACCGAGGTTTAATAGGTTCATTATTATACCTAACTGCTAGTCGTCCTGATATTGTTTTTGCAGTTTGTATGTGTGCCAGATTTCAAGCAAATACTAAGCAATCATATTTCTCAGCTGCCAAAAGAATTTTGAAATATCTTAAAGGCACACAAAATGTCGGATTATGGTATCCTAAAGATTCTTCTTTCAATTTAGTTGGATATTCAGATGCAGATTATGCAGGATGTAAGCTAGATCGTAAAAGCACAAGTGGATCATGTCAGTTTCTTGGAGACCGACTGATTTCTTGGTTCAGCAAGAAGCAGACATCTATAGTTATCTCAACAACTGAAGCAGAATATCTAGCTGCTGGTAGTTTCTGTGCACAACTGATCTGGATCCAGCAACAACTGAGAGATTATGGAGTAATTACAAATGAATCGCCCATATTTTGTGACAATACGAGCACAATTGCCATTACCTATAATCCAGTTCTTCACTCAAGGACAAAGCATATAGATGTCAGACACCAGTTCATTAGAGATCATGCTTTGAAGAAGGACATTCGACTGGAGTATATATCAACTGAGCAACAAGCAGCTGACATCTTCACCAAACCATTACCCGAGACTAAGTTTTCTTACTTTCGCAATATTCTCGGTTTAATTGACTTGTCTTAAAATTGTTGTTGATGCTATTTTACTAATAAAATTATTTGCAGAAAATAAGAACACAACAACAAATTGAAAATGATACTTTATTAGGAATAAAATCGATTCCACATTATAGAAGATAACTTAGAACCAACTGAATCTTGTCATTCTGTAATCCGATTATTCAACTCATAAATTCGGATTCTAGAAAATGATTCTGTTGTAGAAATCTTCTCAATTACATGACATTCCTTCCATAACATTGCATGTAACAGAACATTGTCATCAACAAGGTCTGTAACATGCCTGACTTCAAAACGATCAATGTATTTTCTTGCTGTTGCTACTTGAGCACGAGAAGGAGCAGCACCACTATTACTTATCTTCTGCAAATCATGAATTTTGAACCTTGTTGACATCACTTTCGTCAAGACATATTCCTCCATCGTGTTCTTCAACTCTTCTAAATACGGATTTAATTGTTCGGTAACTTGAACATGCGTACTACTACAAGCATCGGAAATATCTGAATCTGCCATGTTTAAATGATATTATCTCACAACTCACTGCTATTATCTTATTTATAGACAGGTGACATTTAATGTCAAAGAAGTTGAAGAGTCTCAAGCCAACAAAGCTTTTTCTCAATTACCCAGGCTTCTTATCTATCAGTTGCTTATTTGATATCAGTTTGTTAATTACCAGTTGATTCATTTTTTCAACTGATATCAGTCTGGTTTTTAAATCTTAACTGATTTCAGTTTACAGTCAACTAATATTCTATAACAATTCATTTGTTCAGTTAGTAATTCATTTACAACAACTAATGAAACTGACAATTTGCAGGAAAGAAAAAGACAAAATTAACTCAGATAAATATTTTATTCAAGCATAAACATTAGCTCGCATTACAGCATAATATTTTCCTCTACATCAATTATCCACATCTTCAACCAAGTGGATAAAGGTGGAGTGGACGTCTTGGCAAAGCTGTGTGAATAAGCTATGCGCCTCAGGATCTTCAATTCCTTCCGGAGCATCAGCTGATGAATATGACCATCCTTAAAGACGTCAATCCACTTAGCTATGTGCAAGTGCTCCCGCACCTTCCTCAGCTCTGCCACCCATTCAGAAGTGGTAGCCTCTCCAGTGTTATACAAGAACTCAAGTTCTTGTAACTTCTCCCAGTACTGAAGATTCTCATAGAAGACTTCATCTTCTATCTCAGCCTTCCTGGCTTCCAGAGAAAACGGCGAAGCACTCGAGCTACTCGCACCAGCCATTTCTTTTATCTTAAATATTTCACTAATGTGACTGAAACTAACTGTGCTACTTCTATTTATAGCCGAGAGTTATGGAAGCTGAAGGGCCGTGCACGTTCCAGCAAACAATAAATTCCTTAAGCTTTAAATTTATTTTTATCGTCATTTTTAATTATTTTGCGCACCCATTAAGGGGGAATATTAATTTTTAAGAGGTTAACTGAGAAGACAATTGTTTGTAAATTCTCAACTGAAACGGATCAGTTTCACAACTGATCGTTCAGTTGGTTGTTTTACAAATCTTCTCACATAAGTTAACAAATTAAAAAACTTATTATATTCCAAATCAACTGACGTGACTGCAGTTTCATAACGTGACCTATTTTAAAACCACTCACTTTTTGCACACACGCTTATAGCACACGTACACATATTTTTATTCAAATTTTTTTTGGACTGACACGTGTCCTATAATTCGAACAGTCACGAACATAAGTACTTTACCCGCCCCATTTCAGTTCTTCTTCTTTACGCTTATCCAAATTTCTCAGAGCAAAAACAAATTCGAGAATTCTCTTTCGCAGGAAATCATTCAGTTCAAATGGCAAACCAGATCCCAGCTCACATGTTGAATGCTATGGCCATTGATTTTGACTCAGTTTTATCAGTTCGGGAAGCTGATGTTAAGAACGTTTTTCTGAAGATTGAATCTGTTGGTCTCAGAATGTTTTTGGGACAATCTTCCCAGGAGATCTATCCGAAGGAACTTCTTGATTTCTACTCCAATGGTTCTGTCAATCCCGATGGTATCATCACCTCTACTGTTAATGGTCAATTGTTGACCTTATCTGAAGACTCTTTCGGAGAAACATTTTTGTTGCCGTCTGATGGATTGGCACACCTTGCTGAAGTCAAAGCATCAGATGTTGAAGCTATGCAAACTCTTCTTTCTGCTGATGGACGGAAAATCAAGGTCTCTGATCCAAAGAAAGAACTGAAACATGAAGTTCAGTTACTGGCTGATATTGTAGCCAAAGGGCTATTGGCAAAGGCAGGATCCTTTGCTGCTTTAACCTTGGAAAAATTTCAGGCCCTTGCTGTTATTATGGCCAACCGACGACTCAACTGGAAGCACCTCATCTTCAACACTTTGAAGAACATGTTTCAATCCAACAAGCAGTCCAAGGGATTCGCTGTTCAGTTAAGCTACCAGATGAAAGTTAAAGGATTGGTGGCTGATGATTCGGAGAGATCATCCAAATTCAAAATTTTCAATGCCAAAAATGTGTTGCCACCCAAGGCCAAACTGGATCTCAATCCTGATCAGTTCATTAAGATCCAAAAGGAAATTGGAGCTCAACAGGCTGCTCCCAAGTCTGTAAAAAGGGCAAAAGCGCTGACTCAACTGAAGACTACAAAGAGAAATTTGATTATAAGTGAATCAGAATCGGAGAAAACTTTGTCTCCCTAGGTTGTCAAGAATCCTAGAACTAAGAAGACAAAACCAATAGCTTCCCTGGAATCTATTCCTACTGAAAGGTTGAAATCATCGGACGCTCAACAACCTATTCAGGCTATTCCATTAACAACCGTTTCAGCTAAAGCCTCAGCAAAAGATCAGTTGCCTCGAACAACTGACCCATCAAATAAGGAGTAAGTTAGGATCATGTCCTCTCTGAAAACAGTTAATCGCCCTATTTTCTTTGATCCTGCTCGACCAAAGGGAATCTCTATTCAGGAGACAGTGGAAACTACTCGTTCAGGATTGAACATTCCACACATTCTCACCGACAAGAAAGGGAAGGGCAAGTTGATTGAAGAGCCCAGGCCAACAAATGCAGTTCAAACCCATATCGACCTCATTTGGGAACAGGTAAATGCATTTGCCACAACCAAACTGAAAACTTATGACGCCTGGACTATGTACAGAACTCATACTTTTGCAAAACAATTAAAGAGAAAGTCCCAGCTGAAGAAGTTTATCAGGCTGGAAGAAATTGTCTTGAGGATAGTCAAAGCTGCCACTATCGTGCAGGCCTTGCAAAGAAAAAATTATTTCTTTGATCTAATGAGAGCCAAAAAGTTGGCACAACTGGTTGAAGAGCTGAAGACCAACTACATTCCTACGAATCCAACTGCCTACAATGATCGAGCAGTGCTTACTCAATTGGATTCAGATCTTACCTCTTTGCACTTACAGATAAAATTCTGGGAAAGAGATCAGGAATTGGTCATTCATGGAGGGCCTTCCGAAGAAGAAGAAGAAGAATCCACATCACCGAATAAAGAACAAGCTCAGGATATGCCTCGATCCACTGTTGCTGATCCTCAAATGTACTCAGAAGCTGACTTGACACTCGCCAATATTGATGAAATTATTCAGTCAGTGATTCAAGAATCTCAAACAGAGGAACTTGTTTCTGTCTCAGTTGATCACTCAACTGATCGAGCAGTTCTAGAGGATCCCGTCTTACCTGAAGAGCTTGTTCAGCCTACTGATGTGCCAGCTCAGTCACCTGGTCAAGAAACTACTGAAAATGTGGAGGCTCAGTTGCTACATTCTGAAAATATTCCAACTGACGAGCCAGTCCTCGTTTCAGCTGAATCTCCAGCAGAAGCACCAGTTCTTGATGCTCCGACTGAAGATACCACAAATTTGCCTATTCAGCCGGACAATTCAGTTGCTACTCAGGATCTATCTTCTCCTCCCCCAGATCAAATTGGAGTTGCTGAAATAATTGTTCCAGAACAGACCATTGCAGAGACAGTTATAACTGACAGGACCTTAGTGGTCTTTGATCCAGTCTCCGAAGGACAAGCACCTGGAACTTCTGGACATTCACCACCTCATTCATCTAATGATCTTGAATTAGTTCTTGAAGAAATTCAAGATATTCAGAATAATATGCATAAAATTCTCTCTGCCATCTCTAACATTCAGCATACTCAACTCGCCCATTCTCTGAAACTGGAACATGCAGAAGTATTTAACTCAGAGAAACTGAAGGCAGTTCAAGCTACCGTGACCTCTCTTTCCTTTGCAATTGCTGAAATCAAAAAGAATAGAGGTATAGCAGAAAGTCTCTCAGCGACTCAAGACACTATCAGCAAAAGAGTTGATGCGGTGGAGACACTCGTATCAAGAAAGATAGACTTCATGCAAACCACTGTGCTCAATGCAGTCGCAGACGTAGCCACTTCTGTCAAGATTCTTTCAACCGATGTTAAGAGATTATCTGTCAGAATGGAGGCGTTTGACAAAAAGGGGGAATAGATCATCAGATCAGCAGTTCAATGGAGATCAGCTCAATAGATTTGATACAATGTAGCTACAGATTATTTCATTCAGATTATTTCATTCTTTCATTGTACGAATCTGTACACAACAGTTGATTATTTTATCTACAACGAACTTGAAGATCATATAAGCTTCATTGATCAGTTATTAGTTGCTTAGTTTTGTCAAACACCAAAAAGGGGGAAATTGTTGGAAACTTAATTTCGGATGTTTGACAAACCGATTATTTATTGGAACTAACTGATCAAATATTCGATCTATACAGCTTGCCTAACTGAAGAGTATCGCGCATATTATCTAAGGCAACCGAACCCAGCTGAACTGAACTTTCGAAGAAAACCAACTGATCAGTTGAACTTAATTGAATTCTCGAAGACAGCTGACTGATCAGTTGGAAACCGATCAGTTGATATATTCAGCCGTATGCTTCCTTCAACTGAACATGTCTCGGGAAAGAACGATCAACCGACAAAGAGACATAGAAGATTGCAACGCCGCACTTAAATCAATACAGCTTAGAACAACGCATTTCGGCGAAAGCAGTTAAGACGCCGCATCACAATAAATGAAGGAAACAATATCCAAGGAATAATCAAGTAAAAAATCAACGGATACAAAGATTCAAATTCATCTCAAGTTACCGTTGGAAAGAAAGCATATAAATAAGTGAACAAAGCAGCTGAGAAGTAGAGAACAATCAACGCATTACTGAAGCTTGCTGTTACGCTGCTAAAATCACAATTCACAGCTCACGTATAGCAGATATATCAGTAGCATCAAAAGCTACACTTTGAGCGTGTTACCACTTTGTAATTCAATCAAGAATATATCAGTTGTGCTAAGATCAGTCACGAACTGATAAAAGCTGTTGTATACTAAGAGTTTCAGTTTTGGCAGTGTTAAGTCCAAACTGAAGTGGGTCAGTACAAGTCTTGTATTCGATCAAAGTCTTTTAGTGGAAATCCTATCCTTGAGATAGAAGGAGTGACGTATGAGTGATTGAAATCTCCGAACATCCAGAAACAATCCTTGCGTACTTTATTTCAGTTTTGTATTCTATCTTTCAGTCAGTTATTTTCCGCAACTACTCTTAGTTTAACTGATTTTCATTGACCAACAAGATTCCGAGAATCAGTTTGTCACCAAACTGAATTCAAAATTCGAAAAGATTCATTTTAATTGTGAGTGTTTATTCAACCCCCCCTTCTAAACACTCTTGATACGTTAATCGATCCTATCACAGATATTGCGTACGTGATAGGAATGTTGGGACGATATTTAAGTAACATGGGAGTGGAACGTTGAAAAGCAGTCAAAAGAGTTTTATGGTACGTATGGAGAACAAAGATTACATGATCATATATAGGAGTTTGGATCAGCTTGAGATCATTTTATATACTGACTATGATTTGTTGTATGCCAAGATAGTATGAAATCTACATAATGAAATATCTATTTCCTTGCTGGAGGTGACATTTTTTGGAAGAGTGCTAAACAGTCTCTTATAGCCTCTTCCACCATGGCAGCTGAGTTTGTAGCGTGTTATAAAGTATCCAATCATGGAATATGGCTGTAAAATTTTGTCACGGGACTACGCATTGTGATGTCATTGAAAAGCCACTAAGAATACATTTTGACAATAAATCGACATTTATATATTCCAATAACAACAGGAGCTCAGAAAAGTCAAAACATATTGACATTAAGTTCATGGTTGTCAAAGAAAGAATTCATAGTGGATACAATCTGCATGGTTGCTGATCCGCTTACAAAGATATTACCACCCAAACAATTTCACGAGCACACTGCTCGTATGATTGTTATGTCGATGAAATTTAGTTTTAGTGAAAGTTTGTTATTTTAAATAATTTTCAGTTGTAGACATTTTTCAGTTACAATTATGTAAAGTTATTTTCTACAGAAATAAATTTCAAGTTAAGTAACACTCTGATTATGGTTTAAAGTTTGATCTCAATTAGTTAATTGAGGACCAGTTGAAAAAAAATATGTTATGATCACATTGCATGATATTTCAATGCTACACATCTACTTCATGATCCATGTCATTCAGTTATGTTGGAATATGTGATCATTGATGGGTCTAATTACATTGAGTGTAGCGAAGACTACTTTGATCATATGTTGATGTGATTGATTGACCAGATTTGTTATAGATACATTTCGGAATTACAACATCTTTAAGCTCATAAGATTATTTTCACAAACATAGTTATAAGGTTACACATATAGCCCAAGTTGAAGATTTTTGGATCAATTTTATTTATATGAGCTTATATGTGAATAATTATGCATTGTAAATTGTCTATTAAATTAAGTCTAAAATTAAAGTGATCAGTTAATGTTTTGGCTATTGGGATTTACTATCTCTATTAGGTTAAAGACATAAATGTAATTTTTATTTTTATGATGAGCTAAAACAGAAACATATGAAGATAAATTATATACATTATCTATATATAGGTCATGGTCCCTAGATCACGCGGCGTCACGTTCCCTATTCTCTTTCCATTAAAAAAATAATTCAGAAGAAAAAACTAAAGGAGTCTCTCAAGGAAAGAGCTCATAGATCTAGAATATCAACACATGTTCTAAATAATTCAGGATAATGGCTTCAGGCACGCTTCCGCTTAAGTTTCCAGTTAAAATTCTTAATGACATAGCATGATGGATTTCGTGGTTTATGCAGATTTTCCCACACAAGTGGAATCAATGTCACGTATGCTTGAATCATTGAGATTTGTTTAAAGTTTTAGAAATTATTTGTTTTTAGATCTGCTTGATTGTAAAGATTCAGTTTTAGTAAAAAGATTTTCAAGATTTAGTTTTGGTAAAGAGATTTCGGTAGAAAGTTTAAGGTTTCGATATAAAACTTTGATTTTTGTCCAGTTTTTGTTCCAAAAAAATATTTTAGAGGAAAATATAAAATTTAGGTTAAAAGTTTTCACCAAAATCGACCTAGGGCGCACCCAAGAGTGTTCAGGATAGTCGTAGGCGCGCAGGGGCACGATTTTTGGGGGCCCCACGCCCAAGACATTCTGGATAGTAGCAGGAGCGCTTGGACACTATTTCGAGAAGCCCCCACACGCATGGCGTACGGAATTTTTCCGGAAAATTTTTTTTTTTGTTACGGTTCAGGTTTATTCGTTTTATGATTAAATTTTTAATTATTCAAATAATGATAAGGCTATATATATTTTAAAATAGAATGATTGGTACAAAATGTTGCTAAAGTAGCCACTTTTATGAAAATTACTTTTTATTTTGAAATACAAAATCATTTTGGTATATGTGATCTATATCGGCCCAAAGAAATGTTAATATTTAATATAATTACATATAAACTTGTAGTGGTAAATATGAAATATTTTTTTTGGTTTTTCATGTGAATAATAAATCGACCTAAAAGAAAGTTGTTATTTGACATGATAGTTACTATCAGTGTTTGACTGTTACGTCAGGATATCACTTACAAGTTAATCTTTTGTCCAAAGATAAAACAATATTGGAGTTTTCGGTATCCTGTTTATGGGATTTACATTATTTGAATTTATTGATTGTTTCATTTGGATATTTGGTTAAGCATGTATATTTGAATTTTTTTTCTCTATTCAGATTTGACTCATGTGAATATTCATTCCAACATAAATTTTATTCATATATTAAATGGCTAGAATTTAATGATAGTTCTCGAAATCATAGATTTAGACCTTGCGATAAGGGTGACTCTCCTCCTGCCATTACTGATAAGAGTACATCTGATGAAAAAAAAGGAGTTTAAAAGGTTGGAGAGGTCTAATTGCACATGTATGATGATTATGACAAGGGACATTCTAAAAACATTCAGGGACACAATATCTAGTGATATTGCTACGACTAAGGATTTACTTCAGGATCTCTAAAAGAGGTTTGCTAAAAGTTAAAATGTCTGAAATTGGTATACTTTTGTCAAGCCTCGTTTTGATGAGATACTTGGGTAAGGGCAACATAAGGGGGTGTATTACGACAATGCCTCATCTTGCTTCAAGGTTGAAAGCACTGAAGCTTGACCACTCTTGGGACTTGCTGGTGTATCTGGTTTTGATATCTCGTCCCCCTCAATTTAAACAGTTCAAGGTGAGCTATAATTGTTAGAAAGAGATTTGGTCTTCAAATGAGCTCGTCTCGCACTGTGTTCAGGAAGAAGAAACGTTCGAGCAACAAGGATAGAAAGAATGGAATTGCTAAATCAAACTCCTCATTTAATTTGTAACCTTCACCTTTATTACCTAGCCTTTCCCCCACCCTACCTACGAAATTTTCAAAGAAAACAGCAGCTAGAAATCGTGTGTTAGCAGCAGGGAATTTAGAAAAAAAAATACAACTCCGACTCCGCCACGCCGTGTTCGTCGTATTGTTTGTTTTCTTCTTCAACCAATTTCCAGGCATGTATATATGTTTATTTCCCCTTCAATCAAGTCCTATAGATATTTTTAAACCATTATATGTTCATGATGTAAGGAACAAAACCAAAAATGACAGCAACCATGCGAAAATTCTGTACAGGCCTTCTCGGCCATTTGCTTTGTAACTCACGTTTGGGGTTGTTTTGTTGGTTACAGGAAGTTGGTTGGTTCCACACACTCAAGGCTGCATCTAGACATGATTATGAGTGTGTTAGGATGTTTTTGGTTCATTGATTCAAGCCCATGCACTCAGGTTAAAGACTTGACAGCAAACTCTCCCATAGTTGCAAGTTGAGTCCCGATTTTGTTGTCTGATTTTTCTAAGGGAATGTTCTAATCTTGGTTGGCCCAGGGCCTGTAACCATGGTTATAACTCTCTCTTAGCATGGCTAAGACGTGACCAAGATGGCCTTTCAAGACTTGGTTCACGGATACATCAAAATTTTAAAACAACAACACAAGTTCCCCTCGGTTTTCTTGTTTCGGACGTGGGTGAGTGAACCTTCGGGTTTGGGGGTTTGAGTGAATGGTGGTTGGCTTTTAACCCTTATCCATGGTTCACAAAATACCTCATCATGTCTAGATTGAGCCATGGTCGATCATATGGCCACCGGAACGATACAAGACAGCAAACGATTCAACACATCACTCTAGGCAGAATTTGGTTCTCTCGGGTGGAGCTTTGGGTTGTCATAGGTGTTTGCTTGGATTGTGGTTGGCCTAGTGCCCTTAGCCATGGTTCAAGTCACGCCTTAAGGTGTTGGTAAGAGACTCTGGTTGGTGGTTCAAGCCCAATGGCCATTTGTTTCATAAATTAAACACCACATGCACAGCTGCTGCCACTGACTTGGACAACATAATTATTTTGGTTCAGGGGTCTTGTTTGAGTCCTTGGCTGGCTTTTAGCCTGTGGCCTTGGACTCGACAGTACCCCAATGAGTTACGAAAGTTATGTTTTTTTCCGTTAGTGATTTGGACGAGTTTAGAGGTAGTACGAGAATTTACCGTGCAATGTGTCAAAGTGACTCTCGAAAGAGCGTTTCATGATTTTGGCCTCCATTCACTATTTTTCGTGTATTAAAATTCTTAGGGATTTTATTTCATTATGTTAGGTGTATTTTAATCATGGCTAAACGATGGTTCAATGTTGGTTCGGGTTGGTGCTACTACTTAAATTATAATTCATCCAAGTGTAGGTTGTCTACAAGTAATATATTTCGTAAGTACGAGATCGATCCACAGAGAGGTTATTTTAAGTTTAAATTTATTAATTTATAGATTAGCAAATGCAAGAACGAAGTTTACAAATTAAAATTTTTTTTTTGTCAAGGCTCGAGGATTTATTCTTGGTTTATGCAATATTATTTAACTAAAAGTAAAACAAAGGAAACCACCATAAATAATGGTTCCAAGAAAATTAAATATTTAAACACACACCTAATACAATATAGTTCCCACTAAAAAATACCGAATTCACCGATATTTTATATATGGTACCTATGATTATATATATAACTATATAAATATATAACTGCATAAAGTAAATGTTAAATTAAATCATTATATTTCATTTAGAACAACAGATTGAGCCACGCTATTGCCTAAATGAAATATATGATTTAATAAGTTAGTTGCTGAAAAGTATAAGTTCNATGAAATATATGATTTAATAAGTTAGTTGCAGGAAAGTAAAAGTTAGTTGCGAAAAAGTAAATGTTAGATGCGGAAAGTAAAAGTTAGTTGCGATAAAATAAATGTTAGATTGTTAGATATTAGTATTAAATCATAATATTTCATTTAGAACAACCGGCAGAGCCACGCTATCGTCTAAATGAAATATATGATATAATTATATAAATATATATATATATATATGTATAATATAACAATAATAATTGATGAAATATTTATTGTATCAAAATTAAACAACAAATCAAGATAACCACTTCAATGGTATCAAGAATTTGATGTAAATTGATAACAACAAATAATTCATTTTTATACCTACAATAAAAAGAAATTAGCAAAATGAAAAGACCTCTATTTTATACTTACAATGAGATAGAATGATTTTCAAGCTAGCACAAGACCTCTATTTATAGGCCAAATGAGAGAGGGTCAAAAATTTTGTTAATGCCATGTAGTTGTAATAGTAGTCTTTGTCTCTTCCAACTTCAATTACATATCCCTTCTTTCAATGCTTTGTTTCATGACATTAATCACCGAATTTGACTCTGCTCAAAACAGCAAACATGTGGGGAATTGTCTGTAGATGAATTTGGACACTTGANATATATATATATATATATATATATTTTTTTTGATTTAATATAATAATATATAATTAGATGTGCTTTTATTATTATTTTCACATAATATATAAAGTAACAATATATATTTTTTTAATTTCTAAATTTTTTTATGATAATATAATCAAAAAGATAATTCACACCACCCACCATAACATGTATAATATATAGAATTTTTTTGTAAAAGCCTCAACTCCATATTCTTTCAAGTCAAAATATTTAATGGATAGCTGATTTATACTCATGGAGTTGGAATGAATATTAACTCTCATTGAAAAAAGCTAATTATTAAAGCAGACAATTAAATAAACTAATATTGAAAACAAAATAAGAAAATTTACAAAGAATAAAATCTCCTTTTTTTTCCTTTTTTTTCTCTTTTTTTTCTTTTTTTCTTTTTCTTTTTTTTTATTAACGTGACTGCAAAGTTTTACAATGACATATTTATAGTACATCAATCAAATCTAGAAGAAAAAAAATAACAATGAACAAAGAACTTTGCAGTCCATTATTTATCTTCTATTTTTTTTTATAATTAATATTTTTTTTATAGGGGAGTTATATTCTTGTAATTAACTATTTATCCCCTTCACTTGTAGCAGAAACTAACATCCTTCGCGAAGCTAATGAAATAAATCCCTGTTCCACAACATCATCAAGAAACGATAGCAGTTTATCATAATAATTGTTAACATTTAACAAACCAATTGGCTTATTGTGGATATTTAATTGTGCCCAACAAACAGTATGAAATATTTCTTCCAAAGTACCGAAACCTCTTGGCAAAGCAATGAAAGCATCTGAATGTTCAATCACTTGAGAAATTCGTTCATACACGTTGTCCACTTTCATTTCTTCTCCTATTGTTGGTCCAGTAAAACTGGCTAAGGTAATCGGAATAATGCCTAAGACTTCACTTCCACCTGCATGCGCAGCTTTTTCAACTTTTCCCATGAGACCAACTTCACCACCACCATATACCAAATGAATCTTCTTTTTAGCAAGTGTTATTCCAAGCTTTTCTGCTACCTCTTCATAAATTGAATCTTTTCCTGCACAAGATCCACAAAATACACAAACATTTTTTATTTTAACGTCGACATGTTGAGAAATATGTTTTCTGCAATTGTTAAATCACAGCATATGAATTTATAAGCGTAACATGCCAAAAGTCAATATTTGAACAGAAAACTATTATTATTAAAAGAAAATAAAAATGACATAAATTAAAACACATATATACAGCGTAGTTGTGATTGTGGCTCACATTTTCCTCTGATTTTACGTTCAGTAACGGCTTCAACGCCTTCTATGAGTCGAGGATATGCTTCCCATCTAATTTTCTTATAAATTGGCAAACATGGTCTTTTAACGTCAGATTCCCGAGACGAAATTGTATATATATATTTACTTATCTAAACAGATATGCGTTACTACAGTAGGATCTTTATAAGGCTGATTCCACTGTCCATATTGATATTCCTCATGTTGAAATTGCCACCACAGTTTAAGAAGTTCATTTTGCACGTACCCACTAGAATGCGTATCAAGAACCTGTAGAAAATTATCCAAAGGCTCTTTACTCAAACCATTCTTAATGATAAAAATTTTATCTTCTCTATTCATTGATGTTATTCCAACATTTTTGCATTTACCTTTACAAGTCCACCTTGCACACTTATGACATCCACCTATACGTTTAGCTCTTCACTTTTTGGCATATGTGCTTTTACCGAATCCTGGAATATGTCTTATTATTATTTCACTTGCTTCCCCAACCAATCGAACTTTTGCTTCAATTATCAAACGGATATCATTCGTTATGCCATATGACATCATCAACCTTAGTCGCTCACATCTAGCTTTATAAATTTTTTTCAACGCATTATCAGGTAAACAAGCAAAATATTTACGAAGATTCACAGTATAAGCATCTATATTATTATTATTATTATTATTATTTTATATTTCAACTATTTTGGGAAAACTAAAAAAACCGAATTAGATAGTCACGGAGTACCGTTATCCGCCACTTAACCTGGAAATGAACTAGAATTTGCAAAAACAAAATGAAAATATCAACCAACTATTGTGGATCATATAAAGGCATAAAATCATCATTAAGAATTTCATTTTCTATAAAAGGCTTAAGCCTTTGCCCATTGACTTTAAACACGTCATTATTTTTAGGATTTTCAATATCAACAGCACCATGAGGATAAACAAATTTAACTATAAATGGTCATGACCATCTCGATCTTAGTTTTCCTGGAAATAAATGCAAACGAGAATTATAAAGTAAAACTTTTTGTCCAATTTCAAATGACTTTCTCATAATAATTTTATCATGAAAGGCTTTAGTTTTATCTTTATAAATCTTTGAATTTTCATATGCATCATTTCTTAATTCTTCAAGTTCATTTAATTGCAATTTTATTAATTTAGATGCATCATCTAAATTAATATTAAATGCTTTAATTTCCCAATAAGCTTTATGTTCAAGTTCAACCGATAAATGACAATGCTTACAAAAAACTAACCTATATGGTGACATTCCTAATGATGTCTTAAATGCAGCTCTATATGCCCATAATGCATCAGTTAATCTTAAAGACCAATCTTTTCGATTTGGATTAACTGTTTTTTCTAAAATTTGTTTTATTTCTCTATTTGCAAGTTCAACTTGACCATTACTTTGAGGATGATATGGGGTAGAAACTTTATGTGTAATGCCATATTTTCTTAACAAAGAAGAAAATGATTTATTTATAAAATGACTTCCCCCATCACTAATTATTGCTCTAGGTATTCCAAATCGACTAAAAATATTTTCTTTTAAAAATTTTATAACAACTTTATGATCATTAGTTCTACATGCAATTGCTTCAATCCATTTTGAAACATAATCAACAGCGACTAAAATGTACGTATATCCAAAAGATAATGGAAATGGACCCATAAAATCTATCCCCCAACTATCGAATATTTCAATAATTATGATTGGATTTAAAGGCATCATGTTTCGTTTTGAAATTGATCCCATCTTCTGACAGTTTTCACAAGATTTGCAAAATAAATGCGTATCTTTGAATAAAGAGGGCCAATAAAATCCACATTGTAAGATTTTTGCAGCTGTTTTATTGGATGAAAAATGACCTCCACATGCTTCAGAATGACAAAATTTAATAACATTACTTACTTCATTGTCGGGTATGCATCGTCGAAAAATTTGGTCAGGACAATACTTAAACAAGTAAGGATCATCCCAATAAAATTTTTTAACTTCTATCAAGAATTTATTCTTATCCTGTGAATTCCAATGAGAAGGCATTTTATTTGTCACAATAAAATTTACAATGTTAGCAAACCAGGGCATAATAGTAGCATAAAACAACTGATCATCTGGAAAATTTTCATTTATTGGTATTTCATTATGAGATGATTCAGTCATTATTCTAGATAAATGATCGGCTACGACATTTTCTTTTCCTTTTTTATCTTTAATTATAATATCAAATTCTTGTAACAATAAAATCCACCGTATTAATCTTGGCTTAGCATCTTGTTTATTTGATAAATATTTTACGGCAGAATGATCAGTGTACACAATAGTAGTAGAACCAATTAAATAAGATCGAAACTTATCTAATGCAAATACTACTGAAAGTAATTCTTTTTCAGTAGTTGAATAATTTATTTGGGCACTATTTAAGGTTCTACTAGCATAATAGATTGCATACGGTTTTCCTTCTTTTCTCTGTCCTAACACAGCTCCTATAGCATAATCACTTGCATCACACATTAATTCAAATGGTAAAGACCAATCTGGAGGTTGTAAAATAGGTGATGTAATTAAAAGATTAATTATTTTTTTAAAAGCATTTTCACATTTCTGAGTCCATTCAAATTGTGTATCTTTTGTTAAAAGATTCGAAATTGGTTTAGATATTATGCTGAAATTTTTTATAAACCTTCTATAAAAACCTGCATGACCCAAGAATGATCGAACTTCTTTGACCGTTTTTGGTGATGTTAAATTAGCAATAACATCAACTTTGGCTTTATCAACTTCAATTCCTTTTTCAGATATCACATGACCTAACACAATCCCAGATTTAACCATATAATGACATTTTTCCCAATTTAAAACAAGATTTTTTTCTTCACATCGTTTTAATACTTCTTCTAGGTTTTTAAGACAATTTTCAAATGAGTTTCCAAAAACAGTTATATCATCCATAAAAACTTCTACAAATTCTTCAATCATATCACTGAAAATACTTAACATGCATCTTTGAAAAGTAGCCGGAGCATTACATAAACCAAATGGCATTCTTTTAAATGCAAAAGTTCCGAAAGGACAAGTGAAAGTAGTTTTTTCTTGATCTTCTAATGATATAGGTATTTGATAATACCCCGAATACCCATCAAGAAAACAGTAATAAGAATTTCCTGCTACTTTTTCTAGAATTTGATCTAAAAATGGTAGTGGGAAATGATCTTTTCTAGTTGCATCATTTAATTTTCTATAATCAATACACATACGCCAACTAGATGGAATCCTAGCTTGTAATAACTCTCCCTTTTCATTTTTTATAACAGTGATGCCTGACTTTTTAGGTACTACTTGTGTTGGACTTACCCATTTACTATCTGAGATTGGATAGATAATTCCAGCGTCTAATAGTTTTAATACTTCATTCTTAACAACTTCTTTCATATGTGGATTTAACCTTCTTTGTGGTTGTTGATATGTTTTAGCATTTTCTTCCAAATGAATTTTATGTGTGCAAATTAAAGGATTTATACCTTTTATATCTTTCAAAGTCCATCCAATTGCATTTTTATATTTCTTAAGTAATTTAATTAAATCTTCTTCTTGATTTGGTAGAAGAGTGGAAGAAATTACAACAGGAAATGTTTTATTTTCACCAAGAAATACATATTTCAATTCGAATGGTAAAACTTTTAATTCAAGTTTTGTATTATCATCTTTTTTAAAATTATTTTCAGACTCAAAACTTTCTATTGAAAAAACTTCAGATTGTTGATTTAAGTTTTCTTCTTGTATATTTTCTTCCATAATTGTTTCAATTTCATTATCATATTCATTTTCATTAATACTTGGTTGTTTACATAAATTGAACACATTAAGTTCTAGAGTCATATTTCCAAAAGACAATTTCATTATTCCATTTCGACAATTAATTAAAGCATTTGAAGTTGCTAGAAATGGTCGTCCCAATATTACTGGAATTTCATTATGTACTTCTATTGGTTGTGTATCCAAAACAATAAAATCTACAGGATATATGAATTTATCAACTTGAACCAACACATCTTCTACAATACCTCTAGGTATTTTGATTGACCTATCCGCCAGTAAGAGAGTAACAGAAGTGGGTTTTAATTCTCCTAAATTAAGTTTTTCATAAACTGAATAAGGAAGTAAATTCACACTTGCTCCCAAATCTAACAAAGCTTTTTTAATTTTATTTTCTCCAATAATACATGAAATTGTTGGACAACCAGGATCTTTATATTTTAAACTAGAATTATTTTGAAGAATAGAACTTACTTGTTCAGCCAAGAATGCTTTCTTCTTCACATGCAATTTTCTCTTCACAGTACATAAGTCTTTTAAAAATTTTGCATATGAAGGTACTTGTTTAATAGCATCTAATAATGGAATATTTATCTTTACTTGTTTAAAAACTTCATAGATATCAGAATCATTTTTTTGTTTTTTATGATTTGTTAATGCATGAGGAAATGGTGGAGGTTTATTTGATTCATTTACTATTTCAGATGATTTATCATTCAACATATTATTTTTAGAATTTAAGGTATCATCATTCTCAAAAGTATCAGGATTATCATCCTTACTCTTTGATTTTAAATGATCCTTGTTTTCATTACTATATGGATCATTAACTATTTTACCACTTCTAAGGGTAATAACAGATTTTATTTGATCAATTTTTTCATTTTTTAATTCTTGATTTTGATTTTTAGGATTAGGTTGAGGTTGAGATGGAAATTTTCCTTTTTCATGAATATTAAGTGCAGATGCAAATTTTGCAAGAGTTTCTTTCAAATCAGTCATAGATTGACTGTTTTGAATATTGATAGATTCTTGCTTTTGGATAAATGCATGAATTACATCTTCAAAGTTTTTTCTTGGAGGTGTAACATAAGGAATATAACCTTGATGATTTTGGTTATTTTGAAAATATTGTTGTGAGGGTTGTGCATTATTATCATTCCTCCAACTAAAATTAGGATGATTTTTCCATCCAGGATTATATGATGTTGAAAAAGGATCTAGTATTGGTTTTTTATAATTGTTAACATAATTTGCTTGTTCATGGAGACATTCTTTAAATGAAGGTAATGTTGGACAATCTTTTGTAGCATGATCATGTGTATCACATATATGACAAACAATTTCTTGAATACTTTTTAATTGACCACTCTTTTTCATTTCTAATGACTCAATTTTTCTTGCTAAAGATGCAAGTTTAGCTTGAATATCTATATCATCTTTAAGATTATAGATACCACCCCCATTTGTTGAATTATTGATTTTAGTTGTTGGTGGTTCTATTGTGCCTATATTATCCCAATTTTGAGCATTTTCTGCTAATGAATCCAAATACTCCATAGCTTCATTTGGGTTTTTATCTTCAAAAGTTCCATTACACATGAATTCTATCATTTGCCTATCTTTAGGTATTAGACCTTCATAAAAGTGAGAAACTATTCTCCATGTTTCAAAACCATGATGTGGGCATGTATTAAGTAATTCTTTATATCTATCCCAACATTGATAAAATGTTTCTCCTTGTTTTTGAGAAAAAGTAGTAATTTGTCTTTTAAAAGAGTTTGTTCTATGGGAAGGAAAAAACTTTTTGAGAAATTGTTGTTGCATTTCTTCCCATGATCTTATTGAACTTGATCTCAAATTTTGTAGCCATGTTTTAGCTTTATCTTTTAAAGAAAAAGGGAAAAGCTTTAATCGAACTATATCCATGCTACAATTTTGATCATTATAAGTGTTACAAACTTCCTCAAATTCTCTTAGATGTAAATATGGATTTTCAGAATCTAAGCCATGAAAATTTGGTAAAAGTTGAATAATTTGAGGTTTAAAGTTGAAATTAGATGCATCAGGAGGAAAAACTAAACAAGATGGGGCACTAGTTCTAATAGGGTTCATATGGTGCCTAAGTGTTCTTAATTGATCATGTTCTTGATTATTATTATTATTGTTGTTATTATTGTTATCATTATCTTGATTATTTGAATTATCATCCATGTTTAAATTATTTTCAGATACTCGAATAAGTCTACCACTTTTTTTTCGACTCCAAATACTCATACAAAAAAAAAACACAATACTTATAAATAAAACATAATTAACAAATATAAACTTAATTTATACCTCCCCGGCAACGGCGCCAAAAACTTGCTACTACTTAAATTATAATTCACCCAAGTGTAGGTTGTCTGCAAGTAATATATTTCGTAAGTACGAGATCGATCCACAGAGAGGTTATTTTAAGTTTAAATTTATTAATTTATAGATTACCAAATGCAAGAACGAAGTTTACAAATTATAAATTTTGTCAAGGCTCGAGGATTTATTCTTGGTTTATGCAATATTGTTTAACTAAAAGTAAAACAAAGGAAACCACCATAAATAATGGTTCCAAGAAAATTAAATATTTAAACACACACCTAATATAATATAGTTCCCACTATAGAAAATACCGAATTCACCGATATTTTATATATGGTACCTATGATTATATATATAACTATATAAATATATAACTGCATAAAATAAATGTTAAATTAAATCATTATATTTCATTTAGAACAACCGGCAGAGCCACGCTATTGCCTAAATGAAATATATGATTTAATAAGTTAGTTGCGGGAAAGTAAAAGTTAGTTGCGATAAAGTAAATGTTAGATGCGGAAAGTAAAAGTTAGTTGCGATAAAGTAAATGTTAGATGGGATAAAGTAAATGTTAGATGCGGAAAGTAAAAGTTAGATTGTTAGATATCATAATATTTCATTTAGAACAACCGGCAGAGCCACGCTATCGTCTAAATGAAATATATATAACAACAATAATAATTGATGAAATATTTATTGTATCAAAATTTAACAACAAATCAAGATAACCACTTCAATGGTATCAAGAATTTGATGTAAATTGATAACAACAAATAATTCATTGTTATACCTACAATAAAAAGAAATTAGCAAAATGAAAAGAAATAAAGAAAGAATATACAAAATATAAACAATCTTACTTCACCAAGAATTCATCCTCTTCACCTTGACATAATAGATTTAGCTTTCCATAAACTTACTTTTGATCAACACTAAAAACATCACTCATAATTTGGAAAATGAAAAATATATTGGAACTTAGAACTCTTATACACACTCACACTATATTTTACAATGAGATAGAATGATTTTCAAGCTATCACAAGGATTCTATTTATAGGCCAAATGAGAGAAAGGGTCAAAAATTTTATTAATGTCATGTAGTTGTAATAGTAGTCTTTGTCTCTTCCAACTTCAATTCCATGTCCCTTCTTTCAATGCTTTGTTCCATTACTTTAATCACCGAATTTGACTCTGCTCAAAACAACAAACATGTGGGGAATTGTCTGTAGATGAATATGGCTACCTGGTTCACCTCATTTGGTTAAATATTGAAATAGTTATGATTTTTTTACTATATGCTGGTCATGGTGAAAGTAAATTTGTCCTCCTTTTGATATTTTCACAATTTGATCATCTTAACCAACTTTTTAGGCAATCATGTCTTCTGCGAAGTTGTAGATAATTTCTCAAGGATTCCAAAAATGTTTGAATCACCTACATTTGAATTTTCTAGCCTGAGTTATCATTATTTTACCAACATATAGAAATCCTGAAAATAAAACATATTTAGTAAGAGATTTAAATATAAACACACAATACTAAAATAAGATAATTTTATAATTTTAATGAAACTTAAATTTTAAAAAATAGGTTTTAACATATAATAAATTATTAATTTTAAGGTTCATCAGTTCGTACGAAGCCATGGTTGGAAACTATGTTCTTGGTCTCGTTGGTCTCGTTTTTGGTTCGGATATGAAGCTTTTGTCAAGTTGAGATTATTTGCATGTGTCTCATGTTAGGATTAGATTGCAGCAAGCCTGGAAACGATCCAACTTATTCGGTGAAAATAGGGTTATAATTATATTACGTCCATAAAATATAAAATGTTTATTTTGAGATATATGCGATATGTCTTGTGGCCACCTCACGCTTATGGGATCTCTCCACCCGATGACTTACGACCGATTTACGTTTATGTATGGGTACGGACACCCAGTCCAAGGGATGTGGTGATCTCTACCTCCCAGTATACTGTAGTTTAGTCTGATAAGACGTTCATGTTATGTTACGGGCCACTTGCGTTGAAACTTTATCTCTACTAGATAAATCTCGATAGGGTATTTTTATGACAGGTCTCTATCGAGCAAATCTTTTACGTACGATTTTCAGATATGCACGTATTCATATTTACTCATGACACGATTTTCACCTTACGCTTTACGATACGATATTTTTACGTTGCATGCGATTTTATGATATATTTACTTGTTATTCACGATATATGCATGTTGGGTCTTTAGACCCACTAGACTTGATTGTTGTAGGTACTGATGAGGTCGAGACTGAGGGCGGAGACCAGTGAGCAAGCTTGGGTCAGCAGTAGTAGCAACCCGAGGACCTCATATTTCAGTTTATTCACCTTTTTATGTTCAAATTCAAATTTTATGTGTTGAATTATTTTTAAGTTGTTGTTTTGAAAAACAATATTTACTTCCGCTGTTATTTTAAAATTAAGTCTATTCATAAATTTATTTTATGAATGAGGCAAGTTATTCATGTAAAGGATAAAAAAGTTTTAATAACTCCGCGAAAAATATGAATACGAATTACGGGCCTTTACAGTTGGTATCAAAGCCTATGTTCTTGTAAAGAGTTGTACTACTACTGATCTCGAGAAGCTCATGAAGTCACGTCTTCGGTCTGTAAGTTTTACGTTTACGCATTTCGTTTAAAGCATGAAATATTTTAACATGTTTCATGCAACGTTTTATGTCAAGATTATGATTATGCAGCATTTTTTTAAATTTAACAAAATAATAGAATTATGCATGTTGGTTACGTATGAGTTTTACATGGAACAGCATGCTTCCTAGACGCATTCATGATCGCATGAGAGATGATGAGCATCGTCATGAGGACGGTGAGGATCATAGGCAAGAGAGAGATTTACCACCACCCCTTCCACCTGACATGAACGCCCAGATGTTAGCCGGAATGACTCAGTTCTTCGCACAGTTTGCGGGGAACAATGCCGGGGTAGCCAGGCAGACAGGGCCTGAGGCTACCTATGAGCGGTTCATGAAGATGAGACCGAAGGAGTTCTCAGGGACGACAGAGCCTTTGGTTGCCGAGGGCTGGATTAAATCCCTTGAGGTTATCTTCGTATTCATGGAGCTTGGGGATGAGGATATAGGGTTCGTTGTGCAACCTATCTGTTTGGAGGAGACGCTCGTCTATGGTAGGAAGGAGCATCTGTAGCCTTGGATTTGGCTAATCTAAGCTAGACACGCTTTACAGAGGTATTCTACTCTAAATATTTTACTGACGAGGTGCGTTCCAGATTGACCAGGAAATTTATGATCCTGAGGCAGGGAGACATGACTGTTACAGAGTTTATCCATAAGTTTGAGAGGGGTTACCATTTTGTACCCCTGATTGCAAATGATGCTAGAGCCAAGTTGAGGCATTTTCTGGATGGTCTACGGCCGATCTTGCGCCGTGATGTTAGGGTGGCTGGCCCTACTACCTATGATGTCGTTGTCTCCAGAGCTCTAGCTGCAGAGCAGGATCAGAATGATATTGAGAGCGATCGCCACGGTAAGAGACCATTTCAGGCGCCGCACCCCCTCCTCAGCAGCAGCATTAGAGTAAGAAGCCTTTCCACGGCCCATCCAAGAACAGAGGACAACAGCAACAGGGACGTGTAGTCCCGAGGGCCTCGGAGTATTTAGTCTGTGCCAAGTGCACACGCTGCCATACTGGAGTTTGTAGGTATGGTTCGGAGAAGTTCTACAAGTGTGGTTTCCCTGACCAGTTATTGAAGGATTGCCCTCAGAAGAATCTGCCTACCCAAGGCAGACTTTTTTCTCTCCATGCAGCGGAGACAAACCCGGAGACGATGCTCTTGACAGGTATCTTAAAGCTTTAAGTTTGTATTTGAGATTTAATGTTTTGAGACTTTGGGTCAAAATTTTGAACTTTGAAGTTGGGATAGAATTGCATGTTCTAGTCAGTGTTATTTTCGAGAAATTAGGTTAGAAAAACTTTGACCTTTGCATGTCTATAACTTCAATTCTTGAAAATTTTCTTGTTTAGCATGATGTTCCAACCTTCCAGGGAGAATTTTTATAGTTGGTTCAGTTACAAATGCCTTGATAGATTCAGGGGCTACTCATTCGTTCATTTCGGAGACCTTTGTAAATTTCCTCAAGGTCAGGACCATTGGGCTAGACATAACGTATTCGGTAGTACTGCCTTCTGGAGAGGAGCTGACAGCTACTAATGTGGTCCGAGAAATAGATCTCAAACTTCATGGAAATCTTGTTCATGCGGATCTTATCGTATTGCCAATGCCAGAATTTGATATCATCCTGGGTATGGACTGTCTATTAAGGAACAGAGTTTTGATTGACTTCCAGCAGAGATCTGTTCTAGTCCGACCGCTTGGGAGAGAGCAGTTCTTATTCGAACCATACAGGTACTTCCTTTACCGCGTATAATACCTTGTGTCCAGGCTAGGAAGCTCAAGCGTAGAGGGTGTCGAGCGTTTTTAGCGACTTTTGTATCTGTTCCCGAGACACCCAGTCAGTCAGCCTCCGATGTCCCAATTGTCAGACACTTTCTAGACGTTTTTCCTGATGACGTCTCTGGGATGCCACCTGTGCGAGAGGTGGAGTTTTCTATTGAGCTTATGCCAGGTACCGCAATGATCTCAAAAGCACCGTACCGATTAGCACCGACAGAGATGGCAGAACTCAAGAAGCAAATTCAAGAACTTCTTGACAAGGAATTCATTCGTCCGAGTTTTTTGCCATGGGGCGCGCCAGTCTTATTTGTGAAGAAAAAGGATGGTTCGATGAGGCTCTGTATTTATAACCGGGAATTGAACAGAGTTACAGTGAAGAAAAAATACCCACTTCCGAGGATCGAAGATTTATTTGATTAGTTGCAGGGAGCTTCAGTATTCTCAAATATTGATCTGCGTTCTGGTTATCACCAGTTGAGGGTGAAAAATGCCGGTATTCTCAAGACTGCTTTTAGGACTCGTTATGGCCACTTCGAGTTCCTTGTGATGCCGTTCGGTTTGACGAATTGGCCAGCGATCTTCATGGATCTCATGAATCGCGTATTTCAGCCGTATCTTGATCAGTTCGTGATAGTATTCATGTAACGACCCGAAAATCAGACTACGTATAAGCCATGCATAATTATTACTATTTAAATTTAAAAATGATTTATATATATATATATATATATATATATGAAGGGTCTAATTCATTTTGATATTTGACAAGTCATAACTATTTATTTTAAATGCAAAAGTTTAGTTTTATCTTTTCAGTTAAATACGCG
>NC_133316.1:13411899-13479299 GCF_012295235.1 Primulina huaijiensis | reverse complement strand
TTAAACAACATTGTACATGCAATATTAGTAACAATCTAGTCAACTCGTAAACCATTTCAAAAGTTTGGTAACTCCCCATTCAAGACACTTCTAAATGGACATCAAGGTGAATTCATTCCCTCATTTTAATTCTTTAATTAGTAATAAAATTCAAATACAATAATACACCTTAATTCTTCCTCAATTCAATGTGCTAGCAAATAAAAGAGAACATGCTACAAAAGTGAGAAAAGAATCGGCAACAAGGGAAGGAGGAAACAATTCAAAACCCTTCAACTTATTCACTTGTAACCCCCAAACTAAATGCATATTATGGCACCTTTAACACCTCCTATAACACTCCTCTTCATTGCCTAACAAGCCTACACCCTCACCCTCAAAAAACATCAGAAACCAGCAGCTTAGGAACGTGATAACAGTAGCTGAAACAAGAAGGAAAACTCAACTCCGCTCCGCCGCTCGCATTCGTCATATTGATTTGTTTTTTTTTGTCAAAACAAATTCCAGGCATGTATATATTGTTTCTTTTCTCTTCAATCAAGTCCTATAGATATTTTTAAACCATTATATAACCATGATTCAAGCAAAAATCACGAAATTGACAGCAAGTTCCCAAGTAAAAATCTGCACAGATTTTCTCAACTCATTTGATTTCCAACTTCACGGTTTGAGATGTTTTGTTGATTACAGGGTGTTGCTTCGTTTTCAGGCACACATGACTACTTCTAGGAATGTTTTAGAGTGTGTTAGGGATTTATTGTTTCACTGATTTGGGTCCAAACCTTTCAAACAAAAGCATGACAGCAAATGTTTTCCCACAAGCCACAGATTGGGTCACGATTTTCTGTCATTGAGTTGTTTAAGGGCTGTTCGAATCCTGGCTGTCCTAGGAGCTGTAGCCATGGTTAGAACTCTCCCTTAACATGTCTAAGACGTGACCAAAGTGTCCTTTCAAGTTTTGGTTCATGGTTCCCTCAAAAGTTTTCAGCAACAACACAAGAACATATTTCGGTTTTTCCATTTCCTGTGTGAGTTTGTTTCGGCTTTGGGGTGTGGATTGGATTATGGTTGGCTCCTAGCCCGTAGCCATGGTTCATACAACACTCCATCATGTCTAGATTGAGCCATGGTCAATCAAATGGCCATTGGAACGACCCAAGACAGTAAAAAAAGTCAATACATCACACTACACAGAAAGTTGTATTCTCGATTGGGTGTTGTAATTGTCCTAGGTGTTTGCTAGGGTTGTGGTTGGCTTTTAGCCCATGGCCTTGGACTGGACAGTACCTAAATGAGTTAGAAAGGTCATGTTTTTGGCCGTTTGTGATTTGGTTGAGTTTAGAGGTCATACGAGAATTTACGGTGAAAGGTGCCAAAATGACTCTCGGAAGAGTGTTTTATGTTTTTGGATTCCTTTCACCTATTTTCGTGTTTTGCAATTCTTATGCATGTTTTTCAGTATGTTTGGGGTATTGTTAATCATGGTTAAACGTCGGTTTAATGTTGGTTCAGGTTGGTACATGCCATGATTAAAAATCAAGTTGTTGGTCCGAATCGTCTCATTTTTGGTTCAATTGTCAAGTTTTGGGCAAGTTAAGATTTATTGCATGTGTCACATATTAGTAGTAAGTCGCAGCAAGCCTGGGAACGATCCAACTCATCCGGTAAAAATAAGGTTATAGTTATATTACGTGCATAAAAATATAAAATGTTTATTTTTGAGATATATGCGATATGTCTTGTGGCCACCTTACGCTTATGGGTTTGGAAGTCGGTAGGCGCAACCGAGAACCTCTCCACCCGGTGACTTACGACCGGTTTATGATTATGTATGGGTACGGACATCCAGTCCAAGGGCTGTGATTGATCTCTGCCGCCCAGTATACTGTGGTTTAGTCTAATCAGGCGCTTACGTTATGTTATGGACCACTTGCTTAGAAACATTATCTCTACCAGAAAATTATGATATGACATGATAGAGCTCTATTGAGCAAAGCTTTTACGTATGCTTTTCAGATATGCACGTAGTTATAATTATTCATGATACGATTTTCACCATGCACTTTACGATACTATATTTTTACGTTGCATGCGATTTTATGATATATTTACTTGTTATTCACGATATATACATGTTGAGTCTTTAGACTCACTAGACTTGATTGTCGTAGGTATTGATGAGGTCGAGACCGCGGGCGGAGACCAGTGAGCGATCTTGGGGCAGCAGTAGTATACCCGAGGACCTCATGTTTTAATTTATGCACCTTTTATTATTCAAACTCAGTTTTAATACGTTGGATTATTTTTAAATTTTTGTTTGAAAACAAGATTTGCTTCCGCTGTTATTTTAAAGTTAAAATTATATACATGTTTATTTTATAAATTGGGCAAGTTAATTATTTATTTAGAAAATTTTTAATAATTCCGCAAAATTATGAATACGAAATACGGGCCTTTTACAATTCATAGACGACATTCTCGTCTACTCAAAGAATCAAGAGGATCACAGCAGATATCTGACCGCAGTTTTGCAGACCTTGCAAAAGTACTAGCTATTCGCGAAGTTCAGTAAGTGAGAGTTCTGGTTAGAAAAGGTGGAGTTCTTAGGCCACGTCATTTATAGCAGCGGTATTGAGGTAGACCCAGCAAAAATTGCAGCAGTCAAAGATTGGGTTGTGCCGCAAAATGCATCGGAGATCCGTAGTTTCCTTGGGCTAGCAGGATATTATCGGAAGTTTATTCAGGGATTCTCCTCTATCGCAGTTCCACTCACGTCGTTGACAAAGAAGAACGCTAAGTACGTGTGGAGCGATGAGTGTCAGAAGAGCTTCGATTCTCTGAAGCAAGCTCTTATTTCAGCACCAGTATTGGTCATGCCGTCAGGGCCCAGAGATTTTGTTTTGTATACCGATGCTTCGAAGCTCGGTTTGGGCACAGTGTTGATGCAGCATGGAAAGGTGATGGCATATGCTTCTCGTCAGTTCAAGATCCATGAGAAGAATTACCCTACCCACGACCTAGAGTTGGCAGTCGTAGTATTTGCCTTGAAGATTTGGAAGCATTATTTGTACAGAGAGAAGTGCCAAATCTTTACCGACCATAAGAGCCTCAAGTACTTCTTTACGCAGAAAGAGTTGAACATGCGTCAAAGGTGTTGGTTGGAGCTAGTGAAGGACTATGACTGTGACATTAGCTACCACCCTGGCAAAAGCTAATGTAGTTGCGGATGCGCTAAGCAGGAAAGTCGCAGTGATGACTCATCTGGTGATTCCGAGACCTCTTCAGTTTGAGATACAGAGGTTTGACCTAGAAACATATCCTCGAGGTAGAGTTCCCCGTCTATCTACTTTGACGATTCAGTCTTCTCTTCTAGACCGTATTCGCAGTGGACAGCCAGCAGATGAACAGTTGACGAAGTTGAGGCAGAGAGATGAGGCCAAGGGCAGTATCTTGTATACAGTTAGCGACGGCATTGTGAGATATCGAGACAGAATGTGGGTACCTAGCAGCGATTCTATTCGAGCGTATATTTTATTGGAGGCCCATATGTCACCGTACTCTATTCATCTTGGGAGTACGAGGATATACAAAGATCTGCAGTTGTTGTATTGGTGGCCCGGGATGAAGAAAGATATCAGACGTTTTGTATCCGAGTGTCTAACGTATCAGCTAGTGAAACCGGAACATCAGAGACCAACAGGTATGCTCAAGCCTCTTCCTATTCCCGATTGGAAGTGGGAGAATGTTACCATGGACTTCGTGGTTGGTTTGCCGAAGTTAGTCAGAGGGTCACATGCTATCTGGGTGATTGTTGATCGTCTTACCAAGTCAGCGCACTTCTTACCTATTAAGACGACTTTCACCATGATTCAGTATGCAGAGTTGTATATCCAAGAGATAGTCAGACTTCATGGTATTCCCGTTTCTATAGTGTTTGACCGAGATCCCAGATTCACTTCCTCCTTTTGGAAGAGTTTGCATTCAGCTATGGGTACGAAGTTGTTGTTTAGCACAGCCTTCCATCCTCAGACGGATAATCAGTCAGAGAGAGTTATCCAGATTTTGGAAGATCTTCTCCGTGCATGTGTCCTCGATTTCTCAGGGAGTTGGGATTCGAAGATGCCATTGATGGATTTCGCCTATAACAACAGTTTTCAGTCGTCTATTGGTATGGAAGCACTGTACGGTCGTAAGTGTAGATCGCCTATTCATTGGGCTGAAGTAGGAGAGAGATCAGAATTGGGTCCAGAGATTGTTCAGCAGAATGCCGATGTAGTAGTCAAGATCCGCGATAGGATGAGGACTGCTCAGAGTCGACAGAGGAGTTATGCAGATCAGAGGAGGAAGGATCTAGAGTTTGCCGTTGGCGAACATGTTTTCGTGAAGATAGCACCTATAAAAGGTGTCATGCGATTCGGGAAGAAAGGAAAGCTCAGTCCGTGATTCATCGGACCATTTGAGATCCTCGACAGGGTTGGGACGTTAGCTTATCGTGTTGCTCTTTCGTCGAATCTGGCTGGAGTACACAACGTGTTTCACGTCTCTATGTTGAGGAAATATATGGCGAATCCTTCGCATGTCTTGAACTTTGAACCGTTGCAGCTCACTCCGGACCTGTCTTATGAAGAAAGACCAGTGCAAATCTTAGACAGACAGGAGAAATAGCTTCGTAACAAACTAGTGAAGGTCAAATGGCTTAATCATTCGGAGGAAGAAGCTACGTGGGAATCTGAGCCAGAATTGAAGAGTTGGTATCCCGAGTTATTCGGTAAGTTTTAATTTCGAGGACGAAATTTCTTTTAAGGGGGGAGAGTTGTAGAACCCAAAAAATCAGATTACGTATGAGCCATGCATAATTACTATTATTTAAATTAAAAACGATTATATATATATATATGTATATATATATGAAGGGTTTAATTCGTTTTAAGTCATGATTATTTATTTTAATCGCAGAGGTTTAGTTTTATCTTTTCAGATAAATACGTGAGGTCGGACTGGAGTTTGGAGAATTGAGATAAGATTAATAATAAGAAAATATTCCTAAATTTAATTTAAGCCAAGGAATAATTTAATTTAATGATAAAGAATGTTTTAAGATTTATTAAATTAAGTGGATTTAAATTATTAAAGAAATTCTTTTATGTCCAATATTTGGTTAAAAGCCTAAATTAAAATTTATAACCAATTGGGATAAATTAATCTAGGCCTAATATATTCAAGAAATTATAAACTAACTTTTTAATAATTAATTTTTAGACCAAGGCATGCCATGCAATAAAATTTTATCCTAATTTAATTTATTAGTTCACTAAAATACATAATGAATGTTTAAAACTTTAAGAATTCAAAATACAAGATTTGAGCAATATTTTACTTTGCAATTGTTACCAGATTTCGGTCATCACACCCACCTAATTCCCCTCAATCCAATAATCTAGCACATCATTCCATATCTCTCGAGCAACAAGGATATAAAGAATGGAATTGCTAAATCAAACTCCTCATTTAATTTGTAGCCTGTACCTTTATTACCTAGCCTTTTCCCCTATCCTACCTTCAAAATTTTCAGAGAAAACAGCAGCTTGAAATCGTGTGTTAGCAGCAGGGAATTTAGAAAGAAAAATACAACTCCGACTCCGCCGCGCCGTGTTCGTCGTATTGTTTGTTTTCTTCTTCAACCAATTTCCAGGCATGTATATATGGTTTATTTCCTCTTCAATCAAGTCCTATAGATATTTTTAAACCATTATATGTTCATGATTTAAGGAACACAACCGAAAATGACAGCAACCATGCGAAAATTCTGTACAGGCCTTCTCGGCCATTTGCTTTGTAACTCACGTTTGGGGTTGTTTTGTTGGTTACAGGAAGTTGGTCGCTTCCAGGCACTCAAGGCTGCATCTAGGCATGATTATGAGTGTGTTAGGATGTTCTTGGTTCATTGATTCAAGCCCATGCACTCAGGTTAAAGACTTGACAGCAAACTTTCCCATAGTTGCAAGTTGAGTCACGATTTTGTTTTCTGATTTTTCTAAGGGAATGTTCGAATCTTGGTTGGCCCAGGGCCTGTAACCATGGTTAGAACTCTCTCTTAGCATGGCTAAGACGTGACCAAGATGGCCTTTCAAGACTTTGTTCATGGATACATCAAAATTTTAATACAACAACACAAGTGCCCCTCGGTTTTCTTGTTTCGGACGTGGGTGAGTGAACCTTTGGGTTTGGGGGTTTGAGTGGATGGTGTTTGGCTTTTAGCTCTTAGCCATGGTTCACACAATACCTCATCATGTCTAGATCAAGCCATGGATGATCATATGGCCACCGGAACGATACAAGACAGCAAACGATTCAACACATCACTCTAGGCAGAATTTGGTGCTCTCGGTTAGAGCTTTGGGTTGTCATAGGTGTTTGCTTAGATTGTGGTTGGCCTAGTGCCCTTAGCCATGGTTCAAGTCACGCCTTAGGGTGTTGGTAAGAGACTCTGGTCAGTGGTTCAAGCCCAATGGCCATTTGTTTCATAAATTAGACACCACATGCACAGCTGGTGCCACTGCACTTGGACAGCATAATTATTTCGGTTCAGGGGTCTTGTTTGAGTTCTTGGCTGGCTTTTAGCATGTGGCCTTGGATTGGACAGTACCCCAATGAGTTACAAAAGTCATGTTTTTGGCCGTTAAAAAAGTTTTAATAACTCCGCGAAAAATATGAATACGAAGTACGGGCTTTTACACCTGTAAACAAGCAGAGGCATTAAAAAAAATTAACCAGTGAGAATTCAACTACATTATAACACAATAGATTGGATCATATATTTGAAATGAGAATAAAGAGACTTGTGTCAAGCAAAATTATCGAATCTGTAGATTATACTTATTTTAATAATTGTGTTAATTGTATTAAAAAAAACAGACCAACAAAAGAATATTTGAAGCCAACAGGTGTTCAGGCTTTTTAGAACTTATACATACTGATATTTGTGGATCATTCCCTTTGGCTTCTTGGAATGATCAACAATATTTTATAACATTCACAGACAATTTTTCAAGATATGACTTCATTTATCTCATTCATAAAAAAACACAATCATTAGATGTGTTCAAATATTATAAAGTTGAAGTTGATAATCAACTTGGCTTGAAAATTAAAACCATTATATCTGACTGTGGTGGTGATTACTATGGTAGATATGACAGTTCAGGTGATCAAGGTCCATGACTTTTTGCTAAATTCCTAGAGGAATGTGCTATCGTCCCACAGTACACTATACCGGGTTCGCACACAATGAATAGTGTTGCAGAAAGATGAAACAGAACGCTTAAGGATATGGTAAGGAGTATGATTAATCATTCCAGCTTACCAAAATCACTCTGGGGATAAGCACTAAAGACCACAGCTATATCCTTAACAAGGTTCCAACTAAGGCAATGACCAAAACTCTTTATGAAATTTGGATAGGCAAAAAGCGTAGTCCTAAGCATCTGCATGTTTGGGCATATCCAGCTGAGGCAAGGCCTTATAAGTCTAATGAAACGAAACTGGACTCAAGGACGGTCAACTGTTATTTTATTGGATATTCTGAAAGATCTTAGAGTACAAGGTTTATGTTGGGTGCAATAATTATCCCTGCTTGGTAGAGCGATCGAACCGTGGTGCTTGAGCTGCTGTGCGGTTTAAAAGATTTGAGTTGCACCATTACCATCAGCTATAGCTTTTGGTAAAGTGGCAAGCGCTAGGTCCTACAATTGATATCAGAGCCATGGTCACGGGTTTGATTCTCATTTGTTGCAAGGAGTGCAATTATTGGGAGGGAGATTGTTGGGTGCAATAATTGTCCCTGCTTGGTAGAGCGATCGAACCGTGGTTCTTGAGCTGCTATGCGGTTTAAAAGATTTGAGTTGCACCGTTACCACCAGCTATAGCTTTTGGTAAAGCGGCAAGCGCTCGATCCTACAGTTTATGATCTCACAAGTAAGTCGATTTTTGAGTCAAGAAATGCTCGGTTCTTTAAGGATGTTGCGTTTGCGGGGGAAGAGATAAAGTAAGGGATATTTTCTTTGAAGAGGAATATGTAAATATTTCCACATATGTATTGGACATTGATCAGGATCGCATTCCTCACTTTGACCAAGACACAATACAGGAAGACAATATTAGAGATCCTCCCATTCCAGATGAACAAACTCAAGATCTCCAGAACTTATGTCATTAAGGAGATCCACTAGAGAGAAGACAAATGCAATGCCAGATGAATACTTTGTATTTCATCAAGAACATGAGGCAGACATTGGAATGATACCAAGAATGAGGAGATAAATTCCATGAAGGAAAATAAAGTATGAGATCTTGTCCCATTGCCTAAAGATACGAAGCTCATTGGTTGCATATGGATATTTAAATTCAAGAGAGATTCGGAATGAAATTTGGAAAAATATAAGGCTCGTCTTGTCGTTAAAGGATTTACAGAGAAAGAAGACATTAATTAACAATAGAGTTTCTCTCCAGTTTCTGCGAAAGGCTCTTTAAGGATAATAATGGCTTTGGTAAAGCATTTCAATCTTAAGCTTCATCAAATGAATGTAAAAACTGAATTTCTAAATGATAACATTGATGAAATGATTTATATGGTGCAACCAGAAAATTGTGCCCAAAGACAAAAATAATATGGTTTGCAAACTAAAAAAATTCAACTATAGGCTTAAGCAGACATCTTGAGAATAGTATTTCAAATTTAATCAAGTGATCATTTCGTTTGTTTTTTTATATGAATTTGATCGATGATTGTGTATACCATAAGTCCAGCAAAAGTAAGCATATTTTTTTGATTTTATATGTTTGATGGCATTCTTCTCGCTAGTAACGATATAGAGTTTTTTCATGACACCAAGAGATTTCTAGCTAATAATTTTGAGATGAAAGATCTTTGTGATGCATCTTTTGTGTTGAGTACCCGGATACAACGGGATCGCTCTTGAGGTATTCTTAGATTATCTCATAATGGCAATATTGAAAAAGTTATCAAGCGATATGAGATGCAAAACTGTAAACCAATAGATACTCATGTGACTAAGGGAGACAAATTTAGTCTCAAACAATATCCCAAGAATGATTTTGAGGAAAAGATAATACAGAAGATACTCTATGCATCTGCAGTAAGGAGTCTAATGTATGCTCATGTTTGTACACATCGAGATATTTCGTATGTGACATGAATGTTGGAAAGATATCTAAGTAATCTAGGAATGGAACATTGGAAAGTAGTCAAAAGAGTTTTACGGTACCAACATAGAACAAAAGATTACATGTTCAAATATTGGAGGTTGGATTAGCTTGAGATCATTAGGTATACTGGCTCCTATTTTGCTGGATGCCAAGATAGTATGAAATCTACGTCGGCCTACATTTATCTACTTGCTGGAGGCGTCATTTCATGGAAGAGTGCTAAACAGTCACTTATAGCCTCTTCTACCATGGTAGTTGAATTTGTAGCGTGTTATGAGGCATCTAATCATGGAATATGGTTGCAAAATTTTGTCATGGTACCGCGGATCATTGATAGCATTAAAGGGCCACTAAGAATACTTTGTGACAATAAATCAGCATTTATGTATTATGATAACAATAGGAGCTCAACAAAGTCAAAACATATTGACATCAAGTTTCTGATTGTTAAATAAAGAATTTAGAGTGCAAAGTTGTTTATTGAGCATATCGGTACAAACTCTATGGTTGCAGATCTATTTACTAAGGGAATACCACTGAAATAGTTTCATGAGCACACTGCTCATATGAGTGTTATGTCAATTGAGGAAATTTTTTTAGTGGGAGTTTGTTATTTTAAATGTTTTTTAGTTTTAGACATTTTCAATTACAATTGTGTAAATTTATTTTATACAGAAATAAATTTCAAGTTAACTCGCACTCTAATTATAGTTTAAAGTTTGATTTCAATAAAGTTTAGGGAGGACCAGTTGGAAATAGGCATGTTATGATCACAATGCATGAAATTTCCATGCTTCACATCCACTTAAAAATCAATGACATTTAGTTGTGTTGGTAATGTGACCATTGATGATTCTAGTTACTTTGAGTGTAGCGAAGAATATTTTGATCCTACGTTGAAGTGATCGATGTACCATATTAGTTATAGATACATTTCAGAATGACAATATTTTTACTCTCATAAGGTTACGCTCACAAACATAAATATAAGGTTACACATATAGACCAAGTGAAAGATTGTTGAATCAATTTTATTATACGAGCTTATATGTGAATAATTGTGTATTTTGGGTTTTCGGTTAAATTAAGTCCAAAAGAAAGTGATCAACTAATGTTTCGGGTTATTAGGCTTTAATGTATCTTGAATCGACCTCATTTTTTTCTGATCATAAATCATAAACTCAAAAATACTAAATAAAATAACTTACCATTTATAACAATCATAATAAATTAACAATTTAAATCTCAAGTGCATAAAATAAAATCATAAATCATCAACTAATCAAAAATACCTAAATTGACCTTTGAAAAGATCAAATAACAATAAAAATAAAGCATAATAAATATCTATAATAAAAATCATTAACATAATCTTTAAATCCTAAATTTATCAAGCTAGTGCGGAAACATAAAATCTCTCGGGTGTGTACTGCTGCACTCAATCGTCACCGCCTCCACAAATCATCAAATCTTGCATCATACAAACCTAGTGAGTCTAAAGACTCAGCACATTCTAAACATGGATATCATTTAATACATATACAATCATATACATTAAAATCATACTTTTATTTAAAATATCTTTTGAACATAAATAAATAATTTAAAATCATTTAAGCATAATTAAATCATAAATCGTAAAATCACTTTAAACATGAATAAATCCTTTAAAAATCATTTAAAAATAGCTTTACTCATCATCATAAAATCATATATCATAAAATCATTAAAATCTTAAAGCTTTCAATCATATATCATTTTGGGTGAATTTTGATCCTTGAAAGTGACTAGCTTTTATCCTCGGTCGACTGATCAGTCTTCAGCTCCACATGGCCCATGGGGGTGTGCACTAGGCTCCACCGTGAAAATACGATCGTCGGAGTCCTTCTGGGGCCTTGTCCTATACATGGGGTCCCTCTGGGCCTTGGCCCATAAACGAAATTCCTTTGGGACCTTGGCCCGTATATAGGGTCTCTCTGGGCCTTCGCCCTCACGTCATCCCAACAAAATTGTAAGTTCATCATTATCACATAAACGGATCCCCCACAAATCATATATCATATGTCACAGTCAATTCACATCCCTCAAAATATTTTTCCTTTCCTTTTAAAATCATAAAATAACATATCTTTCCAAAAATAGCATTTTTAAACAGTACAAATTGCACAGCTTTACAATAAATCATCAAATAAAATAATATCATCAAAATAATTATTTTAAATCATAAAATATCATTTAACAAGCATTATGATCCTTCGGGACACTGCCAAGCGTTTACGTATTTTTCCAAGTGTAAAATTATTGTTTTACCCTTGGACGTAAAAATTCTCGAATTTATCTTTTTTTCACTTTTAATGACATGTGCTCATTCTAAATAATTATTTAAGCTTAAATATAATTTTTCATAATTTTATAAAGCTTAAAACTAGGCTTTTCAATTAATTCTTTAATTCGCGTTTCGTGTGGCGATTAAATCTCGGATAAATCCAAAACTCATTATTTTGACCCCAAATTTTAAACATAATATTTTATTATTTATTCTACCCTTGTGAGCCATTAACCGCGCGTGGACCCACGGTTCCAATTTTAGTCTTATTAAATTTGAAGTTGACACATATAAGGACACACCGAGCCATTTCCCAAAATACTTGAGCCATGGTCGAGCCACCTCAAGCCAAACCTGAGCCAACCCACCTAGGAACCATTTTGACCAAGCCCAGCCCAAAAAACATGACCCTAACCCACCACAAGCCTCCTGGAACCAAGACCAACCCTGCGCATGGAAGGAACCTCACGCCTATAGACTCCTAGCCAAACTTGGACTGTAAGGTCCAAAATTAAGACGACGTAATCCAACTGCATGCAAATCTAGGAAATATAAAAAAATAAGTAGTTAGTTGATTTAATTGCTTACTTAATTATGTGTCATGCATGACTATATGTTAAATATGATTTAATTGTCATTATGCATTAAAATTTATTTTTTAGGGGAATTCAAGTTGCGATCGAAGAACGGAGACCGAGAGCTGAAAAAAAAGTAAAATGTTTTCATTAAATAATTGTTTTTAATTATTTAAAATATGGGTGTTGGCTTTTCATATTTTTGAAAATAAGGGGTATGGAGGCGATTTTATACGCCGGGACGTAAATTTTATCGGTGTTGGTTTTTCAACAAAATACGAACTTTTTGGCAACCCGGCTATTAAATTCACAAACTTATTTTTACCAAAACTATTTTAATATTTTAATTAAATCCTAACTAAGACTAATGGGCCTAATTTTGCATGCTTAATAGGCCTAAGTCTAATCAAGGATTTAATTAGTATATATAATACATTAAAACACAAACCCTATACCATAACTACGCGCCTCCAAGTCTGAAAAAGCACCCCATCACACGGCACACAACATCTACAATATTGAAGAAGAAAATCGAGAAAGCCAAGGTCTTGTCCCGTTCTTCGTCATCGTCAACAATTAATCGTGCGTTAAAAACGCAAAGGCACGCATACGTCTTTCCTTCAAAACATCATTACACCATAGTATATTTTTATGCATGAAAATATTGGAAAACAAGTGACACTTTTGTTCAAGTTCGATTTTAGCATATGACATGAAATTTCAAATATGATTTTTGATCCAAATTGTGTTTTTTTATGTGCACAAAGGGGCTGCCATGATTAGGACATGTTTAGACATTGTTTTACATGAGTTTGGAGTCTTAGAATTCGAACAAATCACCATACACGAACATGAACACAAGCTGGTGCGTTATTTCCGGTCATGGAGTCCTTGGTGGTTCGGTTATGGTTCTTAAGGGCTAGGCTTGGGCTCGGCTTTGGTCAGGGCCTAGCCAGGGGCTGGACAGGGTCAAGGGCCAGGGGAGGAGTCCTAGCAAGCTAGGACTCCCACCCGAGAAAGCCATGCAAGGCGCGCATGGTGCAGCAGCCGCGCGGAGGGTCAAGGGCTTGGCCAGGGGGCTGTGGGCTGGGCTAGGTCGACTCCTTATGGTCTTAGGTAAGTGCTTGAGGGGCTGGTGCAGGACTTGGGTCCGTTGGGTAAGCCTGGAAGGCGCATCATAGAGTCCTTGGTGGTTTGAGTTCTCGGCCAACTGTTTTAGGGGATTGGCTAGCTTCGTTTTTAATTTAAGGGCTTGTTCCGTGGATTCCTAAGGTCCAGTAGGATGTCTAAGGGGGTTGGTCAGGGTTTGGTTCAACAATGTTTGAGGGCGGCTCGAGAAAATCTAAAGATGGCTCGATACTAACCAATTAGGGTCAAGTTAGGGTTTTCTAAACTTAAATAAGTGAAACACGGTCCACGGGGGTTGAACCGTGGTTCATAAGGACTAAAATAATATAAAAAGACTAAATTTAAAATTTAAGAATTTTATATTAAAGTTTGGAATTTTTTGGGATTAAAACGCCTTCAAAACGATTAATTACGAATTAATTAAAAAACCTAGTTTTAAGGCTAAATAAATTATGAGAATTTTAATTTAAGCTTAAATAATTATTTGGGACATGTTAGAGTCAAGGAAATTAAGAAAATGTCAAAAACGTGAAATTTAACGTCCAGGGGTAAAACGGTCATCTTACACTTAAAAATTAGTAAACGTCATGGCAGTGTCCTAAATGCTATTTTATATGCTAATATGATTATTTTCAATAATTGTGGATGTTTATGAATTTTTATATGTGGAAATATGATTTTTAAATATTCGTGAATTATTAAGTTTTAAATTGGAAATTTAAAAGATATGTTGCATGCTTGGTTTCAAAAAAATAAAACGATATGTATATGCATGATTTTTATTAAGTGATGATAGCATGTTGAAGGATGTGAAGGGATTGTGACTACTACATGTTGAAGATATCGTGAGGGTTATGGTCCCAGTGGGAGCCCGACGATCGTGTTTTCTTGGATACGGATACGAATACAAATACGAATATGTTAATACGTTGGCCAAGACCCAGTTGACTGATGAGAGTGTCGCTGGTGTCCCCGCCTCCCAGTACTGTAGTTTTATAGATGGATCCATCGTCCATTACGATTAAGAATACGAGTCACAATCACGATCTGAATTCAACAAACACGAACATGAATATGAATATGAATATGAATATGGATACGAATATGAATATGGATATGAATATGTTTGTGCATCATGAAAATGTTATGAAAATGTTTTTATCTAAAGTTTATGCATTGTCATGAAAATATTATTTTAAGTACAAGTATTTTTCAGTGTTGCATGTGGTTTTATATGTAATACTTGTTACCAAAGATATGTTGTGTTGAGTCTTTAGACTCACTAGGTGTGTTGATGCAAGTGAATATGATAATAATGTTGTGGGAGGTCTTGATGGTCGACCCGACTGAACCGAAGGTGCACATGACCCGAGGACCAGCGCTTTATTTTCCGCATTTATGTTTATGTTAATGTTAAAAGATTTTACGACTTGTTAGTTATGTTTCGAGAGATTCTGAGAGGTTTAGTATGAGCTATACTTTTCAAATTTTATTGCTTTTTAGGTTTGGTAAAATGTTAGACGATTTGATATTTTGACTATTTCCTTTGATTTTCAAATAATAGCTGGTGTTTTATTTTAAGGGGTAAAATATTTTATAAAAATATTTTCATGTGGGAAATGTATATGGCCGAAAATTGAGTGTTTCAAAAAAAAATTCTAGTACTTTTTAAAAAAACGAATATGCAGACGTTTCAGTTGGTATCAGACCAAAGGTCCTGTAAAGGGTTGTGCCACCATCAGTGCCGGAAAGATCAGTTGTCAAGCCTCAATTTGTAAGTTTTACATGCTTTATATGATTTGATACGATGTTACCTGCATATTGACTTGAATAATATATTTACCTTACATGTTTACTAGCTTTTTGAGTATTTATGCGTTGCATGCGTAAATTGCTAAAAATGAAGTAGGATATGTCACATGATTAGAAAACTTAGATTTAAATGCATGTTGGTTACGTTAGAATTTGGAAAACATTCAGATACAATGCCTCCTAGACGTGCCCTTGTTAATGAGAATCAAGCCGAGAACAGCGTGAATCATCAAGGGAATGCACCACCACCACCACCTCCAGGAGATGCGCCTACTCGTGCTTTAGAGGGGATGGCTCGCAGGAACATTTACAGCAACAGCAGTTGCAGCAGCAGATGCAGCAGGCACCGAGGCCACAACATAATATATATGACTAGTTCCGGAGGCTAGCGCCGAAGGAATTTTCTGGCACTACCGATCCTTTTTCTGCGGAGGGTTGGATTCGTTCACTCGAGATACAATTTCACTATCTGGATATGGGAGATGCTTACCGTGTGAGGTGTACTACTTATCTATTTAGGGATGACGCTTCTTTATGGTGGGAAAGAGCCGAGCAGGGTGTTAACCTTGCCACACTTACTTGGGCTCAATTCAAAACTATATTTTACGATAAATATTTTACTGCTGATGTTAGAAGTCGATTAAAGAGGGAATTTATGACTCTCCGTCAGGGAGACGCTACTGTTGCTGAATTTGTGAAGAAATTCGATAGGGGTTGTCACTGTGTACCCCTTATTGTCAGGGATGCCGAAGAAAAGCTTAGACACTTCATGGATGGTCTATGACCTACGATACGGAATAATGCTATGATGATGCGTCCTTCGGATTATGCCACTGCAGTCACTTATGCATTCCAGTCTGAACAATCCTTGAAGGACATCAAGTTTGAGTTACAACGCAAGAGGCAGCAACATCAGAACAACAATCAACCAAATAAGAAGCCATATACGGGTCCTCCTAGACCTCAAGGGCCTCAAAAGCCCCAAGGTCAAGTCAAGAAGCAAGCACCATCAAAGCCACCACCTGCAGCACCAAAGACGGCAGAAGGACAACCATGCAAGAAGTGCAATCGACTACGCTATGGACCATGTGTGTGGGGTACTTCTAGGTGTTTCACATACAAGGAAGAAGGGCACAAAGTAGCGGACTGCCCAAAGAAGAATGCACCTACTATGGGACGAGCATACGTTATGAATGCCGAGGAAGCTGAAGAAGAGGCAGACACTACGCTCATCACGGGTAACCTAGTCATTTAACATTTTTATATTGCTTTTATTTGAATGAAATGTTAAATTGGTTATCAGAATTGAATTGAGAACAAGATCTAACCTAGTGGAATTTAGGTTGCATGTTCTACCCTAGTTGGATTTAAGTTACGAATTTAGAAAACCCTAGAACGATATTTAATTTGGTGCATTAATTTATGTAAAGGATGAAATAATTTCAAATAAAAATCTTGGGGCCAAAATTAAAAGGAAATCTTAATTAAGGGATCTTTTGATGGTTCCGAATTTATAAGAGGTCAAATGGGAAATTTCAAAATTTAAGGGACCGAAATGCAATAATTCCCAAGATAAGGGACCTAAGTGCAATTTCTGAATTCTTAAAAGATCAAAAATGTAATTCTCGAAACATTAGGGGCTAAAAATCAAAATTATAAAACAAGGGTTAAATTGAAAATATTCGGAAAAAAAGGGGACTAGAATGCGAGTTTCGAAAAATTGAAGGGCTAAAATGAAATTTTTCAAGAAATGCTTAAGTTCAACACGAAATCTTCACCTAGCCTTTGGGAAATTAATGATAGTAAATCCTTAAGCTTCAACACAAAAATATTTAAAAGACGTTTTCACCGCAGGGAGGATTATCATTCAAAGAGTAGCTACCTATGCTTTGCTAGATTCCGGAGCTACATATTCATTCATATTTGAAACCTTCATCAAAAGACTGAATATTACTCCTCAAGATATGGGTTTGGGTTTCAAAGTTTCTATTCCTTCCGGTGATCAAATCCTCACATCTAGAATTGTCAAAGATCTGGAGCTTCGTTTGTGCAAAGATGTGGTTCGGGCAGATCTTATTGTGCGTCCTATGCCCTAATTTGATATCATACTTCGGATGGATTGGTTATCAGCGAATGGAGCTTCGATTGATTTTAGTCAGCGATCTGCGTCTATTCGACCGCCTAGTGGCAAATATTTTGTCTTTGAGGCGGCGAGAAACAAGTAAATGCCGCACATCATCTCTTGTCTATGTGCAAGGAAGCTTATTAAACACGGGTGTCAAGCTTTTCTAGCATGTGTTACCACTGCACATGCACCTATCAGTCAGAAGTTGGAAGATGTAGATATTGTTAAAGATTTTCCTAGCGTCTTTCCCGAAGACGTTTCCGGAGTCCCACCCGTTCGTAAAGTAGAATTCTCAATCGATCTAATGTCGGGCACTGTTCTTATATCTAAAGCACCTTATCTTCTAGCACCCGCTGAAATGAAAGAATTAAAAGATCAAATCCAAGAGTTGCTGGACAAGGGTTTTATTCGCCCTAGTTATTCTCCATGGGGCGCATCGATATTATTTGTGAAAAAGAAAGATGGTAGTATGCGTCTATGCATTGATTATCGAGAGCTTAACAGGGTCACTATCAAAAATAAGTATCCACTGCCAAGAATTGAAGATTTATTTGATCAGTTGCAAGGAGTATCGATGTTTTCTAAGATTTATCTTCGATCTGGGTACCATCAGTTGAAAGTGAAAGAGTCGGATGTTCACAAGACGGCATTTCGTACTAGATATGGGCACTACGAGTTTATGGTCATGCCATTAGGTCTGACTAATGCGCCAGCGATCTTCATGGATCTCATGAGTCGCGTATTTCAGCCGTATCTAGATCAGTTTATTATAGTCTTCATTGATGATATATTGATCTATTCGAGGAATAAAGAGGAGCATAGTCGTCATCTGAGGACAGCACTGCAAGTACTACAAGACAGAAAACTTTATGCAAAATTCAGCAAGTGCGAGTTTTGGCTTGATAGGGTGGCTTTCTTAGGCCACATCATTTCTAGTGATGGCGTTGAAGTTGATCCAAGCAAAGTCGAGGCAGTGAAAGAGTGGCTAGTACCAAAGAGTGTTACCGAGATTCGCAGTTTCTTGAGACTAGCTGGCTATTATCGCAAATTCATCAAGGGATTCTCATCCATTGCAGTACCATTGACATCCTTGACTAAGAAGAATGCAAAGTTTATTTGGGGATCCGAGTGTCAAGACAGTTTTGACAAGTTGAAACAGGCCTTGATTTCAGCGCCAGTTTTATCTATGCCATCAGGGCAAGGGGAATATGTTCTATATACCGACGCTTTTAAACTTGGTTTGGGCGCAGTTCTGATGCAAAATGACCGAGTTATAGCTTATGCGTCGAGACAGTTGAAAATTCACGAGAAAAACTACCCTACTCATGATCTTGAGCTTGCAGCAGTAGTTTTTGCATTGAATATTTGGATACACTACCTTTATGGGGAGAAGTGCAAAATATTCACCGATCATAAAAGTCTGGAATACTTCTTCACCCAAAAAAAACTGAATATGAGACAACGCAGATGGCTTGAGTTAGTAAAGGACTACGACTGTGAGATTAGCTATCACTCGGGGAAAGCTAATGTTGTGGCAGACGCACTGAGTAGAAAAGCAGAAGTTATCACTCAATTATCACTTCAAAGACCATTGCAGTCTGAGATATAGCAGTTTGAGCTTACAGTCTATGCTAGGGGCGAGGCAAGATTAATGTTGTGGCAGACGCACTGAGTAGAAAAGCAGAAGTTGTCACTCAATTATCACTTCAAAGACCGTTGCAGTCTGAGATATAGCGGTTTGAGCTTACAGTCTATGCTAGGGGCGAGGCCCCTAATCTTGCCACAATATCAGTACAGTCGACTTTGAGTAACAGAATTCGTGATAGACAGTCTACCGATGAGAAATTGCAAAAGTGCAGAGCCAGAGATGAAGCCAAGGGGCGGAAATTATATTCAGAGGTGGATGGTATAGTTCGTTATCGAGATCGGTTATGGGTTCCTAGTGACGATTCTTTGAGAGATCTTATTATGAAGGAAGCTCATGACACACCTTATTCTATTCACCCGGGTAGCACAAAAATGTACAAAGATTTGCAGTTGTTATATTGGTGGCCAGGCATGAAGAGACACATTCTGAAGTTTGTATCCGAGTGTTTGACATGTCAACAAGTTAAAGCAGAGCATCAAAGACCAGCGGGAAAACTTAAGCCACTTCCCATCCCTGAGTGGAAATGGGAAAACATCACTATGGACTTTGTTGTGGGATCACCAAAAACTATTAAGGGATTCAATGCTATATGGGTGATAGTTGATCGTCTTACGAAATCAGCGCATTTTCTACCTGTTAAGACGACTTTTACCATGATTCAGTACATTGACTTATATATTCGAGAGATAGTACGTCTACATGGGATTCCTGTATCTATTGTGTCCGACAGAGATTCGAGATTCACGTCATCTTTTTGGAAGAGCTTACATGCAGCGATGGGGACCAAGTTATTATTCAGTACAGCATTTCATCCTCAAATCGATGGTCAGTCTGAGAGAGTTATACAGATTCTAGAAGATCTACTGCGGGCTTGTGTTATTGACTTCCAAGGCAGTTGGGAACCGACATTACCTCTAGTGGAGTTTACCTACAACAATAGCTTCCAATCATCTATTGGGATGACTCATTTCGAGGCACTTTGTGGAAGAAAAATGTAGATCTCCTATTCATTGGGACGAGGTTAGTGAAAGAAGAGAGATTGGTCCAGATGTGATTGAAGAGACTACCGAGCTTGTAGTCAAAATTCGTGACTGAATGAAGACGGCGCAAAGCCGACAAAAGAGTTATGCGGATAAAAGACGACAGGACTTAGAGTTTGCAGTGGGAGACCATGTATTTGTTAAAATAACACCTATGAAAGATATTATGCGTTTTGGCAAGAAAGACAAGCTTAGTCCAAGATTTATTGGTATATTCGATATTTTAGAGAGGATTGGGACACTAGTTTATAGAGTGGCGTTGCCACCAATGCTATCAGGAGTTCATAATGTGTTCCATATTTCGATGCTGCGGAAGTATATGTCAAACCCGTCACATGTTCTAAACTATGAACCTCTACAATTGACTCCAAATATGACATATGAAGAAAGACCTGTTCAAATCTTGACAAGGCAAGAAAGAAGACTCCGAAACAAAATCATTCCAATGGTCAAGGTCAAATGGCTAAATCACTCGGAAGAAGAAGCTACTTAAGAAACCGAGTGGGACTTGAAGAATCGCTATCCAGAATTATTTGGTAAATTCTAATTTCGAGGACAAAATTTTATTTAAGGGGGGGAGAAATTGTAAAGTCCAAAATTAAGACAACGTAATCCAACTGCATGCAAATCTAGGAAACATAAAAAAATAAGTAGTTAGTTTATTTAATTGCTTAATTAATTATGTGTCATGCATGACTATATGTTAAATATGATTTAATTGTCATTATGCATAAAACTGTATTTTAAATGGGAATTCAAGTTGCGATCGAAAAACGAAGACCGAGAGCTGAAAAAAAAGGAAAATGTTTTCATTAAATAATTGTTTTTAATTATTTAAAATATGGGTGTTGGCTTTTCATATTTTTTAAAATAAGGGGTTTGGAGGCGATTTTATACGCCGAAACGTAAATTTTATCGGTGTTGGTTTTTCAACAAAATACGAACTTTTTGGCAACCCGTCTATTAAATTCACAAACTTATTTTTACCAAAACTATTTTAATATTTTAATTAAATCCTAACTAAGACTAATGGGCCTAATTTTGCATGCTTAATAGGCCTAAGTCTAATCAAGGATTTAATTAGTATATATAATACATTAAAACACAAACCCTATACCATAACTACGCGCCTCCAAGTCTGAAAAAGCACCCCATCACACGGCACACAACATCTACAATATTGAAGAAGAAAATCGAGAAAGCCAAGGTCTTGTCCCGTTCTTCGTCATCGTCAACAATTAATCGTGCGTTAAAAACGCAAAGGCACGCATACGTCTTTCCTTCAAAACATCATTACACCATAGTATATTTTTATGCATGAAAATATTGGAAAACAAGTGACACTTTTGTTCAAGTTCGATTTTAGCATATGACATGAAATTTCAAATATGATTTTTGATCCAAATTGTGTTTTTTTATGTGCACAAAGGGGCTACCATGATTAGGACATGTTTAGACATTGTTTTACATGAGTTTGGAGTCTTAGAATTCAAACAAATCACCATACACGAACATGAACACAAGCTGGTGCGTTATTTCCTGTCATGGAGTCCTTGGTGGTTCGGTTATGGTTCTTAAGGGCTAGGCTTGGGCTTGGATTGGGTCAGAGCCTAGCCAAGGGCTAGGCAAGGTCAAGGGAAGAGTCCTAGCCATGCAAGGACTCGAGTCAAGGGCCATGGGAGGAGTCCTAGCAAGCTAGGACTCCTACCCGAGAAAGCCATGCAAGGCGCGCTTGGTACAGCAGCCGCGCGGAGGGTCAAGGGCTTGGCCAGGGGCTGTGGGCTGGGCTAGGTCGACTCCTTAGGGTCCTAGGTAAGTGCTTGAGGGGCTGGTGTAGGGCTTGGGTCCGTTGGGTAAGCCTGGAAGGCGCATCATAGAGTCCTTGCTGGTTTGAGTTCGCGGCCAGCTGTTGTAGGGGATTGGCTAGCTTTGTTTCGGATTTAGGGGCTTGTTCCGTGGGTTCCTAAGGTCCAGTAGGGTGTCTAAGGGGGTTGGTCAGGGTTTGGTTCAACATGGTTCGAGGGCGGCTCGAGAAAATCGAAAGATGGCTCGGTGCTAACCAATTAGGGTCAAGTTAGGGTTTTCTAAACTTAAATAAGTGAAAAACGGCTCACTGAGGTCGAGTCGTTGTTCATAAGGGCTAAAATAATATAAAAAGACTAAATTTTAAATTTAAAAATTTTATATTAAAGTTTGGAATTTTTCGGGATTAAAACGCCTTCAAAACGATTAATTACGAATTAATTAAAAAACCTAGTTTTAAGGCTAAATAAAATTATGAGAATTTTAGTTTAAGTTTAAATAATTATTTGGGACATGTTAGAGTCAAGGAAATTAAGAAAAAGTCAAAATAGTGAAATTTAACGTCCAGGGGTAAAACAGTCATCTTACACTTAAAAATTAGTAAACGTCATGGCACTATCCTAAATGCTATTTTATATACTAATATGATTATTTTCAATAATTGTGGATGTTTATGAATTTTTATATGTGGAAATATAATTTTAAAATGTTCGTGAATTATTAAGTTTTAAATTGGACATTTAAAAGATATGTTGCATGCTTGGTTTTAAAAAAATAAAACGATATGTATAGGCATGATTTTTTTTTAGTGATGATAACATGTTGAAGGATGTGAAGGGATTGTGACTACTACATGTTGGAGATATCGTGAGGGTTATGGTCCCAGTGGGAGCCCGATGATCGTGTTTCCTTGGATACGGATACGAATATAAATACGAATATGTTAATACGTTGGCCAAGATCCAGTTGACCGATTAGAGTGTCGCTGGTGTCCCCGCCTCCCAGTACTGTGGTTTTATAGATGGATCCATCGTCCAATACGATTAAGAATACGAGTCACAATCACGATCTGAATTCAACAAACACGAACATGAATATGAAGATGAATATGAATATGAATATGAATATGAATATGAATATGGATGTGAATATGGATACGAATATGGATATGGATATGGATATGAATATGGATACGAATATGGATATGAATATGAATATGTTTCTGCATCATGAAAATGTTATGAAAATGTTTTTATCTAAAGTTTATGCATTGTCATGAAAATTTTATTTTAAGTACCAAGGATATGTTGTGTTGAGTCTTTAGACTCACTAGGTGTGTTGATGGAGGTGAATATGATAATAATGTTGTGGGAGGTCTTGATGGTTGATCCGACTGGACTGAAGGTGCACATGACACGAGGACCAGCGCTTTATTTTCCGCATTTATGTTTAAGTTTATGTAAAAAGATTTTACGACTTTTTCATTATGTTTTGAGAGATTTTGAGAGGTTTAGTATGGCTATACTTTTCAAATTTTATTGCTTTTTAGGTTTTGTAAAATGTTAGACGATTTGATATTTTGACTATTTTTTTTGATTTTCAAACAATAACTGGTGTTTTATTTTAAGGGGGAAAATATTTTATATGTGGGAAATGTATATGGCCGAAAATTGAGTGTTTTAAAAAAAATTCTAGTACTTTTTAAGAAAACGAAAAAGCAGACGTTTCATGGGCACTTTCAGCCGAGTCCACCTGGCCCAAACCATCCCTGGACCACGCCCAGACCCAGACCAGACCAGCCCAAGCCCCTGAACCCGCGCGCCAGCCTCCTTCCCGAAGACCAAGCTGCGCGTTCCATTGCTGCCCTGCGGTTCCCACGTTTTGCTCGAGCCAACAGCGAGCCCACCACTCTTGCTCCTGGCCCAACCCCTGCCCATCATCCTAGGACCCTAATGGACCAGCCTGGCTCGTTCCCAGGCCACCTGCCATCTCTCTTGTGCAGTAGCCGTGCATGAATATTGGAGGAGTCCCACTTCGGGTGGACTCCTTCAACAAGCCTAGAATTCGAACCCTAGCCACCTTAGGACTCTTCCTAGGACCTAACCATGACTAGTAAGAGCCTCCCTCGAGACCTGGTCGAGCCCTCCCGAAGCATGTACAGTAGCAGCCCTTGAATTAGAACAAATCACAAAAAAACCACGGCCCTATTATCCTCTTGTTTCCTTCGGTTATATATTTTGTTTTCTATTTAATTTATCATGTTTCCATCATACTTCAATCATATTTTATCATATATTAGTAGCTAGTCCGTCGGATTCAAAAACGTTTTTCATAATAGCATAAAATCCTCGCATTTTTGAAAATATACGATCTACCGTAAAAATAATTCAACAATCATATTTTTCATGCGTAAACAATTAAACACACACATATTATAATTTCTATGATGTTTTAAAAAGTTTAGAGAACGTGTCTTTACGTTTATAAAGCTCGAATATACGATCTTCGGCGAGGGTGCGAAGTTGGACGACCGTACGACGAAGAACACAAGCTCTTTCTTCCTCCTTTTTTTTGAAAATTATGTGTGTGCTTTGAGGTGTGTTTCACGGCTGATGGAGGCTGAATTGTGGGGTGAAAAAGCCCTAAGTAACTTATTTATAATTTAATTTGCAAGTTAAATGGGCTTTGGTTTTGGGCTTGCAAGCTTAAGGGTAATTGGGCCTACTTAAATTAATTAAATTGAGCCCAATAACACTTAATTATTAAATAATAAAATTTTATAAAATAAGTTTCCATAAAATAATATTTTGGTCTTTTAAAACTCCTTGTTTTACCCAAAACGGCTTCCTAGGAAAAATCGAGCCCGACTCGTAAAATAATTTGAACTTCAACATTTTTAGCAAAAATTAAATCATTTTTAATCATATTAAGAAGCCTTGCTATTATTTAAATAAAAATACATATTCTTGTCTTGGTCGTCCCCGGTCTCCTTTCCCCTGCCTATTATCGAATATCCGGATAAAATCCTTAAATTTCATGTAATCATGTCATATTATCATTTAATCATGCAAATCACATATTTAATCATATAATAAATATCATACTAGCATTTAAAATCAATTAAATAAAACGATTTAGCAATAGAAATAATTTTGCATGCATGCGATTTACGTAGGTTGGTTTTTCGGACGTTACATATCTAATAGGTTGTGACATTTAATGTATAGATGCGAAAGTATAATTATAAATTTTGTTTTCGTAATGGACAAAAACAGAAATATCACAATATAATGATAGACATTATTTATATATAGGTCATAATCCTCAGATCGTGTGTTATCTCGTTTTCTATTCTCTCTCATTAAAAAAATAGTTCAGAAGATAAAACTAAAGGGTTCTCTCAAAGGAAGAGCGCGTAGTTTTGGAAGATCAAGACACATTCTAAAGAATTCAAGATTATAATTTTAGATACGTTTACGCTTAAGTTTTCACTTAAAATTCTGGATGATTTAGTATGATAAATTCTTATGTTTATGTTGATTATCTCCCACCAAATCCTCTTTACAATGACGTATGGTGAATACATTTTGGCGTAAATAATTGTTGACAACGGTATTGTTTCACTTTCAATTCAATGGGCCTGACCTTGCTAGCTCGTCATATTTTTAAATTATATAATTATGTTGATAATCAATTTGATTCAGTATGGCATAGAATTATTTAATTTCAATAAGACCCAATCCAAATCTCAACTAAAATGACCAAAATATGTTGTTTAATTTGATTTTGTTAACTTGGATCAGTTTTGTTCTATTTTATAGAACCCTATTTATTGAATTTGAGTCGACAAGGGGTTTTGGCTAAATAGAAATCTTATCTCAATCTATTAAATTATTATCATGGCCCATCCCACTATATGTGAACTTCACCTAAATTCTCAACCACTTTAGGCCAAATTAAATAAATAAATATCTTCCACAGCAATATTGTCACGTTTAGTAAACAGGCCAAAATAAATAAATATCATCCACAATAATACTGTCACGTTTAATAATATATATCAAGCTATCTTTAGCCAACTTCCGACGACTCACCTCTTTATCATATATATCATTTTTTTGATTTACACAGATTAGGTACGTGCAAGCATATAAAATTATAAATACCTACTTTTTTAATATACAATTAGAATCAAGTCCTAATTTCCGGCAAGGCACCCACGGCGGAGCCACAGTCCTTGTCACTCGGGTTTTAGCCAGAGTGATCTTAATTTTTTTACAAAAATTTATATGTAAATTTTTGTATTTTTTTGGATAAATTTGATATTAATCTGTGTTGATCAATTTAAAATATTAAAAGATTTTAGAGTTTAAAATTCTGATTCGGGTATAATCGGATTCCTAGCTCGGCCACTAAATACACCAAAAATTTAACCCTTTTGCAATATTCCCTTTTTGGTCAGATCCAACTTTCTATTTTCTTTTGGACAAATTAATTTAATAGTGCTTTCCCCCTTTTGCGAACTGAACTAGTTTCCTCTTTGAACATTCCACACCGGTGACGTTATCTAGTAATCATTCAGTAGTATATTTATTTATATTGAAATATACTTGTCAAGTGCTTCAACTTGGACTGTGATTCATGACCATACGTACGTCTGACTCCACGATATTTTAAAAAGTATAAATGCAAACGTTTGTTGAGTAATTTTATCATTGATGATTTGTCGAGAAGAAATTAGTGCAGAATGAAAATAAGGCACGAAAAAGTTTTTAGAGCAAGGTTTGTTGCCACCAAATCAGATGTAGAGCTGTTAAAAAAAAAAAAACACGTTGGATACGATTTTAGTGACTCATTTGAAGATAAGTTAAAGCTCTTGTCAGATTATCTCACGAACTGTAAGACAGATATTCGATCATATATCTATGAAACTTATATTACATATTAAAATTAATCTAAGTAAATATAAAAAAGGAAAAATAAAGCAAAAAGACACCGAACTTTTCAGTGTAAGTGGAAAAAAGTTTGCATTTCGCTTTATTTTTGCGTTGATTGATTTTAATTTTTGTAAATAGACTTTATTATCTTCACATGAGCCAGCCCAAAGAATATTGATATCAAATAAACAATATTAGGTGTAGTTTGTGGTTTTGGACAAAAAAAAACCGAAACGAAAATAAATTCATAAGAAATATTCGATGCAGGTGTTATACAAAGATAGATTTGATAAATATTCAGAAAATACAGATTCTGAAGTAAAAAAGTCCCGAGTCACTCAATTTTAAATATTTTTCCGTTTATAATTTACAACGAGATGTTCCAATTATGAAAAAATATACTCTTGACAAACCAACGTCTATTTCCAAAAATAGAACATGTTGCCAATTTCATCGTTGAAATTTGATTACTTGAAAAACATCTAAACATTATTATAAAATAATACTAATATCACCTACAAGTGGCCGATACAAGATATTTACAAAGTCGCGTATAATTGCAAACCTAAGGTGGGGTACGGGCAATCAAATGGAAAATATATGATAAATTAAATTTCATCATCAATTTTAGTGACATGAGGTTCACGAGGTTAGCGGATATGAACTTCATCAAGAAGTGTATTGTATATCTTAAATTTATTTTTACTCGATTCAATCTCCTAAAACAAGGATAAATGTCGCTCAATATTGACACTAGTTATGTAAACACTGTGTTTCATTGGTAAGAATATGGAGATGTCCATTCATACAAACGAGTGCTCATTTGATAAGACATTGAACAACCCTCCCTCTAACTTTTCACGTGGTTATCATTTTCCAAGTGAATCAGTCTGTGGTTATGGTTGTACACCATTAGTCCTTAGACCCGAGACAATATCGAGGTTGTGCATACAAGCATGAAATTTGATCCGTTTTCTGACTCTATTGATGGTCATTAGGTGACGAGGTTGGGTGTAGTTTCGAAATACATATGAGTTAATGTAATGTAGTCGAAGATTCACCGCTTACCCACGGGTGTTGATATCCTATGTGATATTATGAGTTAATAGTGCAAGAAGTCTTTAGCCAAAGTAAGACATGTGCATTATGGAAATGTTTTTCCTTATTTTCACATATCATGTCACTATTATTGCTCAAAGATACATCACGTCGTTATCGAATTTATTTGCGATTCTCGATGTACTAATGGTTGTAGATTCAATCAAGATATAGTAGTTGAAGAGATCGTACTCTACTCTAACCATAACTTATTGGTTGTTGCAAACAATACCTAAGAGATCATGGCGTGATGCTACTAGTCTCTCTTACCATGATCTGATGGGTGTAATAAAATTTAAGTTCTGATGTTCTTAATCAAATGGTCGATTAATTGAGTAGGGCTAATTAGGACAAATTTTATTCCAAATCACATTAAGTTGTGAACCTTCGGCTAGATATATCTCTGAACCATGAAGGCCGCACATGTATTGGGTTCTGTGTTTCTATTGAGACAGTCAAATTCAAAGAGTTGAATTTGTCAACTTTGGTTTGATGTAGATCAAATACATTGCTTATAAAAGGGTTTATAAATAGATTTAATTATCAGAAGTTGTGGAAGTATGAATGATTGCTAATTAAGTGAGTAAAGAAAAACTACCTAATTAATGAAGCTAATTTCAAAATAGGTAGGTGCAAAAAATAAATCAGTAGAAAATTTTGTTTTGAAGACAACTTTTCATTTTCACTATATGAGTGATCTTTGTACCCTCGTCACATCGACGCTGCTTGATCATGAATTGGAATTATAATGAGTTAACAATATTTAATTAATGAATTTATAATACGCTATTCAATACTAATAGAGTAGTAGTGACTACTATTGTAAGATTCTCATGGAATAGTCTAGGAAGTCTGGAATGAATTAATTAATCGATTAAGTTATTAAATAATTGTTATGTAATTATAATATATATTGTATATCAAGAGTTGATATTATTTAATTATATATGATATTTCCAAGGCTGGAAAATACAACATGAAAATTTTAAATAATGAAAACTGAAGAATCCCAGTTCAAGAATTATGATTCAAGAAGAATCCTGGCTTATTGAGAGAGGTGATTAATAAAAACATGTTACCAAAAGTTGATAACAAACCATTAACATAACTTAATAAAATCTATATCGAGATTCTCTTAACTCTCTCTCCTTCCCAACTCACAAATGTGGCCACCTACGTTGCGACCAAGACCACCAAAGCACTGTTGTGCACTGCCTCTGCCCCATTTCCGTCGCTGCACCGCTATTGGAATTGCTAAATTCCGGCTATTGAATCTCAGCACAGAATTTCATTTAGATCTCTAGTACGATCTATATGAGGATTGTAGTCTTCCAACATGGACCTGATCTGACGATTGAAGAATGAAGAACAACGTTGATATCAGTTGATCGTTCGTTGGAATTTAAAAGAAAGACCAACTCCGCTAATCCCGGATTTGTTGGGTATCCAGCATTATTAAACGCAAAGGTAAATCAAATCTAAACACTCTACAAATTCTTTAAATCATACAATGCCCAACAATGTTTTGAACATCAAAACAAAAAAAATTTAAACTTCCATTGCGTCTTGGATGCGAGAAAACAGTATTCCTACAATGATATCAGAGACATGTTTCTCAATCGTTTGATTATATTGTTTATTGTTTAAATCACGTTCGATAAATCGTTTCTGTGGTGCCCCAAACCTCGCCACGTAATCATACAACATGTGACGTCATATGCATTAAAATTTTCTTTTCAACGACGTAATAATATAATGCATATAAGATAAAATAGTGCAATCATCACACTATCTACATTAGTGTTGCAGAAACAATATAATAAATACACACATATAACTCAAACACAACGATGAACTATACTGTCTCTATCCACTTCAACTACATGACTTCTTTGACTAGACACACTTATTCCTTCACCTCTATCATGTCTCGACACTAGTCTTGTAACCTGTCCAACAGAAAAAGCCCCTAAAGGGTGAGCATACACAAGTCACATAATCGAAATACACAACAGTTATATTAACAACAACATGAAATATAACTGAAATGATAACAGAAATACCTCCTTTGCTGTTTCTGGACAACCAACCATCAACAACCTCAACAACATCATACTGCAAGAATAACATCGACGATACGTCGCACCCCTACTCCGACGACAGCAATATCGTCGAACGAACAACAACATCAACGATATTCCGCACCTCTACTCTGGCGACAGCAATATCGTCGATCGAACAACAACATCAACGATACGTCGCACCCCTACTCCAGCAACAACAATGGCGTCGAACGAACAACATCAACGAGACGTCTCCCAACAACGATAGCCAACAACATCAACAATAATTAACAACAACAAATATAATATCAAATCACCCATTTCCGGTGATTTACTATCGTTTAACACAATAGTATTTATCAATACTAAACAATAACAACATATGCTTGTACGTCAACACGTACCTGACAATCGAGTATATATATAATCTGGCTATTTCTTTGATCCCAAGGCTTGTGACGTATCCAAATAATTCAACAACAATTATCAGATCATTGTCACCGTATCAACATAGTCATAACAACCTCAATATATAACATCAAATAGTCCAACAACAATTATTTAAATAAAATATAAAACTCGATTATACATTCATAACGTTCAACAATTAATATGCCGGTGTATTAAATTCACAATACTAACATCAAATACACCCTAATACATTAACTTCAAATAATAGGCTATTTTACAACATCCGTTAAACTATGAAAACTTTATATCAACATGTATCCTATACTTCGTAGACTCCGAATATATAATCAGAATTAATAACAACTGACAAACAACTCTCCAATCTCAAGCTAACGATTAAAATCCCTAATTATAATAAATTAAGAATAATTCAAAACAACATCACTATAATCTTCTCTTCTTCGTTAAAATCATACAATCTTCAAGTTCTGTATGATTTAACAATTTATCGGATTTATCCCAGAAATCGAAGAATTTCAAACATCACCAAAACTATAAAATTTATACCTCAAATTGTAGACCTCGTGTCAACGATCCCAAAACTGAAGTCGGTTCGTCGATTGGATAAATCGATAAGTCACAAGATCGGAAAAAAATCAAAACCTCATTCTCTCTACCTCACCTCTATGTTCAAATATATTCTGTTGTGGTGAAATTGAATTTCACCGCTTAAATTTTTCTTTTTTAAAAAATATTATATTATATTAATAATATAATATAATATAAAATAATATAATATATTTAACATTTCCAACGTCCTTATATCTGTTTGTACAAGTCAAACGATCAAATTTATCAAAACTCGAAACATGAAACTTCTATATATTTGAGTTTTCTACGTTATATCCAAATTTCAAATCATTTGGATGTCATATGACCAAGATATGTCAGATTTCATTCTTTAAAATCATCAATTATTTAGCAATCTCATATTACTAAATCAACAAATTATGATATTTACTTCAGGTATTACAGTTTCTAACCGCTTAATAAATCCAAACAAATCAAATGCCTCGAAATTTTTCAAAACAATTTGTTCCATGTGTGTACTGCCCGGAACAGTTCCGAGCATCACACGAGCGCGCGGCTGGCAACGGATGCACATTTGGTCAGCGGTGACTGCTCGGATAGATTTTAAATAAAAAATAAATTAATTAAAAGGTAGTTTCGCACATGGCAATGCGTTGTCCCTGAAAATTTTATGATTTTCAAATTGATATTTTATGAAAATTTGACAAGTTTTCCCTTGAAAATAATTTTTAATAAATTTATAGGATTTTATTATCAAATAAATAATTTAAAATATAATTTTTATTAATTATAGTCAAAAGTGTTTTACAAGATATTTAATTATTAATAAATTAGATAATTAAATAAACGTTTATTTAATTTTAGTTTAATCTTAATTATGGTGGTTAGTGAATGATCAATTTGCTAGGGGTATGTTAGGATATTTTACATTATTGTGTTTTTAATTATTTGATAATTATTTAAAGTCGATCTGGTTTATGGTGTGTTCCCACCTCTTAAATTTGTATATCAATGTGCTATGAAAATTTAATGTAAATATTAGATTTAGTGGGAGATCGATATTTGAAGATGGTGGGCCTAGATCATCAAGAGTTTTGAAGATCGAATATATGTAAAATATTGGAAGTTTTTGTTTGTTTCATTTGCATTCTTGCATTTACCTAAGGCTTTGGATTTGTATCCATATTTAGCTCATATGACATCAAATAGCTCTATGTTATAATGCATATGAGATATTATACATAATCAGTATATGTGTTATTAGTATAATATCTAGAATTGTATGAATCTGAAAAACATATAAACAAACATAATAGTTTTTAAATTAAATGATGAGACAATTTTTGAAATTAAAATCAATGTTTTGGGATAAGATCCAAAATTTATATCAAAACCGTAAATGGAAAATTAGACGGAGCTTAAATTTTTTTTATTTCCAAAAACAGTGGTTAGACGATGAATGATACTCGTGGTCAGTTCCTGGCTTAATTAATTGGGAAGACCTAGAGTCCGAAAAGCCGTGATTTCCCTAACATATTTGATCTGAACTACATGGGACTCTCATGATTTCGACTCATATTATTAGGGATCTCATTGTGACATTCCATTAAGGTTGAACAATGATGTGACAGGCTAGACATGCGAAGAGAAAGGACATCGTTTTATTGGATCCTTATCAAGCGTGAAACAAATTACGTGAGAACTGAAAGGGGTTTTAATTGGGCTCTGTATTTTGAAAATTATAACTGACTGATATAATTCGGGATCATAATTTAGTAATTAGGTCTTTGATGCTCACTAAGAAAATATGATTTTTTTCGTTTTCATCATAGTGGTGAAAATATTAAAATAGTAGGAGAAAATTCATAAAATAAATATAATATTTTATGTCTTAAAAAAATTTAAAATAGTTAGTAACATTTATTTTATTTCATTATATTTATGATGTTGTCACGAAATCCTTTATATGTTATTCTCGATCAAAATAAGCTGACCAGACATTATTATCAAAACTTGTTGAGGAATTTAAAAATTATTTTAAATTTCGAGAAAATAGCATATGTTCTTAATAAGGCTTCTCCAAAAAAGGTAGGGGTGTCAAAATGCGACACGATCCGTCAACCCGACACGATCCANTACAATTAAAATTTCAAATTTAAATAAAAAATTTTGTTATTATGTGTTTAAATTAAAATATTACTATTATTTTTTATTTTGTCGAATTTTTTTCATTAATTTTTTTTAAAAAAATTTAAAAAAATTCGGTTTATGCGGGTTAGACGGGTTGAGTCGGGTTAGACGGGTTCGTGTTCGGGTTGGGGATTTTCGGTTGCTTCGGGTTCGGGTTGGGTTCGGGTTGGGAAAAAAATAAAAAAATTTCGCGGGTTGACCCGAAACCCGACCCGATTGACACCCCTAAAAAAAGGCAGCTGCGAATAACCACGATGAGGAATTGTCTATGTTTGTGAAATGGTGGTACCACACTTGTAAGCTAAGAGCTATATGCTAACTTCTATGTCAAAAGAACTATAGAGGCATTTTGAGGATGTTGTATATGGTGCTGACGTTTAGGATAACCTGAAAGAGTTGACGGAGAACAAACACGTCCATTAAGGAATGCTACTGTCAAGGATCTAATGACATCACGTCTGCGAGAAGGGGCTTCGATCTATGAGCATTGTGTGATGAGGATTGTGCTCATCAAGAAACTAGTGGGCCTAGAACTTGTCATCCCAACACAAATTGTCCACAAACATTCTTCTGTTGTCATTTTCGTCCTCGCTTGATAGGTTTGTGGTGAACTTTAATATGAATAATCTGGAGGCTATCCTTGAAGAGCTAATCAGCATGCTTTCCACATATGAAGCTACAATCAAGAAGAAAAAGCTTGTTTTCCTAATGGGCTTCTAGTATGAGACGAAGAAAGGCCCACAAGAGAAGGGAAAGAAACGTTCAACTTCTTCCAAGAAATACAAACCCACCAAGAATAAAATTACAAACGCTTCTAAAAGGCTCACAAAGCCTGGTAAGACAAAATATGTTTGTTCCTACTGCAAGAATCCTTGATATTGGAAGCGTAACTGCAAGGAATATCTAGCGCATAAGAGTTCTAGTATGGGTTTGTTTTATATTGAGGTAAATATTTCAATTAATTCAAATTTAACTGGATGTGGTTTTCATCTATGCAATGATTTGCAGGTGATGACAAGAAGTATGAGGCTAAGGATGTTAAGACTTTATTGAGGATGGATAATGGAGCAAGGGTTTCTGTGAAGGCCATGAGAGATATTAATTTTTTTTAAATAATAATTTTAAGTTGATTTTGAGATATATTTTATAATTTCTTGACTTGATTAAAAATATTATTTCAATTTCTATGCTTGATAAAGATGAATTTTCTAATTTATTTGCCAAAGGTGTTTGCAATATTTACAAGAATAAATGTATAATTGAAAGAGACGAATTATAAAAAGATCTCTATAACTTAAAAATTAAGGATTTTCCAACTAACGATTCAATAACAAACTAAAGAAAACAGGATAGACTAAATCAAGCACATTTGTGGCAATCTATGCTAGAAAATATTTCTCAAAGAATGATGTACAACATAGTGGCAAATGACATGTTAAAATTGTCGGACATACACTCTATTAATACATGTGAATCATGTCTGAAAGTAAATATGACCAAAGCCTATTTCTTAGGGAAAATGTAACGTGCACATAACCTATTGGATTTGATCCACACAGATATGTGTGGCCCACTGAGTGTTAGCACAAAATATGAGCATTCTTACTTCATTTCCTTTACTGATGATGTCTTGAGGTATGAGAAACAATTAGGAAATAGTAATAACTCTTCGATCCGATTGAGATGGAGAATACTTAAGTACTGAATTTGAAGACTACCTTAAGGAAAATGAGATTATCTCACAATGGACCCCAAATGCCACACCCCGGTTGAATGGTGTGCCAGAAGTTGTAATCGAAAGCTGATGGACATTATTCAATCTACGATGAGATTCACTGAATTGCCACCATCCTTTTGGGAGATTGCACTTGAGATTGCAGAAATGTTGTTGAACCAAATCCATACAAAGTTAGTTGATAAAACCCCATATGAGATATGAATGGAAAAGCCTCCCTAAGAATATATGGATATCATGTTTATATGAAGCAGTCAGTGGAAAATAAATTGGATAGTAGATCCAATTTGTACTAATTTGTGGATTATCCAAAGAATTCAATTGAATATTATTTCTATGATCTCAATTAAACAAAAATATTTGTTTCTAGGAACGCTACCTTCTTGGACAAAGATTTTTATTGGATGGAAAAGGTAAGATGATAGAACTCAAGGATATTTGAGATATACTGACTATTAAAATAGTAAAACCTATACCTCAACATCTAGTTAAAGAATACAATCTCCTAGGTGATATGAAATGATCTCAAGACAACCTAAGAAGACGAGCCTGATTCTTGAAGAGGACCAAGATGAGCTCATTCTTGGATATGATTCAAGATACTTCAAAGAATAATTATCAAATGCCGAGTCATTCAAATGCCTTGAAGCCATGCAGTCCAAGATAGACTCCATGTATTCGAACCAGTTATGGTCCTTAGTAGATCCACCTGAAGAAATTGTTTTCATATGAAGCAAATGGATTTACAAAATGAAGTTCGGGGTAGATGAGAAAATAATGACCTTCAAAGCTAGATTGATAGCAAAAGGATATACTTAAAGGAATAAATTGAAGATGAGAAAATTTTGCTCCAGTCGCAATGTTTAAGTCCATTAGGATACTGCTAGCCATGCCTGCATAATATGACTATGAAATTAGGCAAATGGATGTGAAGACAACGTTCAATAATAGTGATATTAAGGAATTTTTTTTATATTTTTCAACATGGAGAATTCATATCAGTGTGAAGTGAGCAAGAATTATGTGAACTTTAGATATACATTTACGGACTCAAACATGCGTCAAGGAGTTGGAACCTTGTCTAAGTTGTGACTTTATCCAAGTTTATGTCCATAGCTATATCCAAGTTTATGTCCCCCAATACTGATGAGGAGACATATATATATGTTTTTGCTATTGGTAGTATCATTATGGTATCATACCTATTCGATCTGATATAGCTTTTGCACTGAATGTTGTAAGCATATATCAGTCAAATGTAGGTCCATTGAAGAGGAAAACCATGAAGGGTATTCTAAAATATTTGAGAAGTAATACGAATTTGTTCATAGTGTATGAGAGTGGAGAATTGAAATTAGAATGCTACACTAATTCTAACTTCCAATCAGATGTGAATGATTTAAAATCAGCCTCTGGATTTGTATTGAAGCTCAATGGCGATGTTGTCTCTTGAAATAGTTCCAAACAAGACACCACAACAGATTCAACCATTGAGGCTGAATACATCGCTGCATCAGCTGCGACAAATGAGGCTGTTTGAATGAGGAATTTCATTCAAAAGTTGGGCATCATTCCTAACGGAGTTGATCAAGTCCCGGTGTACTACGACAACACCAGTTCCGTTGCACAAGCAAAGGAGCCGAGGCCTCATCAGCAATCCAAATATATACTGAGGAAGTTCCAATTCATCTAGAAGATTGTGGGAAGATGAGACATATCAGTAGAGAGTGTTGGAACATTTCATGTTCGCAATCTTGATTTTGATGTTAACAAAACTTGTTATTGTGTTTCTAATAATCTACCTTAAGTGCGAAGATAACTGGAACTGAAATAATTAGTTAACAACCCAAACTGAAGATTATCGGATATGCCAACTGAACGCACCAACTGATCGTATGAACTAAACAAAGTCCAACTGATCTATCTTTGAATCAGTTCAACTGACTATTCAGCTAAAAGGTAGTTCAGCAGGAAACCTTCAGAAGCCCGGCCAACTGATGAAGTTTCAACTGATGAAGATCCCAGCTGATCAGTTCAACTGAACTAGTGAAATCAGTTCAGCTGAAGAGCCAACTGATTTTACCTCTTCAACTGCAGACCAGTTCAACTAACCAGTTCAGAAATTCAGTTAGGAGCAATCACTTGCGGAACACGACAGTCAAAATTATTGGAATCCAGCTGTACACAAAGGTACATAAGCTTTTGTCCAGCCAAAGGACAATAATGGACCGAGCAGCGAAGCTTAACGACAAATTGTTCCAGAAGAGATGTCGAAAAAAGACGAGACACAAACTCCAAGGAATGCATTCAAGCTGCAACGATCACATGTGTTGAGTCTTGGTATACGGTCATCTTGCTGATATAAATACAAACCAAGATCATCAGCAAACTAGAGATAAAGAGAGTGTGAAAAAATAAGAAGGGCACGCTAATTATTCATCAGCTTTTAAGAAGCATTACGCCCAGTTGCGGGGGAACACTTCAAGATTTATCAGCTTAGTATAGAAGCTGTTTTCCCTTAGTGTGTGAGAACATCTTTCTGGTGTATTCATTGGTCAGTTCTCGCACACACGTACACACACCACCACTCAAATACAGTCTTTCACAAAGACAATAAACTTGTGTATGTAGTCTTTATCACATAGACGTAAAAGAAGTGTTGGTTGGAAGGTGCTGCCTTCAGTCTAGACTAGGAGTTCAGTTAGGTGGTAGTGTAAGTCATAAGCTGAGTGGGTTTGTACAAGTAGTTGTATAGATTAAAGTCTTCTAGTGGATCCTACCCGAAGTGGTAGAAGGGGTGACGTAGGGGCAGTTGAAGTTTCCGAACATCCATAAACATATGTTGTGTATTTAACTGATTAACTGTTGTTTTAAAATTGTTTGGATCAGTTAGAGTATCCGTCAGTTCAGTTGTCATCGTAACTGAACTGATGAATGCAAAAACTAATCTACCCTTTTTCAGTTATTTAGTTTACATAAGTTAAAATATTTTCTAATTTAACAGTCTTATTCACGAAGGATTACTTCGAGTTTCTTCAAATTGGTTTTAAACCAAACTCGAATTAATTTATCGATGTTAATATTCTTAGAACACGAGCTATTACAGCTCATTGGAGAATATAGTATTTGAAATGCCTTCGAAGGCACTAGCACACTCGATCCTTCAATTGATATCAGAGCAGGTCGTTCTAATAAGAAAATTTGAAGAAAACTGTGTTTTAAAAATTTTATTACTCTAAAATAGTTTTAAATGCTATTTAAAAGTATTTAATATAATTTTCAAAACTATTTGAAAATATTTATATGTCTCTCTTTAGCAAAGAGTTGAGAGGATTGGTTCTGCAACTAACGTTGTCACTCCTTCTCTAAACTCTTAGCTTTGGGGTTTTAATCAGCCTACAAGGGACTGAGAATCATCTACAAAGATGCACAGTTAAATTGCTCACTGAATAAGATTTCAGTTGCAAGCCTACCAGGTCAGCAGTTTCTCAGACGAACTCATCCATGTTGGGATGTTGGTCGATTTAATCACCAACTGAATTCCATGTGAGCCTAGTCAGAGTCTGCTGGACCAGTTGGGTAAGCACTGAGGACAAGTTCAAAGCAGTTTAACTCGTTTATCTAGCAAATTGAACTCACGACCGTTGCAGCATTTCAAACAGTCAAGGCAACCAGCTGATGGCATATCCAGCTCTGTCACATAAACCGACTGATATCTGATGCTGTTTAAAATATGCTATTGTTGTAGCAACTTTTCTTTTTCAACTGATGTATGTACTCAGATGTAAATACAAGGAAATTTATTTAAATAAACATCATGTTTGTTCAGCTGTGTTTCGTTGTGATTGAATGGATATTTCCAGATTTGTTTTGTCTACATTGCTTGAATGATTATAACTTCTGAATGAATGTTAGATAAGTATTTTTCAAATATGAGCTTTTATTCGGCTTCTGAGGGGGAGTTTTCTTTTACCTTCAAACTGAAAAATTGTTTTTCAATCAGTTTTAAATTCAGTTGCTGAGAAGAATTCTTCTTTGTCATCAACTGAAAAATGCTTTCTTAATTTTGTTTGTTTTTCAAAGAAGCTCTTCAATTCAGTTTTTGAGGGAGAGTTTTTTTTTTTGTTTTTTTGTTTCAAAGTGTTTTTCTAAAACCATCTTTTATTTTGTTCTTAAGGGGGAGCGTTTAACGATGTTTAATGGACTAACCCTTGAACTGAATATATTGCGCTTAAATCTGTCCAAGTTTTGTGATCATCAAAAAAGGGGAGATTGTTGGAACATTTCATGTTCGCAATCTTGATTTTGATGTTAACAAAACTTGTTATTGTGTTTCTAATAATCTAGCTTAAGTGCGCAGATAACTGGAACTGAAATAATCAGTTAACAGCCCACACTGAAGACTATCGGATATGCCAACTGAACGCACCAACTGATCGTATGAACTAAACAAAGTCCAACTGATCTATCTTTGAATCAGTTCAACTGACTATTCAGCTAAAAGGTAGTTCAGCAGGAAACCTTCAAAAGCCCGGTCAACTGATGAAGTGTTCAACTGATGAAGATCCCAGCTGATCAGTTCAACTGAACCAGTTAAATGAGTCCAGCTGATGAGTCAACTGATTTCACCTCTTCAACTAACCAGTTAAAAATTCAGTCAGGAGCAATCAGTTGTGGAACACGACAGTAAACATTATTGGAATCCAGTTGTACGAAAAGGTACATAAGCTTTTGTCCAGCCAAAGGACAATAATGGACCGAGCAGCGAAACTTAACGACAAATTGTTCCTGAAGAGATGTCGGAAAAAAGAAGAGACACAAAATCCGAGGAATGCATTTAAGCTGCAACGGTCACATGTGCTGAGTCTTGGTATATGGTCATCTTGCTGATATAAATACAAACCAAGATCATCAGCAAACTAGAGATAAAGAGAGTGTGGAAAAATAAGAAGGGCACGCTTATTATTCATCAGCTTTCAAGAAGCATTACGCCCAGTTGCGGGGGAACACTTCAAGATTTATCAGCTTAGTATAGAAGCTATTTTCCCTCAGTGTGTGAGAACATATTTCTGGTGTATTCATTGTTCAGTTCTCACACACACGCACACACACCACCACTTAAATACAATCTTTCACAAAGACAATAAACTTGTGCATGTAGTCTTTCTCACATAGACGTCAAAGAAGTGTTGGCTAGAAGGTGCTGCCTTAAGTCTAGACTAAGAGTTCAGTTAGGCAATAGTGTAAGTCCTAAGCTGAGTGGGTTTGTACAAGTAGTTGTATAGATCAAAGTCTTCTAGTGGATCCTACCCGAGGTGGTAGAAGGGGTGACGTAGGAGCAGTTGAAGTCTCCAAAAATGCATAAGCATATCTTGTGTATTTAACTGATTATTTGCTGTTTTCAAATTATTTGGATCAGTTAGAGTACCCGTCAGTTCAGTTGTCACCGTAACGGAACTGATGAATGCAAAAACTAATCTACCTTTTTTCAGTTATACAGTTTACATAAGTTAAAATGTTTTCTAATTTAACAGTCTTCTTCACGAAGGATTACTTCGAGTTTCTTCAAATTAGTTTTAAACCAAACTAGATTTAATTCATCGATGTTAATATTTTTAGAACACGAGCTATTGTAGCTCATTGGAGAATATAGTATTTGTAATGACTTCGAAGGCACTAGCACACTCGATCCTTCAAAGAGAGTCTCTTTGCAGATAACATTGATGATCCACTTACAAAGTCCTTGTTAGGACCATTTTTTGAGAATTATAACAAAGAAACGGGTTTAAAATATTCAATAATGTTTATTTTGTTTCTATTTCAGTATATTTATGATGTCGTCGCGAAATCCTCTATCTGACATACTCGATCAAAACAAGCTAACTAGAATTAACTAAGAAGACTGACTAAGGAATTTAAAAATTGTTTTAAATTCATAGAAAATAGCATATGTGCTCACAAAAGTGCCTCTGAAAATGGCTGCTGCCATGCCAATTGTTAGAGTAGGTGCACGTCGAGCCAAGTGTTGGTCGAGTGTTCACAATTNGAGAAATGGTGAGACCATGATCTGTTAGCTAAGAGCTATATTCTGGCTTCTATGTCAAATGAATTGCAGAGGCAGTTTGAGGAACCTGTAAATGTTGCTGACATTTATAGTCTTCTGCAAGACTTGTATGGTGAACAATCACGTCTATTAAGGCATGCTACCATCAAGAAGTTCATTGCATCATGCTTGAAAGAAAGGGTATCGGTCCATGAGAATTGTTACTCCAAATGAATTGTCAACAGACATTACACTGCTATCAGTACCGTCATCGTTTGATGGATTTGTGGTGAACTTTAATATGAACAAGCTAGAGAGAAGCCTTGAAGAGTTGGTCAACATGCTTATTAGCTATGAAGCAACCATCAAAAAAGAAAAAATGCTTTCCTAGTGGGTTCCTCGTCTTGGACGAAGAAAGGTCCAAAAAGAAAGGGAAAGAAACGTTATTCTCCTACCATGAAAAACAAACCAAGTAATAAACAAGCTCCAAACATTTCTAAATGGCCCATAAATCCCAATAAGGTAGAAGATGTTTTCTTCCACTACAAGAAGCATGGACATCGGAACCGCAATTGCAAGGAATATCTAGCTCAGAAGAGTTCTAGAAATCGTATGTTTTTATATTAATTTAAAGTAAATGTCACAATTAATTCATCCTCTTGGGTATTAGATATTGGATGCGAATATCATCTATGCAATGATTTGCAGGTGATAAAGATAAATTTTCTTTTTTATTTGCTAAAAGTATTTGCAATATTTATAAGAATGAATGTTTAATTGAAACAGACGCATTACAAAACAATCAAATTGGAAATAAAAGATATTCCAAATAACGATGTCCAAGTAAACACAATATCAACAACAAACAAAAAAAAACAAGATAGTATAAATCAAGCACACCGTGGCACGCTAGGCTAGGACATATTTCCCAAAGAAAGATGCACAAGCTACTTGGATAGGTCATGTTTAACAGGTCAGAAATTAACTCTCTTGAAACATATGAGTCTTGTCTAAATGGAAAGATGACCAAAGCCTATTTAATAGGGAAACTATGTGCACATGATCTACTATATTTGATTCATACAGATGTGTGTTGATCGCTAAGTGTTAGCACGAAATATGACCAATCCAACTACATTACCTTTATTGATGACTACTCAAGGTATGAGTATGTATATTTAATAGAATACAAGTTTGAAGCCTTTGAAAGTTTCAATGAATTCAGAGCTAAAGTTGAGAAACAATTAAGAATGAGTATTAAAACACTTCAATCTAATCGAGGTGGAGAATACTTAAGTACTAAGTTTCAAGACTACCTTAAAGAAAATGAGATTATCTCACAGTGGACTCCGCAACCACACCCCAGTTGAATGGTGTGTCAGAATATGGTAATCGATTAATGATGGACATGGTTCGATCTATGATGGGATTCACAGGATTGTTGTCATCCCTTTGGGGATTTGCTGATAAGGGCATATTTTTTCACATAAATTACCCAATTAATAGGCATGAATTGTGTTTGTTTCGATAGGAGTTATGCATTTTCGGGTTATTTTGAGTGTCAATACAGGTAGGGACAAAATGATGTACATGCAGTAACATCATGCCAAAAGGAAGATAGAAGAACACGTGCAGCAGTGCCAGATCATGGCCAGCCACGCACGCAGAGTGGCAGCACACAGACAGAGGCTCGTGCAGCCGTGCGCGCAAGGCAGACTCGAAACCTCAGAAGCATGCACATGGTGGCGCAGGTTCTTGCGCACCCGCGCGCAAGAGGCGTGCAAAAACACACTTCTAGTCTCCACGNCAATCGAAACGATTCTGGAGCATCTTCCGGATTCGGTATTGTTCCTCCAATGATCGTAGTACCAAGTACTCCTAAACCCTGGAACATGACAAGGAGGATTGGAAAGGACATAAAAGAGAGCCGCAGTCACATACAAAAAATTCCAGAGAGTGAGAAAGAAGAACGAAGATGAAGAGCACATCTACCGGGGATGGAGTCGCAATTCTTCTTCCCTTCTTCTTACTTAATTTAATTCTGTTAGTGATGTCGAAAAATATGAACTTGTTTTTATCATTTTTCCGTTATGAATTAATTTCTTTAATCTAGAGGACGGTGTAGGTTGATCGAATATTTATTTATGAATTGTTGACATATATCCGAATTTCTTCTTGTTTATTTATATTTTTCGGATTTGATTTCGTCCAATTACTTGATCAATAATGGAATCGTCATATTTATTTGAGATCTATCACTCGGGAGATGGGGTTTTGAATAGGACCGTATGAAAATATATCGTTGGTGTTTATAGGGCTTGGAAGGTTGATAACTCCAACGAATCCATTAAAAGAATTTTTGTGCAATTGAAATTATTTATTGATTGATTTTTGATAGGGATATTGAAATGGACTTTAGATAATTGATTTTTATGTACCATTTGGGAAAGGGAGTAGAAATAGTTGAGAATTCTTGGGTAGTAAACCATTGAATTTATAAATATTGATGTCAATGATAATTTAATATAGTGAAGACCGAGTGAAATCATACATCTAGATTCTTATTCTAACTGATTTTAAAACGTTTGCGCGCTTTCATTAATTTTAGTTCATAATTGACAACTAACAATCTAGTGAATTTTCTAAATAAAGTCTGATTATTTTAATTGTGGTAATTTATTTATAATTAAATTGCATTTCCTGTGAGATCGACATCCGTACTCCACCGAGTACTAAAACTTGACACCTTACACTTGCGCCCAATATTTCCGGTTAGTGTTGACAGTCTTCTCCAATATTTGTTTAATTTCTCGATTGGATATTCCGGCTTGTCCATTCGACTAATGCTGATATGCTAATGCCACCTTGTGCTTAATACTTTATTTAGCCAAAAGTGAGTTGAAAATTTTATTGCAAAAATGTGTACCTTCATCACTTATTATGGCTCTTGGAGTTCCAAATTTTGTGAAGATATTCTTATGCACAAACTTAGCTACAACACGAGCATCATTAGTACTGATGGCAATTGCTTCCACCCACTTTGGGACATAATCAAAAGCTAATAAGATATAAGAATGAACAAAAAAAGGGAGAAAATGCCCCATGAAATCTATACCCCAAACGTCAAAAAGTTCTACTTCCAAAATATTTGTCAGTGTAATTCGTGACGCCTAGAGATGTATCCTAACCTCTTGCATCTATCACATGATTTTACTAAGGTATAGCTATCTTTAAACAAATTAGACCAATAAAAACCGGATTGCAATACCTTAATAGTCGTTCGTGATGCTCCAAAATGTCCATCATACATTGAAGAATGACATTGCACCAAAATTTGCTGGGCTTCCACACCATCCACTCATCTTCTAATAATTGGTCAGTACATCTCTTTAACACATATGGGTCATCCCATAGGAAGAATTTGATGTTGTGAAAGAATTTCTTCTTTTGATGATGGTTTAACTTTGGAAGGAGAACACCACAAGACAAGAAATTAGCAAAATCAGCAAATCATGGAAGTACAGAGTTTACCTCGAAGAGTTGTTCATCTGGAAATGTTTTCTGTATAGCTCCCTCTTCTTTCTTCTCCTCTAACTCCGGTTTTGACAAGTGATCTGCCACTTGATTCTGACTCCCCTTCTTATTTCCAACCTCGAAGTTAAATTCTTGCAGTAGCAAAATCCACCTTATCAAGCGCGGTTTTGCATCCTTCTTGGCGAATAGGTAGGGAATGGCTACATGGCCAGTGAAAACAACTACCTTTTTTCCGATCAGATAAGGCCTGAATTTGTCAAGTGCAAATACTACTACAAGCATCTCTTTTTCAATTCTAGTGTAATTCTAATGTGCAGCATCCATGGTGCGACTTGCGTAGTAGATTTCCCTAAACATCTTTTCTTTTCTTTGTCCCAGAACGGCACCAACTGCATTGTCACTGGTATCACACATTAACTCAAAGGGCTCCTTCCAGTCCAGCACTATCATAATTGGTGTTGTAACCAATGCTTTCTTGATCTTCTCAAATGCCTGTAGACATTCATCATCAAAGATAAATATAGACTCTTTTCAAGCAAATTACATAGGAGTTTAGTAATTTTAGAGAAATCTTTAATAAATCTACGATAAAACCCCACATGTCCTAGGAAACTCCTTATTCCTTTTGTGTTCTTTGGAGGAGGAAGCTTTTCAATTGCGACGACTTTGGCTCTGTCCACCTCTAGTCCCCTAGCAGACACTCTATTTCCAATAACAATTCCCCTCTTGAACCATAAAATGATATTTCTCTCGGTTGAAAACTAATTTATTTTCCTAGCATCTCTGCAATACAAGAGAAATGTTATGTAAACAATGATAAAATGAAGATCCAAATACCGAGAAGTCATCCATGTTCACTTCCATGATTTCCTCCACCATGTCTGCAAATATGGCCATCATGCACCTCTGCAAAATAGCAAGCGCATAGCCCAAAAGGCATCCTCCTAGAGTAAACGAGCCATAGGGACACGTGAATGTAGTCTTTTCCTAGTCTTCTGGTGCTATATCAATCTGGTTATAACCTGAATAATCATCTAAAAAGCAATAGTCATGACAATAACCAATAAGTCTATCAAGCATCTAATCAATAAAATACAGTGGAAAATTTTCTTTGCTTGTGACATTATTTAACTTCCTATAATTAGTGCATACTCGCCAACCAGTCATAGTGCGAGTAGAGATCAATTCATTATTTTCATTTTGCTCTGCGCGTGCAACTGTACGCGATCTAACGCTGCTGCACGCGTTCTTCCGTCTTCTTTTGTGCATGATGTTTTTACATGTACACCATTTTGTCCCTTCTTGTATTGACATTCAAAACAACCCAAAAACGCATAACTCCATTCGAAAACATAATTCATGCCTATTAATTGGGTAATGTACGTGAAAAAATATGCCCTTTTCATTTGCGCCTGAAACCACGAAAAAGTTGTTGAACTAAGTTCATACAAAGGCAGTTGATAAAACTCTATATGAGATATGGATGGGAAAGATACCCAAATATTCTTTCTTAGGCATATTGCGATTCTCTGCTTATGTGAAGTAGGCAGTGGAAGACAAATTGAATAGTAGAGCCAATTTTGCTACTTTGTGAGATATCCAAAAAATTCTGTTGGATGTTATTTCTATAATCCCAATGAAAGAAATGCGTTTTTTTTTCAAGGAATGTCACCTTCTTATAGAATGATTTTACATTAAATAGAAAATGCGAGATGATAGAACTCAAAGAGATTCGGGAACTAGCCACCTCTGAAATAGTAGAACCCATAACCAAATAGCCAGTTGAAGAGACACAAGATCCTAGGAGATCCGAAAGGGTCTCAGACCACCTAAGAGGATGAGCCTGCTTCTTGAAAAATGATAAGATGAGTCCATTTCTGGATGTGATCTAAGAAACTTCAAGTAAACATTGTCTGATGCTGATTCATCTAAATGGCTTGAAGCCATGCAGTCCTAAATGGGCTCCATATATTCGAACCAAGTACGGTCTTTAGTAGATCCACTTGAGAAAAATGTTCTCATAGAAAGCAAATAAATTTACAAAAGAAAACTTTGGACGGATTGGAAGGTATTGACCTTCAAATCAATATTGGTAGCAAAATGATATACTCGAAGGAAATGTATTGACTATGAAAAAACCTTTTTCCATTCGCAATTTTTAAGTCCATTAGGATATTGCTAGCCATAGCAACATGTTATGAATATGAAATATGACAAATGGATGTGAACACAGTGTTCCTTAATTGTGACTTTAAGGAAGAGATCTACATGTCTCAACCTGAAGGATTCGCATCAGTAGGAAGTGTGCATAAATTATACAAACTTCAGAGATACATCTATGGACTCAAATAGAATCAATTAGCCGAAACCTCATATTTGACAACACTATCAAGGGGTTTGATTTTGTCAAGAATCCTGAGGAATCGTGTGTATACAAAAAAGTTTGTGGGAGTCTAGTGACGTTCTTAGTACTCTATGTTGATGACATACTACTCATTGAGAAATATGTAGGGATGATGTAGTCAACTAAAGTATGGTTAGCTAGTAAATTATCAATGAAGGTTATGGGTGAAGCATGATGTGTATTAGAAATATAGATCTATAAAGATAGATCCAAGAGGATGCTAGAACTCACCTAGTCCACTTATATAGATGTCGTATTGAGGAGATTCTCTGTGGAGAAGTCTACGAGAGGATATCTCTCAATGTGCCATGATGTGACTTTATCTAAATATATGTTCTCTAAGACTGACGATGGGATAGAAACCATGAGCCGCATCCTATATGCGTCTGTCATAGGCAGTATAATGTATGGTATGGTATGGTATCTAACGACTCGATATAGCATTTGCACTGAGTGTTGCAAGCAGATATCAGTCGAATCCCAGTCCATTGCATTGGAAAGCTGTTAAGGACATTCTTAAGTACTTAAGAAGAACTAAGATTTTATTCTTGATCTACGGAAGTGATGAGTTAAAATTTGAAGGCTATACTGATTCTAGCTTTCAGTCAGATGTGGATGATTCGAAATCAACATCTGGATTTTTATTCAAGTTCAATAGTGGTGATATCTCTTGAAATAATTCCAAGCTCAGTGGTGGTGTTATCTTTGATCGTGGCCCTGATTAGACGATCAAATGGGAGATCCAATCATAGAGAATTACAAGAAGTATTATATCTGCTTAAAAACCAGAATAATCAGAGCCAAAGTTAAATACGCAAAGGTACCGGTAAACAAAATCTAAAAAAATTATTAATGTTTTAAATCATTTGATGCCCAATAAATGTTTTGAATGTCAAAATAAAATTTTTAGACTTTCGTTGCTCTTTGAGTACGAGAAAACAGTACTCTAACAATACCTTCTGGAAAAAAAGGAGACGTAAGGATGTTTAATTCTCCAAACTTTCATAAACCATTGTTACTTCAGTTTTGCTAACATAAATGTTCTTGAACTTTATCCGACGGTTTAAAAGAAACCGTCGCTAATATAAATATTGCGTCGGTTTTCAAAAAACCGTCGCTAAATATTAACGGCGCACATTTACATGCACGCTGTCGTTTATATAATTTTTTAACGGCACACATAAACGCACGCTGCGGATATTACTTATCTGCGGCGTGATAAGTAATATCCGCAGCGTGCTTTTTAAGCACGCCGTTAATACTGTCAAGTGCAATAATATCAACAGCGCACATATGAGTGCACGCCGTTAAAAGTAATATTCGCAGCGTGCTTTTAATGCACGCCGTTGATGACCTGCTGCGGAAAATCATTTTTCTTGTAGTGCAAACTTAAAAAATTAAATCCCGTTATCATTTTCATTTAAAAAAATTTCAAATTTAAAACATCAAAATCATCTAATTTTGTTATTTTCACTTATATTTTATACACAAATTTTATGGGCATACACTTCATGTTAAAATTTAATATGCGCGCAACACAAAAAAATAATAATTTAACATATTGTACACTCGTATCGCATTAGAATATACATATACGTGTCTATATATACAGACACCACAATAAGATGAACACACAACGTCCAATAATTAATTCAGCCAAACTTAATTCAGACAGCCAGAAATTAGCATTTTTGTTCCTTTTTTTATTAACTAGATGACTGTAATGCCCAAGAAGAAGAAGGTAATCTTAATCCCATATCCAGCACAAGGTCATGTCAATCCCATGATAAAACTGGCTTCCCTCCTCTCAAGCATGGGATTCAATCCCATAATCATCACCCCGGAATTCATCTACCGCCGAGTTTCTCACCGAATCAACGACGGGATTGTTTTCATGTCCATTCCCGACGGACTCCGCGAAGGCACTCCTCGGGATTTCTTCTCCATCGAAATGGCTATGGAGAAGAACATGGCGTCGCCACTCGAAGAACTTGTTCGTATGATGATCATGGACGGTGGTGAAGACGATGATGCCGGTGGGATTGGGTTCTTCGTGGTGGACTTGTTGGCGTCGTGGGCGATCGACGTGGGCCGGCGGTGCCGCGTGGCGGTGGCGGGGTTCTGGCCGGCCATGCACGCCACTTATCGCCTGGTCGCCGCCATTCCTGACTTGATCCATGCGGGTGTCATATCTGCAGACGGTATGTGTTCCCACTCTTTCCGCCGTAAGCCTTTATCCGAACATTATTCAAACGATTTATTTTTTATTTTTGCAATTATGAATATAATTTTTTTACTATTATTATGAATATAATTAGAGAGGTTGAATGTGTAAAAAATATCAGTTTATTAAATAAAATCAAACTTTAATGAAAAGTTTAGATAAACCAATTATCGGACCAATTTAAGAATTTGAGCTTTTATAAAAGTTAAAATTTGGAAATTTAGTAGGTATCTTGTGAGACGGTCGAATTTTTATGTAAGAGACGAGTCAATCCTACCGATATTCACAATAAAAAATAATACTCTTAGCATAAAAAGTAATACTTTTCATTGATGATCCAAATAAAAGATCCGTATCACAAAATACGATCCGTGAAACCGTCTCACATAAATTTTTTTCTTGGAAATTTTAACTTCAGACTGTCAAATATAACTCAGAGCTCATGAAATGCATGATTGTAATGTAAGAAATTCATACCATACAAGCCTAATTTAAATTTATGTTACAAAGTAATTTTTTTCAACAAATGATTAATAAATTTATCTATTTAAAAAAGTATGTTAAATTAAAAAATTATTAAAGCAATTATTTTAACATGTGATATAATTATTTTTAACTCACACAGTGCACATGATTAGTTTGTTAATTTTTTTTAAAAAAAGATTATTAAAAGATAGCACATGATTAATTTGTTACCAGAATTAACGGATCTTCAAACTCAAGTACCACATAAATAAATAGGTTGATAAACATATACCTTAGTAAATTATATTTTACAACTCACGACTAATATTTTTTGGTGTCTAATGTGTTTGTTTTCTAAATATGACTTTTAGAGCATAAATTTTATTTACTATAATTATGCATAGGGCATGTCTTCAAGAGCATGTATTTCATATGGATAAGCAATTTGTTAGGTAGGCCACATATAAGTCTACGTTTCCAATTGTTTTTTTTATAGGATAAGAAGATTGATTAAAATATCGTTTGAATAAACAATTTCACAAAATTATCAAAATAATTTGGTTGGATTAGTAATACTAATTGTAATTCTTTTCGGTTAAGCTTCATAAACCAGCAGATGGACACTGCGTAAAAATAGGCTCACTGAATAGGTTTGAACAATAAAAGATAAGAATCAAGAATAGTTAGGTTAGCAAAACTGAAATAAATGAAAAAACTAATTTTTTTATGTAAGTTCGGAGAATTAAATACTCCTATGTCTCTTTTCTTTCTTTTCAGAAAAGATTTCACTAGAAGACTTTGACGATTATATCTATTAGCAATAGCACACTTCATTATGGCTTATCACTGGCCTACCGAAACTTCTAGCTATCTCACAGCTCAATCAATCTGATTAGTGAGACTCTTACTATCAGTTATATGTATTCCAAAACAAAATACACTTAGCAAAAATGATCCTCAATGAACGAATATGAATAATCAAGAGTGTGCTGAAATAAACTCTTAATCAATTGGGCTATCAAAGTTTTGATCACATAATACACATGATAGATAATGCTTGATTGTAGATCGTAGATTGTAATCTCCGAATGTCCACCCGACTGATATTTATAGGCTTCCATCCAACAATCGAATTTTTAAATCTGATAGTTGTTCTAGATATAGTAATTGTTGTGTCAACTTATAGTTTTTCTGTCAAAAAGTACACTATGATGGTGCACATGTAATCATACATCATAACGGATTGAAAAGTTGTTATGGTACGAAGGATATTCGTTGTGATCTCGTCATCTAGGCTCTGATATTGTAAGAGAATATTATCAAAATACTTCAAGGTCTATCCATTGAATTGTCTGACTGATTTAATCTAAGATGTCAGTAGGTAGTAATTGTAAATCAGTTGACTTCTGATAATCATTTATGCTTGATAATAAGTTATGCTTTAGTTGGCTTCGAAAAATATTTACGCGTGAATATTCATTTTTCTCTTATGAATTTAGTTCGGATAAGATCTTATAAATGTTCACGTTAAATAAGTATCCTTTTTTTTTATAAATCATAAAAACTTAATTTTTCCAACAATTTTTCTCATTTTGGTGATGAAAAAATATGCATGAGATGACATAAAAACTAAATTCATATAATAACCAAAAGAGCTTGAAGAAAAATAATTGATGTTAAATTGATATTGAAACTGAATTATGCAACTGAGACTGCACTATGCACTATTTCTTGTGATGCTCTCTGTGAGATCTTGAATGTTTATTTGACTCTGAAGAAGGCTTGCTAGATTCAGATTTCTTTCTAGAATCAGGGGGTTTAGAAGGATTTTTTTTTTTGTGGTGGCTCACCCTTGTGTACCGATTCCTTTTTAAGAACAATTTCCCCATTTTCAACATTAGGGTCTTTCAGAAATTCAAGTATCCTGGAAGGCTGAGAACTGACATCATCATCTTCGAGTATAATTGAAATTTACTCCTCTGAATCTCTTCAGCTAGGCTGTTAACTGTGGCAGCTTGTCTCTTGTTTATTGATTCTAGATTCATTAAGATATCCATCACATTCTTGGAGAGAAAAGATACTTCTTTAAGCATTTTGTCCTTTTGGTCAATTGCTGTAAGAATCTAGCTGACTATTCTCTAATGTCTTAAGATTATGTGCAATTGAGATCAGATTAGAACAATGTCATCCAAGGACAGTTCGACTGTAATATCTATCTCTAGAGGATGCTTAATCCTTGGAATTTCTTTCAATCTAGTCGGTGGAGGTGTAATGACAAGTATAAGATCTAGAGCCTGGCTGGATAAAGATGGGCCAGCCTGAACGATCATAAAAAATAAGCTCAGCCATGGTCACATCACTTTGTACCATTTCTTCGTCCAAACCAACTTTTGGTACCAACACTATTGTTTCGGCCATTATTTCATCAGTTGCATGTTGCTTTGTTGAGACACATTTCAATTAGATATGCTTCTTTAACATATAATCTCAATTAAAATGATATATGATATCTATATGCTTTGTTCGAGCTGGAGAGTGCAAACCTAGATTGTACGTGATTGCAATTGCACTAGTTTTGTCAGAAAAAATCAATTACTCTAGTGCATCAACTCTATGGTCCTTGAGTTGTTGAATCTACAACAATTGAGCACAGAAACTCCCAGCAGATAGATATTCAGCTTTGGAAGTGGATGTTGCAATTCGTGTGTGTTTCTTTCTGAACTAAGAAATCAGCCGATCTCTGAGAAATAACAAGTTCCACTCGTACCTTTTCTGTCCACCTTGCATCCTTCATAATCTGCATCTGAAAATATAATTAGATCGAACTATGGGTTCTTGGGATACAAGGCCTATATTCCGAGTTCTTTTAAAATATTTAAGTGTTTTTTACTAGCTAAATATTGTGATTGATTGGGATCAGATTAAAACGATCACAAATTCATATGACAAACATGACATCGAGTCGACTGGAAGTTACATAAAGTAATAAACCTCTAAGAGCTTGATACATTTTTACCTCGACTGAAATTCTTCATTCTTCTCTATGTAACATAGCTGATGAGCTCATGGAGGTAGGTGCAGCTGAGCATGTCTCCATTCTGAATCTTTTCAGTAACTCTTTTGTGTACTTAACTTTCTTTGATAAAAATTTCCAAATCTAATTGTTTCACTTGTAAGCCTAAAAATAATATTAGTTTTCCCATCATGTCCATCTCGAATTTTTCTTTCATCAACTTGATAAACTTCTCGCTTAGTTTTGGGTTAATTGAACCGAAAATAATATCATAAACATAAATCTGAACTAACAGAGTATGATCATTCTTAAAAAAATGTAAATAAGGTTTTATCAATAAAAAAAATTGTGAAGTCATGATCAAGCAAAAATCGTGATAAAGTATCATACCAGACACCATTTTAATCCATATAAAGCTTTATTTAATCTAAACACGTACACTTGATTTGGTAAAGTATGATTAACAAAACATGGATGTTGTTCCACATAAACTTTTTATTGCAGTAGGCCATTCAAGAAAGCATTCTTGACATCCATCAGTAAACACTTTGAAATTTCTATAAGTAGCATAAGCAAGAAATATTCTAATTTCCTCTAATGATCTAGCTACTAGTGCAAAGGTTTTATCAAAGTCTATATCTTCTTCTTGCCTAAATTCTTGTGTGAGTAATTTTGTCTTATTCCTAATTACAATTTGATCTTCATTTAGTTTTTTTTCTATAAACTCATCGAGTTCCTATGACTGACTGATGAGTAGGTCTAGAAAATAAATACCAGACCTTATTTCTATAAAAATTGATTCCATTCTTCCTTCATTTCTTCTATCCAACTATTATCCTTAAGTTTTTCGTCTATCTTATTAGTTTCTAACTATGAAATAAAAGAAACATGAAATAATTCATTAATCATCTGTTGTTTAGTTCCAAACAGTGCTGAGAGGTTACCAATCACCAATGATGGTGGATGAGTTTTTCTTCCTTTGTAGCATGCCCTTGTGAGAGGACTGGTTTCAACATTATTCTAAGTATTTTAGTTTGGTTCTCTTCAGTAAGGTGCCATCAGCTTGAATATCATCTGTCTGGTTCATTTCAGTTCGATTTAGATTAGCTTGGTTATTAATATAGTCTTCTTGTTCCTCAATAAACTGTCTAGATGATTGATATTGCATTTATGTCTCAGATGAATGATGAATCCTCTTCTTCATATTGATTTCATCTGTAGCTTCAACTATCTAATTCAGATGAATCGGATTAAGAATCCACCAACTTGCTCTTACTTTCCTCAATCACCAACACTTCCTCATCCCTCTTCTTCCTGAATAATTTCTTGTCATTCTTATGTATTTTCTTGTTGTCATGGGATCTTTTGTCCTTATCAGTTGACCTCTTGTCATCTTTCTTCGCTTTAGACATTTGACTATGAAGTGGCCAGTTCTTCTCCAATTGAAACAGGCATTGTCTTCATAAGTGGATCTTTCTTGTAATGGTTTATTCTACTGAGATTCTGAAAGTTGTCCTAATTTTTCCTCAAAAACTTCCCAAATTTCTTCACGAATAATGACATTACATCATTACTGAATTTTTCATCTGATTTTTCTTTTGGAAATGATGGCTCGATTGTTGCAGCAACTAGTGCTTTGGTCACTTTTGATGTAGACTCACCATCAGTCTTGGATTTCGATTCAAACTCATATGACTAAAGTTCTGCGAACAGATCATGTAGATCAAGCTTTTTAGGTCCTTAGATTCTCGCAAGATCATTGTTCAAGACTATCTCTTTGTTCCCATACTTTTTACCTTCAAGACTATCTCTCTGTTCCAATACTCTCCCAGATATCCTTTGCAGTTGAGCAGATTTTAATTTTTCTAAATGTGTTCTTAAATACCATTTTGTACAATATGTTTTTAGCCAGATTATCCGAGTTGGCTTTCTTCTTATCTACACCTGTCCATTCCATCCTTGATTTTTCAACCATATGTAGTGCACTTTATGAAATAACAACAGTTGTATTGCCTTCAAAATCTTCATTGGTCCTCATGTTATGACATACCACATATCATCATCATTTGTAGCTATATGAGCCTACATTTTAATCTTCTAGTCATCAAAGTCTTCTTTAGAAAACTTTGGAATCTTGCCGAAAGATGTCATTAAATGTTCGGTGCTGAGAGACCAGAATTAACTCGCTCTGATAACACTTGTTAAGATCAAGATATTGATTAGAAGATGGAGGGTTCAATAAAAAAATCTCACAAAATTCTCAAATTAATTCTATTGGGTTAGCAAAACTGAATTGTAAATTTGTCGGTTGGGCTTCAGTAAACCAGTAGTTGGACGTTGAGCGGAAATAGACTCATTGAATATGTTTGAACAATAAATGTTAAGGATCAAGAACAATTAGGCTAGAAAAACTGACGTAAATGCACAATTTTTTTTAAAATGGAAAATCGGAAAATTAAATACTTTTATGTCTCCCATTCTTTCTTTTCAAAAAGTATTTCACTAGAAGACTTTGGCGATTACAACAATTTGCAATAACCCGTTTCAGTAGGACTTATCATTGCTATACTGAAACTCCTAGTTTTATCAAAATTCAATCAATCTGATCAGTGAGACTCTTACTATCAATTGCTTGTATTTCAAAACAAAATACACTTAGCACAAAATGATCGGATATGAATAATCAAGCGTGTGCTGGAATAAACTCTTTGATCAATTGGGCTCTGAAATTTTTGCTAAAAGAATACACAAGAAAGATAATGCTTGATCGTAGATCGTGGATTGTACCTCAGAATGCCCACCCATCTGATCTATTTATAGGGTTTCATCCAATGGTCAGATTTTTTAATCTAATATTCGTTCTAGATATAGTAACCATTGTATCACGTCATCGTCATTTCTGACAAATGTTACACTTAGCACAAAACTCTGATCTTGTAAGATAATGTTTTGAATATACAGGGTCTATCCGTTGAATTGCTTGACTAATTCAATCTAAGATGTCATTAGGTAGTCCTTGTCATTAGATATTACTTTCCGCAGCGTGCTTTTACTGAACGCCGTTATTTCTTTCATGTGCAACAATATTAACAGCGCACATATTGATGCACGCCGTTAAAAGTACTACTCGCAGCGTGCTTTTAATGCAGGCTGTTGATGATGTGCTGCGGAAAGTCATTTTTCTTGTAGTGTGGCTTCTGATATTCAGTCATGCTTGAAAATCAGTTATGCTTCAGTTTGTCATTGAAAAACAGTTACGCATGATATACATTTTTTTCCTAATGAATTCAGTTCGGCTAGTCTCACGTTAAATAAATAGTCTTTCGTTAAATCACCAAAAATTAATTGATCCAACTGTTCATATTAATAAATTATTATTTATACTTATTCTATAAATATTTATTCGTGGTATATTATTTATACGTCAAATTAAGTTAATAATTATTAGCCAAGCTAATAACTAATGTTTGTGTGCAATGCCACAGGTATTCCAGAAAATGAAAATGCTCCAATATGCTTGTCTCCAAATGCTCCCACCATAAGCACAAGTGATCTTCCCTGGCTAATTGGCTCTGCAACATCAAGAAGCTCAAGGTTCAAATTTTGGACACGGACCCTAGACCGATCCAACACCCTCCCATGGATCCTCACAAACACTTTCCCCAATGAATCACAATCTAAGACGACTCAACAGGCCACCTCTTTCGATAACTTTAACACCTCACAAGTGCTCGAAATCGGCTCTCTAATCATGCAATCATCAGCAATGGCGAGTTTTTGGGAAGAGGACATGAGCTGCTTACGATGGCTCAACGAGCAAGACAAGGGCTCGGTTGTTTACGTCTCGTTTGGAAGTTGGGTCACCCCCATCGGAGAGGCAAAGATAAGGAGGTTGGCCTTGGCGCTCGAGTCATGCGGACGACCTTTTCTTTGGGTGTTGGGGTCCGAGTGGCGAGAGGGGTTGTCCGAAGGGTACGTGGAGAGGATACACATGAGAGGGAGGATCATGTCATGGGCACCGCAAGTTGAGGTGCTGCGACACAATGCCGTGGGGTGTTATGTGACGCATTGCGGTTGGAATTCGACTATGGAATCCGTGCAATGCATGAAACCCCTCTTGTGCTATCCTATTGCAGGTGACCAATTCTTGAACTGTGCGTACATTGTGAATGTGTGGAGAATTGGAGTCAAATTAGAAGGGTTCGGAAGAGAAGAAATCGAAAATGTGATAAGTATTGTTTTAGAGGACGAGCAAATGAGATGGAGAATTGAGAGATTGAATGATAAATTGTTTGGGAAGGAAGAGATCTCTAAAGCCAGGGCTAAGCTAATGGCATTTATTCAAGATATATAGGTAAATTCATTATTTAAATAGAAAATTAATGTCGTAAGTTGGCTCACATCTGATTTTGGCTTCCTAATTACTTAAAATTAGCTTTTTTGGGCTATGGTGTTGATAGAACACTAGATACTAATGATATGACAATGTCAATAGTACTCCGGCATACCAAAAAAAAAAGATTAAAAATGCAAAATAAGTATAGTTATTCAACTAAAAATAAGATCTATTATCGAATTTAGATCAATTAACGTGAGACAAACCTTTTACCTTACTTAAAATTCATGGTGTTTGGAGATTTTGTAATCAAATTTGGCTGTGTTTGTAATATTTGTATAATTGTTTCATGAGTTATAAGTATTTTTTGTATTTAAAAAGTGTATTTAGTGATGTTAATCCACTCTTGTCTTGAAATATTTCCGGTTTCCTATATATTGGTTTTGAGTTCTTGTCGCAGAGATGGATACGAGTAATTTTAGCTTCATCTCAAATCTCAAATTCGACGTAAGAGTTTCGAAGTAGGACATTAGAAGGGGAAAAAATCCAAATTTGAGATATGACCGACTTAAAAAAGCCCAAGTTTCCAAAACCAAAATTCGATTGAGAGAAGACTCGATCATTCTCGCAGTACGGGAAATGAACACAGTTGAAAAAATTGACGCCTACTAGCTAGGGATGTCAGTGGATCAGATCGAATTAAACTGATTCTGGATTGGTGGGTAATAAACAGTATCAATCCCATATCTCTCCGAAGTAATAATTGTTTTTTTTAATATAGTGATCGAAACAAGATGTTTGTGTTCATGTATGAGTTGTACAGTTATCACAATTTTTAATTTTGGTACAGTAACAAGTGTTTACTCCTACAATCAGTATTTTAGTCAATACCGTATATTCGATTATCATGAACTGCAAGGAATACAATTACCGAGAAGAGATTGTTGGGAAGTAATAAGTGTTCCTACTCGAAACATGACACTTGAGCTGTTGTACAATTTTAAAATATTGACCCAATATTATAGTTGATTATAACGGTGCAACTCAAATATTTGAAACATTATAACAGTCCATGCGTCGTGATTGTTCTCCCATAAGGGCAATTTTTTCGGGTTCTCCGGAACTCGTATCGAAAATGCGGCGGAATTTAAAAAATTCCGATTTATCTATCCTGGAGACGATCGGTTGGCTTTGGTTCATAAAACATAAACCTGTCAGTATTTTTTATTAAAAAAAAATCATGTTTCTACACATATATAAACATTATAAATAATATACGGAAGCAGATCGAGTGTTACCTCCGACCATTGAAATTTTTTTAATTTCTCTGCTTTTCCTTCCGGTTGAAGTCTTCTAAGCACTCCACCCTCTCGATAGATGGTATATTTTGTTTTCTAAGGTGTGTGCTTAGGGACCTCAATCACCGCTATTTATAGGCTAATGTGCTCGATAGTTGAGATGCGTATACGCTTTAGAAAATTGAGATGCGTATACGTTTCTCATACCATCGATTAGTGTACCAGGAACCGAGAGTCAAAAGAAGAAACGTATAGGCATCTCAATTTTCTAAAGTTGAGGCGGTTTTGTCAAAAGATGTAGGCAATGGCCGTCGCCAATTTCGACACGATACTTCTTTTAATATGTGTCATATTTCTTACATTCTCCCACTTGACACATATATCTCATTTACCATAGGAGAAAATAAAATACATGAATAATGACGATAGGTCATCTAAAAACGATTATTATCTTTCATGTATTATAATGCATTATATATCTCAATCTATATAACTTAATGAATAAACATTATGTTTATTTGAGGTCCAACTTTATTAATATTTTCTCGAATCAATGAATGTGTGTACAACAAATATGAGAAAATATTACATCATAGTTTCATTAAATTTGTTCTTACAACAAAATCACATAAAAGAACCGAGTCTCATTGTTTCTGTATTATCCTTAAATTTCAATTGTGGCATGCCTTTAGCCAAAGGCTCTGCAATCATCAATTCAGTGCTAATGTGCTTGATAAGTAACTTCTTATCTTTAACACGTTCTCCTATGGCTAAATACTTAATGTCGATGTGCTTGCTTCGACTACCACTTTTGTTATTTTTAGCCATAAAAACAGCAGCTGAATTATCACAATATATTCTTAATGGCCTAGATATAGAATCCATGATTCTAAGCCTCGAAATGAAACTCTTCAACCATACACCATGTGAGGTTGCCTCAAAACAAGCTACAAACTAAGCTTCCATATTGGAAGTAGCAATCAATGTCTGCTTTACACTCCTCCAAGATACAGCTCCACCAGCTAGTATAAAAATATATCCTGAACTGGATTTTCGTGAATCAATGCAGCCAGTGTAGTCTGAATCAGAGTAGTCAATCACTTCCAAATTCTCAGTTCATCTGAACATAAGCATATAATCTTTGGTTCCTTGAAGGTACCTCATAACTTTCTTTGCAGCTTTCCAGTGATCTAAACCTGGATTACTCTGATATCTTCCCAACATCCCAACAATAAATGCAATGTCAAGTCTAGTGGAAACTTGAGCATACATTAAGTTTCCGACAGCAGAAGCATAATGAATGTTTTTCATTTGTTCCCGCTCTAGATCATTCTTTGGGCATTGACTCAAATTGAATTTATCGCCTTTCACAACGGGAGCTATACTTGGTGAACAATCTTTCATTCGATGTCTCTCTAAAACTTTGTTGATATAGGTTTCTTGAAACAGACCTAGAATACATTTAATTCGGTCTCTATGTATCTTAATGCCAATGACATAAGGTGCATCTCACATATCCTTCATATCAAAGTTTTTAGAGAGAAATTGTTTCACCTCATATAACAGACCCTTACCATTGGTTGCAAGTAATATATCATTCACATATAGAAGAAGAAAACAAATCTTGCTCCCACTGACCTTCTGGTGAATACATTGATCCATGGGGTTCTCAACGAATCCGAATGAAGAGATAACATCATGAAATTTCAAATACCATTGACGGGAAGCTTGTTTCAATCCATATATAAATTTCTTAAGCTTACAAACCAATTGCTCACCATTACTATAGAAGAATCCTTGAGGTTGTTTCATATAAACCTATTCCTCTAGTTCTCCATTGAGAAAAGATGTTTTCACATCCATTTGTTGCAAATCTAAGTCAAAAAGTGCAACCAATGCTAGAATGATACGACGAGAATCTTTTTTAGAAATAGGAGAAAAATCTCCTTATAATCGATTCCTTCCTGCTGAGTGAATCCTTTAGCAATGAGTCTTGCTTTATATCTTTCAATGTTGCCTAATGAGTTTTAAGACCCATTTACATCCAATGGCTTTTATACCATCAGAGAACTGAACAAAATCCCAGACTCCATTAACTTCTATAGAATTCATCTCTTCTTTCATAGCATTAAACCATAGTTTTGACTCATTACAACTCATGGCTTGTGAAAACATTTCAGGATCATTTTGGGCTCCGATGTTAAAGTCTGATTCTTGTAAATACACAACAATCACTAGATATTGCTAATCTTCTTATTCTAGTAGATCTCCTAAGGTTGTTTGGTTGACCAACAATTTCTTGTTGTTCTTCATTAACAACTTGATCTACTGGATTTTCATCAGCGATTTGTGGAACTTCAGTAACTGGTTGTCTAACACTCATTTGGTTTTGAGGGGTGTGAATGACGACCAATCTGTCATTTGAATAAGAAGATTGTGCATTAATGTGATCATTCTCAAAAAATATGTCATGATCACTCCCACTAATCAAGTCATTTTCAAAAAAATTTGCATTTCTTGATTCCACAATTCTAGTGTTGTGAGATGGACAATAGAATCTGTACCCTTTGGATTTTTCGACATACCCAATGAAATATATTCACTTATAGTTCTTGGGTCCAGTTTCTTTTCATGTGGGTTGTAAACTCTTATTTCTGAAGGACAACCCCAAATGCGTATATGTTGCAAACTTGGTTTCCAACCTTTTAATAACTCAAATGGTGTCTTTGTGACAGCCTTAGTTGGAACTCGGTTTAATATATACACAGCTGTCTTAAGAGCTTCAGTCCACAAGGATTTAAGAAGTTTGGAGCTACTTAACATGCTCCTCACCATGTCCAATAATGTTCGGTTTCTCCTCTCAGCTACGCCATTTTGGTCCGGAGAACTAGGCATAGTATATTGGGCAACAATCCCATGTTCTTGGAGAAACTTCGCAAACGGACCAGGTGCTTGTCCATTCTCAGTGTATTTACCGTAATATTCTCCACCTCTATCTGTTCTCACGATCTTAATTTGTTTATCACATTGCTTCTCCACTTCAGCCTTAAAAACCTTGAAGGCTTCAAGTGCTTCGTTTTTATTATGAAGCATGTAGAAATACATGTATCGTAAATAATCATCAATGAAGGAGATGAAGTATTTCGGACTTTGCATGTCCATATCTGGACAAAAATATCTGAATGTATAATTTCTAATATTTTTGTACTCCTCTTGCCACCCTTTTTAGACTTATTGGCCTGCTTTCCCTTATTGCAGTCCACACAAGTCTCAAAATCAGTAAAATCTAAAGTACTGAGTACTCCATCATTTACTAATCTTTTAATTCTATCTATGGAGATGTGTCTCAATCTCTGATGTCATAGTTTAGAAGAATCTTCATTTATAACACACCTTTTAATACCTCCTTGAACATGCATAGTGGTGTTATTATTTTGTAAAAAAAAATTAGAAAAAAGACCATCAACCATTGTACCATTTCCAATAAGATTTGATTTATAAAACAAATTTATTGATTTATCCAAAAACTTAAATGAATAACCAAGACGTACAAGTTTTGAAACTGAAATTAAATTCCTAAAAAAACTAAGAACATAAAAAGTCATTTTCAATTTTAAAATATAACCACTATTTAACACTAGGCAGCAAATCCCAATAGCCTCCACATGCGAAGACATCTTGTTTCCTGAATAGATGCTCCGCTCATTTTCTATTGGCTTCCTTAGGTTTTGCATACCCTACAAGGTATTTGTAACATGGATTGTAGAACCAGAATCAATCCACCATGTGTTATAAATCATATCAACCATATTAGATTCATAACAGACAAATAAAGTACGAATACCTTTCTTTTCAAGCCAGTCCTTAAATTTATTGCAATCTTTCTTCGTGTGTCCCGTCTTTTTACAGAAGAAACACTTGGATTCTTTCTTGATGTCAGGCTAGGGTGAAATTATTACTTTCCTTTTTCCCTTGACTTTGGCTTGCTTCTTATACTTTCCTTGTGTAATCATAAATATATTATCACTCGTTTCCATCAACAACATTCCTTCCTCTTAAATACACATGGTCATTAATTCATTGATTAACCAATTATCCTTATGTGTGTTGTAGGAAATTTTGAAGGGTCCATATTGCTGTGGAAGAGTGCATAAAATGTAGTACACAAGAAAAGTCTCAGACATGGCCACTGCAAGTGGCGGAAATTGAGCCGCTATGTCCCGCATTTTCATTATGTGCTTTCGCACACCTCTCACACTGGTGAGCCATAATGAAGATAATTTCAAAATTACGGTGCTGACGAGTGCCTTATCTGAAGACTGAAATTGTTCATCAATAGGCTTCAGTAATTCTCGGACATTATTATGCTGATCGACATAACCACGCATACCAGCAGAGATTTTGGTCTTTATGAAAATTACGCAAAGTCGATCAGATCGATCCCATTTTTCATAAAGATCAACATCATCTGGAATGTTGTTTTCAGTAATAACATATGGTTCATCTTTCAGTATAGCATAATCAATATCCATCAACCTTAATTGAAGAAGAATTCTTTCTTTCCATATTTTATAATTATCGTCCTTCAGTTCCCGAATGTCACATTTCATATCAAAAAAACTCGCAGGTTGCATAAATGCACAAAATATCATATGCTTAAAATTTTGAGATAATATCATGTTTTACCAATGTAATTCATGTTTTTAAAAAATATAGTGACATAAAATTTGCTTGTGGACTAAAATTTTAATTCAATAAGATTTTTCTGTAACTTTATGATAAAACTATCAAAATGTATTTTCCTTAACTCCTGTGGGTAAATTAAGAAAAATATAATTTGATATTTTAACTTAATTAGTTATATAAATATAATTAAAATCCATGTGAGGTAAAATTTATTATGTTTATATAATTAATTACAATTGATGTCCATTATGTGATCTAAATCCACTTAATGCATATTTTTTTCATGATTAAGGATGATGTGGCTATTCCTCAATTATTTAAAATTATACGGTTCACTGGACAAAATTTTTGCTTTATTTTAATACTTTATATAATAATTATTTAGTAACATAATCAACATTTTCCAAGAGTGATCCCAGGAAAGATAGGTAGGGCTAAGACCCTTGAAATACCTAACTCCTAGACAGAGCAACTTTCCTCAGGGAGACCAGTGGCTAATCAAGGCAGTTTAAACCGATCTATGAAGAACTCCCCCAAATCATGTTTTTTCATATCACCTTATAATTATTATTCACTTTAATTATCCACATTTATGTGAATATTATAAGCCAAATTTTTCATTAAATTACTTTATATTCACATTTTTACTTAATATGAACAAATACGTTCCCCATCAGTTTTTCTCTTCAATCAGAGTAGTGATAAAGTGAGGATTCTTTGTTCATTTGTGAATATCTGAAATATTTTATTTTATAATAATATATTCACATCTTACTTGATATATTCATTTCAAATTATAAACAACTTAATTTAATATGAAAATAATGTGAATATTGATGTACCAAATATTTTTTAATATTATTTGCATTTTAAATTTCAAGAATAAATGCAAACATAATATTAAATTTTCATGTACACATCAAACGCTTATCCATAATATTTGACATTATATCTCACATGCAAAAATAATTTCTAAACATGTATTAGAAATTACGTCGAACTTGGAATTATTTTAATGTGTACAAATTATTTAACCAAATGCTATATATATACCGAATTATACATATAACTTAATAACACATTAATCATTATTTATTTATTTATTATTATTATTTTAAAAACAATAATAATAAAAAATAATGAATTCTTACCGACAATGTACACCAATTATCAAATTGGTGTGGATCTCACAACATTAATTATTATTATTTTATTTTTTTAATTAAAAATAAAAAAATGAAAAAATAATAATTGAGAAACTTTAAGCAGACAACTTTTTATTATTTTCTTTCAAGTGGGTCATCTCTATTAATTTCATGTGGCATATCAGAATAATATTTAAATGACTACACAATTCGATATAGAATGCATTATTTGAAGTTTCTTCTTCAACGTCTCAAAATTATTTGTTCATCTCCTCCGAAAATTTCAGAAAACAAAATCTTCAATTTTTAAGATTTCCATGAAGAAGTTTAAGGTGCAACCGAGAACAAAATTCTCAGGTAAGTTTCTTAATATTATTTTATCCGATTTTCAACTTCAAGTTTTTACGCAAAACTTTCCCGATATCCAATTTTCAGAAAATGAAAACAATATTTTCAAGGCAGAGGTATTACGACTCTGATACCAAATGTCAGAATTTTTTATAAAAAAAATCATGTTTCTGCACATATATAAACATGATAAATAATATGCGGAAGCAGATCGAGTGTTACCTTCGGCCATTGAAATTTTTTTAATTTTTCTGCTTTTCCTTCCAGTTGAAGTCTTCTAAGCACTCCACCCTCTCGATAGATGGTGTATTTTGTTTTCTGATGTGTGTGCTTATGGACCTCAATCACCGCTATTTTAAATAAGCGTTTCTCATATAATCGATGAGTGTATCGGGAGCCAAAAGTCAAAAGAAGAAGCGTATACGAATATCAATTTTCTAAAGTTGAGGCGACGTACGCAAGTTTTGTCAAAAGATGTAGATAATGGCCGTCGTCAATTCCTACACGATACTTCTTTTAATACGTGTCATATTTCTTACAAAACCTGCATATAATAATAAATTAAATGCAGAAAAGATATTACAGCACAACCTAGGGACGTCATTAATAGATACTCATGTCTTGTCCCACTCTTACCGCAACTGTAGAAATTTCCTCTAATGTCAAAAATCCAGTTCACCACGGAATGGATCTACCATGAATAATTGGCACCTAATAACTATTCGATTTACAAAAACAAGAAATATAATATCGAAACGAAACCATAATCGCAACGATATGTGATTATACAAAGGCACAAAAGAATAAAATTTTATTTTATTTCAAAAAAAAAAAATTTATTTCAAAAACTTTTTCGGCTGCGAAGAAAATCAAATTTTAAATTCTGAATCAAAATTCTTTTTTTTAATTGTTTCCATCGGCCAATCATATATATAAATATATATTCTATTACTTTATTTATTAGATTTTTTTTTTTACATTAAGAAAATTAATATGGTTTTAAAAATAAAATCTTTTATTATCATTTCAGCTCATCTTTTAATTTCCTTACGTAGATCAATCTATTTCTATAAGATAAGAAACAAAATCATTACCTTTTATTTGAAATTATATATTTTATTTTATGCTTTTTTATTTAATTTAAAATTATCAAATATAATTTAATTTAAATAATTTAAAAATATATGCCCATAAAATATATTATAACTTGTAATCCATAAAAATAAATCAAATTCATTTTCATGACAAGTATTATTGTGGAACCCTTAACTTCTAATTTTTATTACAATGCAATTTGATTAGGATTAATTAATTACAGTGAAAAACGAGGTACAATTTTCTTTACAATGAACCCAAAATATCTCTTCTATAATTTGATACTAAAATAGTGTATCATATCACATCATCAAACATGCTCACACATACTCAAAATCAACTACATACAAACAACTCATATTCTCGGGACATGCCCCAGTATATAGATACATATATACATTGGGATAGACAATAAAGCCTCAACTCAGATGTGATTCTCTCCAAAAGTACCCTCTCCACTCTCCTGATATCCTGAAGTACCTGTCATTGCCCATATACAAAGACAACAACAGCCCCATCTAGGGTGAGCAAAGCTCCGTATGAAACAACCACAATATATACCACAAGTATCTAAACAATGTTATATGATATGCAATGCATGTATGTCGTGGGGGTATCAGGTCAAATGCTCATCCACTGAGCATATCTCAGAATCAATCGAATCGCTATCAAATCAATGCTCAAGCTGGCACACCGGCATCAATCAGAGATACTCGTATAATAGCATCGTCAAAGCGCCATCAAATCTCAAATCTCAATCAATCATTGGGGCTAATAATGACTATGCTTTAAGGACTATATAATGCCAAACATAGCATCGTGTTCACAAACCCCAGAATCAAATCCAATTATAATAGGTATCCAAGGATCATAGCTCAACGTGTATGTCATGTATAATAGGTAGATTCGGACGATAGAAATCAAGTTTCTCTCATTTATTCTCGAAGCTGATGAAAGGAAATGAAATAAAACGTAAAAGCAACTTGTTCTTATCCCTCACCGCTTCCGCGCTCGAGCGGTAAGATCTCGCGCTCGAACGTGAGACGTTCTGTCCCCCGAGTGCTGGTTGTGCCGCGCTCGGGAGGTAACATCTCGCTCCCGAGCGCGAGATGTTCTATCCCCCGAGTGCTGGTTGTGCTGTGCTCGGATGGTAAAATATCGCGCTCGAGTGCGAGCTGTTCTATCCAACATCTTAGTGCCAAATTAGCAAAAGTGGTCAACATGAAATTTATAGATCTATGTCTTAGCTTCCATTTGCCACCAACCTCACTCAATTTGGCTACTGGACGCGAGAATTATGCTCATTCTTCCAAAATGTGTCAGTGTAGAGACTAAAATGCACATGCTACATTTTGGGATGATTTTGCCCTTATTTCCAAATAGATTTGGACAAAACTCAAAACATGAAAGTTTTAGTATTATGAATTTGCTTTTTAATGAAATTAGTTTCATTTTATTTGGACTAATACTCAGATAATTATGCTGAAAATCGTAACACGTGTCACTTTTCTATTGCGGTTCAGCACATCATTCAACTACCAATCAATTTCTCTTCAAATCTTTCATTCTCACAAACCCATTTCTTACTTTTAGTATCAATTATATACGTCATTTACGTAATCATAGGACAATTTCATGAATTATCGATAATCACAATATGATTTACGATAATACGATACCAGGCCCTTACATTTATGAGTTCTTTATTAGAACTATCATATCAACATTTTTTATTTCGGACTTTATAAAATTAGAAATTTTATTAAAATATAAATTTTAGTCAATTTTATTTTCATGTCAACTTAAAATTAGCTTATAAACAATATTATAACTCATGTGAGCCTACAACAAACAGGTCCAACCTCGAGATTTTCAGATTGGTGATCTTGTCTTCAAAAAGCTAACTCAGCTGGAAATGTGAGAAATTTAGAAGCTCGGTGGGAAAGATGATGAAACTTAAAATTAATAATTTATTATATGTTAAAACTTATATTTTAAAATTTAAGTTTCATTAAAATTATAAAATTATTTTATTTTAGTATTGTGTGTTTATATTTAAATGTCTTACTAAATATGTTTTATTTTCAGGTTTTCTACGTGTT
>NC_133316.1:13411054-13411268 GCF_012295235.1 Primulina huaijiensis | reverse complement strand
ATTGTAGGTATAAAAATGAATTATTTGTTGTTATCAATTTACATCAAATGCTTGATACCATTGAAGTGGTTATCTTGATTTGTTGTTTAATTTTGATACAATAAATATTTCATTGACGTGGCTCTACCGGTTGTTCTAAATGAAATATTATGATTTAATACTAATATCTAACAGTCTAACATTTACTTTATAACAACTAACTTTTACTTTCTGC
>NC_133316.1:13403117-13407698 GCF_012295235.1 Primulina huaijiensis | reverse complement strand
CTAGCATGGCTAGGACTCCTCCCCTGACCCAAGCACGTCCCTAGCCCAGCCCTGGTCCCAACCAAAGCCAAGCCAAGCATCCAAGTCCATAACCCGTGCCCCTCAAACCCCATGTTACCCGATGGCATCCAGCTTGTTCTTATTCACGTTTGCAGCATATTGGGGTAAATTGGGGCTCTCTAAAACATGTAAAATCAACCCTCAACCCTATCATAATCATGGCAGCCCCTTTATATCATATTAAACATGATTTTGGATGAAAATACAAGCTTTAAAATTGACATATGCCACAAAAACGAAAATTGTTTCATGATGCACTTGTTTTTCATGCAAATTCAATTAAATAAAATATTATGGTGTGATAGATGTTTGAAAGAAAGAATATGGCGTGCCTTTGCGTAATTTACGCACGAAAATCCGTTGACGACGAAGAACGGAGGAACACTTCGGAAGCAAGCATCTTCGAAATTCTCTTCCTATCTTGCTAGTGTGTGTGCCGTGAGTTTTAAGAGAGGGGTGGGGAGAGTTTCAGATTTTTAAAAGAGGTGGGTGGCCGATTGTTTTCATGCTAGGGTAGGTTAATCAACATATTATATACTAATTAGTTTACTAAGTAGGCTTTAGGCCTAATAAGCCAATTAAATTAAGCCCATTAGTCTAATTAANTTTAAAACACATTCTGTAAGGTCCAAAATTAAAATGACGTAATCCAACTGCATGCAAATATAAGGAGATTGTAAAATAGCTAATTAAATAGTTTTAATTGCATAAATCGAATATGATGTTCATGGTTGCATGTATAAAATGTACTTTCTACACGAATGCATGTAAACTGTATTTTTAAAGGTTATTCGAGATGCGATCGAGGAACGGAGACCGATGGCTGAAAAAATGGAAAAGGTTTTTATTGTTTTAAATTATTTAAAATAAGGTTGATGCTTTATGATATTTTTAAGAATAAGGAGTTTTGAGGTGATTTTATGCGCCAAGACGTGATTTTTAACGGTATTCAATTTTCAACAAAAATATGAATTTTTCGAGAACTCGGCTATTATTTTCATGAACTTTTCTAAACGAAATATTTTAAATATGCACTAATGGGCTTATTGTATCATATTAATGGGCCTAAGCTTGTTTACTTGATAATTAACAAATTTATAAGCCTAAAACCCTCCCCATTAATTTCAAAACACACGCCCCCATCTCCTAAACACCAAGGACTCTCCCCTCCTCTCCAAACACACACACACATGAGTAACTTTGCAAGAGGAGCATCAGTTTTCTTAAGGATTTCAACCTAGGGATTTCTTCGTCGCCGTTCTTCGCATCGTCGATTCGTTTTCGTGCGTAAATTACGCAAAGACACGCCTTAACTATTTTTTTCTCATCTGTCACACCATATTATTGTTTTAAATTATGTTTGCATGAAAAAAAAGGATTTCCTTGTGATTATTTTCGCTTTTATGCTTATGGTGTTATTAAATTATGTTTACATGATTCAAAAACTTATGTTGTTATTACATGAAGGGGTGCCATGTTAGGGTGACTTGAGGACACAATTTTCTAGCATGTTAGGAATCACACGAGTCATGGTTAATGGCTACACACGAATTGGAATAGGCTTGACCGAATTATTGAATGATTGTGTACAAGGGTTCGGTTATAGGGGAAAACCATTGCATGGCTCGGCCTGGACTTGACCAGGGCTGGGCCTGGAGGTGGTTGGGTGTGTGGAGGAGTCCTAGCCACGCTAGAATTCAAGCGCGGCGGCTAGAGAAGAGTCCAAGTGAGCTAGGACTCTTCCCAAGCCAACCGAGAAATAACAACGAGCGCAGGGGGATCGCGGCTTGACCAGGGGTCCAGGCTAGGTCTGTTAGGGTCCAGAGGGTGAGGGCTCGGTGGTGGCTCGAGGGTAGGAGTCCTGTCCGAGTTCGAAGAGTCCTAGGGTCTTGAACAAGGAATCGCACAGCCCTTGCCTTCGTGCAGGAGGTTGCAGCGGGCTAGGGGCTGGTTCAAGGGGCCATGGCTGGTCAGTAGGGTCCATAGGGGGTCTGGGAAGAGTTTGGTTCGAGGTGGCTCGGGCTTGGCTCGAAGGAATCGCAATATAGCTCGATTGTTAACATTAGGGTTCGAATTAATGGGTTTAATTGGTTAAGGCTTGAACCGTGGGTCCACGGGGGTGTTCATGGTTCACAATGGTAAAGTAGGCAATAAAAAATCTATATTTAAAATTTTAGAATTTAATATTAAAGTTTGAATTAATTCGGGATTAAAACGCTCTATTAATTAATAATTATTAAATTAAATCGAAAGCCATGAATTTAAGCCAAATAAAAATATAAGAATTTAAATTTAAGCTTAAATAATTATTTGAGACGGTCTAGTGTCAGCGAAAGTAAGAAAAAGTCAAAATAGAGAAATGTTACGTCTAGGGGTAAAAACAGTCATTTTACACTTGAAAAATAGTAAACGTCTTGGCAGTGCCCTGAATGCTTTAAATAATGATAATATGCTTATTTTAAATGTTTATGAAATTTTATGATGAAATGATAATGCTAAAAGATATGTTGCATGCTTGGTTTAAAAGTAAAATGATTATTATATGCTTGAATTTTAATAAGTGATGAAAATACGAAAAGTTGAAGGAGGGGAAATAATTGTGACTAATACGATGATTATGATGATATGTAAGGCCAAGACTTAGTTGATGGGTGAGAGTGTCACTGATGTCCATGCCACCCAGTACCGTGGTTATACGTAGATGGATCCCTCGACTTCAGCAGATACGAAAGTCGCAATTAACGATCTGAATTCAGTAAAAGGAAAATGTATACATATATGATGAAAAAAATGTTTATGATGAAAGGAAAAATGTTTATGTCTATCCATGTTCATGAAAAGTTATGTTATGTGAATACACTGTTGCGTGTGATTGTATATGTACTACTTGCTATTATGATTATGGTTTGCTGAGTCAATAGACTCACTAGGTGTGATCGAATTAATGGGTTTAATTTGTTAAGGCTTGAACCGTGGGTCCACGGGGGTGTTCATGGTTCACAATGGTAAAGTAGGCAATAAAAAGTCTATATTTAAAATTTTAGAATTTAATTTTAAAATTTGAATTAATTCTGGATTAAAACGCTCTATGAATTAATAATTATTAAATTAAATCGAAAGCCATGAATTTAAGCCAAATAAAAATATAAGAAATTAAATTTAAGCTTAAATAATTATTTGAGAAGGTCTAGTGTCAGCGAAAGTAAGAAAAAGTCAAAATCGAGAAATGTTACGTCAAGGGGTAAAACAGTCATTTTACACTTGAAAAATAATAAACGTCTTGGCAGTGCCCTGAATGCTGTAAATAATGATAATATGCTTATTTTAAATGTTTATGGAATTTTATGATGGAATGATAATGCTAAAAGATATGTTGCATGATTGGTTTAAAAGTAAAATGATTATTATATGCTTGAATTTTAATAAGTGATGAAAATACGAAAAGTTGAAGGAGGAGAAATAATTATGACTAATACGATGATACGATGATTATGATGATATGTAAGGTCAATGCTCAGTTGACGAGTGAGAGTGTCACTGATGTCCATGCTGCCCAGTACTGTGGTTATACGTAGATGGATCCATCGACTTCAGCAGATACGAAAGTCGCAATTAACGATCTGAATTCAATAAAAAGAAAATGTATACATATATGATGAAAAAAATGTTTATGATGAAAGAAAAAATGTTTATGTCTATGCATGTTCATGAAAAGTTATGTTATGTGAATACACTGTTGCGTGTGATTGTATATGTACTACTTGCTATTATGGTTATGGTTTGCTGAGTCAATAGACTCACTAGGTGTGATCGATACAGATGAGCATGATATTGATGTTGAGAGACTTGATGGTTGATCTTACTGGACTAAAGGTGCACATAACCCGAGGACCAGCAATAGTTTTCCGCAAAATTAAATTAAGTTTATGATTTATGTTTACGTTAAAGATTTTACGACTTTTATGATGCTTTATGAGTGGTTTTTTAGATGTTGTTATAGTTAGTTTGATTTTGAAATATTGTTAAGTTAGGTTTGGTAAAGTTTGACGATTTTATATTCTGAATTATTTTCCTTTGGATTTTCTAATATAGTTGGTTGTTTCTTTTTTAAATGGTGCAAGGTTATTTTAAAAAAAGTATATATATGTATAGATATTTTCAGCCGATTAATTAGAGAAAAAGAAAAAAAAATTCTAGTACTTTTTAAGAAAAACGAGTAGTGGACGTTTCACATTCACTTAACATTTTCATAAGCATTCACTATGTACTCCCTATATAGAACTCTTCTTTATTTTGCGTGAATACTTGACTGACTTGAGTTTCAGAGTAGCTACGTCGGAAACCCTTCTAACACTCTGCTAGCATTATTCGTTTTTCAAGCTTGCAGATCATTCAGCCTGGGCTCTCTCTACTCAGTCGCTAGCATTCACGAGGAAGGAGCACCATCCAGCCTGGTAAATTGCTCACGCAACTCACATAATTTACTCGGACATCATATATATATATATATATATATATATA
>NC_133316.1:13381327-13402561 GCF_012295235.1 Primulina huaijiensis | reverse complement strand
ATATAGAATATTCGTTTCACAAAATTGACATATGAGACCGTCTCACGAGAATTTTTGTGTACAGACATATATAAGACCTGAACTCTTATTTTTGACCAGTTATAACCATCTGATTGATCGCATGCTAATTATGTTTATTATATTAATTTATAGATTTAAATCACAAGGAAGATAACTAATATTAAATATAGATGTTCAACGTTTAATTAATCTATAAACAAATTAATTGGATATAGAGAGTCAGTCAAACAAAACCGCACGTTTCAAAAGATTGACTAAATGTGATTTATTGTATTAAATTAAATTAATTTTTAACTTCACAATTTTAAATAACAATAAACTATATAATGTTCGTGCCACATATCGTTAATGTTCGAAGGTTCTTGTAAACAAATTCCATGTAAACACAAATAATAATGTACTAAAAAACGACGACAGTGAGAATCATAACATTAAAATATATTATAACCTATAATATGTTATTCACCGTGTAATCCTTATGCCATTTCTAATTAATGAATTCTATTTTAGTACAAGTTATGTATTAAAATATTATAATTTTGCACTAAACTCAACCAATTTATTCGAATCTTTATAACAATTTTACACATTTTAATTATTATCTTTTATTTAATTTTTTTATATATTAACAATATAATTATAATAGTTTATATAATTAATAAATGTAAACAATAATATTTAAGTTTAGTATTTAATTATTATATATTATTTATATTATGTAGAATATGAATTAATACACGAAATTATTAAAATTGGTTAATAAATTGAATACATGAAATTTAATTAAATACAACTTCAAAACATTTGAAATACTATATTAGTCCTATAAGTAATCAATTAAAACATTTGATAGTGCGAAGTATCTGTCTTTTAATTATTTATATCGATCGAAAAATTCTTGAAATTTGATTTATTATTTTATCTTTGTATTTTTACAAATATTATTATTGAATTAATTATTTTCATTTGTATTAAGCTATTATATTATTTATAAATCATAAAATAAAACCAATTATTTTTAATTAATATAAATAAATAAATATTAAAAACATTTGTTTATTTAAATATCTATTGATTGAATATTTTAATTTTTATGTTTAAATATCTAATTATTAAAACAATAAAATAAATATTATATTATTATCTAAAAAATATTTATAAAATTTAAAAACAAATAGTAATATTTAAAAATATAAAATAAAATAAAATAAAATAAAGGGGGCGCTATTTTTTATGACACCGAGATGCTCTTGGAATAACCAATTTAATATCCTTATTACAATGAAAAATCAAATATTAGTGGGGAAATATTAATTCAGCATAATTATATTTTATACAAAAAAAAATATCACAGAAAAAATTGCATTTTATATTAAAATTTATTTTACATGCATGTGCCGTAAATAATAGTTATTATTAATTTGTATGAAACCTCTCAATAGATCAATTTTTTTTTAAAAAAGTAACCTTTCTTTTTGTAATCCTTATTATTATTAAAGTAAAATGCGATAAATTTTAATAATTGTAATTGTAATTGTAATAATTTAATGATACCAGCGACTTTATTGGCTCTACATATGGAAATATATTTCCTACGGATAGAAGGCAGTAGTCTAATTCAAGAAGCGACGGCACAAGGACACGCTTCGTTGTAAGGCGCTGTTTGTTTGCCTAAGCAGGTTGGTTAGATTCTGCAGCAAGAATTCAACTGTTTTACTTCTCCTCATTTTCATTCCAAACTCCATATCTATATCTGCTTTTTATCTCCAATTTTTTTTTATCTTCCCTTTTAGTGTTTTCGTAGGTACGTTATGCTTGTGTTTCAATTGCTTTTACTATCCTTCAATTATGCTCATTTATGTCCTTTGTTGCTTGATCTTTATTTTGGAAGGTTATTTAAAGGGGGATTCTTACATTTTTGTGACGAGGCCAAGTGGGAAAGATTCTGTTTTGGGATTGATTTTGTTGAAATATTTTATCAAGAAAGTTGTTTGTCATGGTTGATTGATAGTTTTCGTTCTAGTTTTTTGTTTAGTAAATTGTGGGTTCTTGTTAATTTGTAGTTGAATCGGTGAAGATTGAAAGTATGAATGGGATCTCCGGGAACCCGAGTTCTAGCTCGAGTTCGAGTTTGAACAGTAGTTCACATGATACAGAGGATGATCATACCATTGCCGAGATATTGGCAGAAGAAGAGAAATTAAGCTATGATGGAAAACTTGGGAAGAGGCTTTCGCACTTAGATTCGATCCCGGTATATTATGATTATTGTTGTGGCAAAATCTTTGGTTTTTTTGTTTTTGTTTTATGGAATCCTTATGTTTGGTTGTGGAAAGAGGAATCTAGTCTTTGAATTCTTGTAGGTTATGGTGATAATGTTCATCTATTTTAGAGCAAAAGAACATTATTTGGAGCACGGCCTCACAACGAATGACTTTATTTCCAATTAAAAAGAAAAATCAAAATTCAAAAATGCTCATTGCGTCAATTTTTTTTGGTTTATTGTGATTGTATATCCTCTTACAAGTTCATGGGATTTGCAGCATACTCCACGGATCATCAGTAGTATACCTGATGCAACCGATGCAAGATTAGATCATGAGAGGCTAGCTGACAGGTTGGATTTCTCTCCAGACGTGAATGTAAATTGTGTTGTATTCTCGTAGAACACTTTAGTTCCACTGGAAAATTTCGAGGAAGACAAATAAAATGCTGTGACTTACATATTACTGAATGGTTATTACAATAGCATTTTTGGCTGCTAGATCTTTTATATCATTGAAGTCAATGTATTGTTTCACATCTTTTCCTGTACGATTCAACTATATAATCTAGTTGATGTTTCTGGGTGGGAATGCCACACGAAATATAGTCAACTTTCTGCAGTGAAAGGGGGATTTCAAGCTTTTCCAAAAGAGTGCTAGTTTCATACGTTACCTATAATGTCGGGTATCATTACTAATATACAAACCATAACTGTGAAAGACAAAAAATATGCACGTCTAGTTGAGATGTGATATGATTGCATCACGATGTCGAAGGAAACAATTTAATAGATCGTTGTATTGAGTTGTTGGATCACAGTCTTTTACCGTAAAAATGGTTGTATGCGCAACAACACCAAATATGACAAATCCACCAATCCACATGTGATGCTGCCGTGGATGTAGTCTTAATAACCGAACCACATAAAAATTCTTTGTGTAATTTTCTCATTCATTTTACATTCTTGATTCATACTGCTTGTTTGTGATCAATCATTGATGATTAATTCTTAAGTGTGGCCGAGTGTTGTTGACCAATACAAGAAAGCTACCAGTGTATTTTTTTTTAGTACCATTCTTACAACTGCGGGGTGGGTTAGGGGTGGAGGCGAAATTTGATTAACGTGGGTTTCGACCATGCCTCTCCCTTGTGGGGGATAGGTTTGGTGCCATCCCATCTAAGAGATGGTTGGCAACCAGTGTATGTTCTCTATAATCGATTTCTCAACAATTTCTTTATTTATCAGGCTGACAACATATGGCTTAGCTGAAATGCAAATTGAAGGAGATGGAAATTGCCAGGTTTGTTTTGTTCAATGAGCCATTCGAGCATATGTTTACCTGCCCGAGCTATCTTGATTTATATCAGCATTCTTTTTTTTGCTCAGAACAAAAGTATTTGGATTAAATCTCGTTTGTCTATAATTAACGATTACCAATTGTGCCGGTCTTGTAGTCGAATATTCAAAGTTTTGGGTTCCCAATACTGTCTCGATTGGATATTGTGGTTCACATCCATTTGCCTTTGTTTATCAATAGATTTGTTGTCACTTTTTTGTTCCACTTTTCATTTCATGTTAGCATTCTGGGAATTTCTTTAACCTGCTTCATTCTTGACTTACATTACAGTTTCGAGCCATCGCAGATCAGTTGCTTCGGAATCCAGATTACCATAAATACGTAAGAAAGGAGGTCGTTAAACAGGTGCGTTTCATGTAACTTCACAACCGCTGCTAATTTTTGGTAAATAAAGTATTTATGATAGAAATTAAAATAGAAAATTTTACCATGTTTCTATATTAAATTCTAGCCTGTTATAGATTACCTCAAACATTTGTCGTCCTTTTTCCAAGTTTCTCAATTCAGAAAACAAAATAAAAAAATAAAGTTTTTAAGTGCGCATACTTGGTCTTGCATACTATATTTCTTACGTCCTGAAAAAAATTTTGTTTAACATAATGGTAAGGATTGTGTGTATCGGATATAAGTGTTATTTCGGATATTGTAATATCTTATGACAACATGCAGCAAAATAATATAATACGCAAATAAATAACTTAATTAAAAATATCACAGAGATAATTATGCACGAGTGAACACATTCGTGTGATTTCTCATTACAAAATAATCACTAGAAAATAAATCGAATTTACAAAACCAATACTATTGAAGAAACAAATAACTATCTTCTTTAACAAGTTAAGAAATTAAATTGCATCCTCAAATATCAATAACAAAAATAACCAAAACGCAAGAATGCAAATTTGTGTGGTCGAAATTTGGAGCAAAAAAACTTTTTTTCGATCAACAATTTGTATGGGCGTTGTCTTCAAGTGTCTCCAACATGTCACAGCAACACACTGAAACAACGATCCTTCGTCTTTGCGAGTACTTTAGAAAATTCTCTCGAGCTTTATCTATGTTCTCTTGAATCTCGCTCGTGCATTGGGCAACAACTATTTTTCCATATGCAGAGACTTGTTTTGATTTTGATAGTATTCCTTGAATAAATTCCTACTACATAAAGAAAATAGTATTTTATTAGGAAAAAAACTCTTTTAAATATTAGATATCAATTCTAGAGTTTAAGAAACTCAATATTTTAAAAAGACGAAACTCTTATGCAAAATTTTATAAAAAAAAAAAGAATTTTTGCGATAAATTGTGTCTTGCAAAGCTTGGCGCATGTTTCCTTTCACATCACATGACTTAATTTACTATAATACATAACCTTATGTAGTTGTGAACTGAATATAATCTCGATCTGGAGAATTTAACATATCAGCCTTATTGTTGTGTCTTGATAATTTTCAGCTAAAACATCACAAAAAACTGTACGAAAGTTACGTCCCGATGAAGTACAAAAGCTATGTGAAGAGTATGAAAAGGTTTGTTATGTGCATTTTTTTGGAATTATTTTTCTCATAGCATGGGAATCGAATCAATATTTTCCGTCGACATATTCTTGATCAAAATATAGGTTGGGGGGATGGGGAGATCATGTTACCCTCCAAGCAGCTGCCGACCGAGTAAGTTAAACTTCGAGACTTTACTTTGATTTTTTTGCAACCTTCATTAGTTGCTCTTATCTTTAGCTCAAATTATTGAAAAGCCTTCTGAAGCCCCTCCATGGATTTCTACACAAAATGACTGAGGCCAGTCACCCAATAATTTATGCTACTTGGGGGATTTCAGCTCGTAGTAATTTTAAAAAATATACGTTTGAAATGCATTCTCAAGTCAGACACTCGAGTCAATGATGATTCATTGTCCGTCCTTCGTGTATCAAGGCACTATTTTTTCTATTTTTCCTTGTTTTTTCAACACGAAGCTCTTTACATACATTTGATTCTAAATCTCTCAAGTCTAATAGGTATTGATAGAAAATTATTTCATTTTTGCACAAATTGTTGTGCTCTTTTACACACGTCTACAATCCCTCTTGATGATGTAATTTATGATGGTTGATGTCGAAAATATTTTAGTACAAGTGCCAAAACTTATGGTTCTCAAAGAACTAATCGCCGTGATGAATGATTTATATCGTAAAATGGGTTTGGGCGTGAAAACATATCATATTGCTTCTAAAAAAGTCCAAATTTTGCATGTAGTTTGAAGTAAAAATCTGTTTGGTTACATCTTTCCGGGATACCTGCTACATCGAGATCCTTCCCAAGGACAAAACTCCTACTAAAGGTAAATAATACTATGCACTTCGAATCTTGGTTAATTATTTTGTTGATAATTCTTTGTAAAATCACATATTAATTGTTACATGAAACTTAATCCTTCTAACTTTTGAACTGCACCAGAACACTTATGATATTTGCATTGTTTTCCAGAATTGTGGCTGAGCTTTTGGAGTGAAATTCACTATAATTCATTGTATCAAGCAGCAGGTAACGCTTTTAGTCTCGGAGTGAAATAAATTTGTTTAGACATTTATATTTTTAGTTTTAAAAACGATTTTTTACTTCACAAAGTTTTATAAAACTTTAATACGACGACTACTTGGTGTGTGTGTATTTTATGCAGAGGTTCCTACAAGAAAACACAGGAAGAAGCATTGGCTTTTTTAAAAAGTTTGGAATACAAAGATATATGATGACTCCTAAATGGCTTGTACATTTATAATGGATGTGTAATACACGACAGAACTAGAAATTTACATGCTCATGCATGTACGTGTGAATAAATCGAATCGAATCATATCTAATACTCTATATTTAGCCTTGAGCTCGATTTTTTTAGTCGACTTCCGACGTGCAAATGATATAGTTCAAGTTTGAGTTAAGCTCGACTTACGCTTTGAACTCTAGCTCGATTTGTTCTGTGCCAGTACATTGAATTAGCTGCTTGAATTTCAGCTTGACTTTTGATAACTTGTTTAATTTTGAAAAATATATTTGAGCAAACATAAGCCTTTAATGGCCCGAGCCATGCTGGCCTTACACGATCTACTGGTAGGCAGTCCCATTATACTCGGAAATAAATTACAAAATCTATATAAAATCAGAATACATGTAGGAATCAGGCAAATTTAGGCAAAAATCCGAAAACTCTTGGAATATAAATGAATCTACCAAGATCAGATGCGGATGAGCATAAATCTAGAAACAAATCATCATTCAAAGAAACTTTCCTAACTGGAGTCCTCCTAAAAAGTAACTAGCTCTCCGAAAACATATAAATACATATGTATGACACTTCTAATATCACCACTTTTTCGTTGAACATAATTTCTATCCACTATTTTGTTCCCACTCCTCTCACTTAGACTTAAGCATCAGAGGACCATGCTGGAAAAAATATTGTTACTTATGTTTTACAAACCAAAAGTTGGCATGTTGGGTTCTAGGAGTCCAAAGCTCATTGGCTACTCAAGACACCATTATAAATATATTGTATTAAACCCTAACTGAAAAAGGAGACGCAAAATACACATCCATGTGTTAGAGCAGGTGTTCAGTAAAGCAACTTGTAGTTTGGACTTTATTGACTCTTATGTGAAAACAATCTTTATTTTAATAATATTTTACGTTTTATCCAATTATGACATTTAATTTATCTGAAATACTATGAGTACCATGAGGTCCACAAGTCACGTGAATCATGAAATTCATGAGGAAATATACTATTTGTTCTAATTTCGTTCCTACTCGATTTGGCCGCTTGAAACAAGGATAAAGATCACTCGAGCTCGAAACTAGCATACGTGATGTTAATGTTACGTTTCATTTGTATGGGTATGGAGATGTCCAATCATACAGGTGGCTGCTAATATTATTATTGTACTGAACAACAAATCCTCGGATTTTTCAAGTAGTTATCACATATCGAGTGGATTGTTATGTGGTTATGGTCGTACACCATTAGTCCTTTGACCCGAGACAACATGGAGACTCTACGTATTAGCACTGCACTTTGACTCGTTTACCGACATCAGAAGTGTCATCAGCTGGGGAGATTGAATGTAGTCCCGATATACGTAGGAGCCGATTTATTGCAGTCGAAGATTCACCGCTCATCTACACGTGTAGATATCTGATGTGGTTTAATGAGTTAATAGTATAAGAAATCTCTGGCCAGAGTAGACATGTACATTATGGAGAGGTGTTTCCTTAGTGGCACATACGATGCCACTATGTTACTCAAAAATACATCACATCGTTATCGAATTCATTTACAACTCTCGATATATCAATTATTGGAGATTCGATCGAGATATATGTATTGAAAGAACCGTACTGCACATTAACTATAACTTATTGGTTCTTTCATGCAGTATCAGTGATACTTAGGTGATCATGGGGTAATGCTAATAGACGTTCTTACCATGATCTGATGAGTGCAATCAGACTTGAGTTTTGACGTTCATGATCAAGGAGTTGATGACAAGAATGAGCCTAATTAGGGTAAGTCCGAATAAGGACAAATGTTGGCCTAAATCACATAAAGTTGTGACCTGCAGCTAGTTGTGTTCCTTAATCATTGATGATCACACAAGTATTTAATTATGTGTTTTCGTTGATATAGTTAAATTCAAGAAGTTGAATTCGATGATTGTAATTTGATGGAGATCAAATAGATTGCTTTTAAAGGAGTTTATGAATGTATTCCATATTTGAAAGTTGTGAAATTTTCTTGACTGCTAATTTAGTGAGTAGAGTGCAACTGACTAATTTAGTGAAGATTTCCAAAATAGACAGCTGCCAAAAATGTACAATGGAAAATTTTGGTATTCGAAATTTTCGTTTTTCATTATAATAACGAGTTTTGTACCATCGTCACATCAGAAATGTCGGATCGTCAATTGTGATTATAGTGAATTCAAAATCCTAAAATATTTAATTGTTAAAACATAGAAAATCTAGTCAAAGATTGACTATTGGATTTTTACCAAGTTAAAATATCTAAAAAATATTCCAAAAGAATATTGGAATCTATTAATTAATTGATGTAATTAATTAAATAATGGTTATTTAATTATATTATATCACGTGTTATCAAATGTTGAAATAACATTACATAGTTAATTAATAATGTCTACTATTTTCAAAAATTGAAAATATACATGGGAGTTTTGACAAAGAAGAAATATCTATGTCGAAGTTTTGATTAATTAAGTCGTAGAAACTCAATTAAATTCCTAGCATCCTAATGGGATTATGATTCAAGGATCGATAATTATTCGTTGATTAAATACAATAATACAACACAAGAAATTACATGAAAAATTCACCTCTCACAAGAAGCTCTGCCACTTTTGATGTTAATTGGGAATCAAAATCAAACTTTTGGCAAATATTGATTGGAAAATAAAAAATAAAAAAAAATTTCATTGGTCATCTTGATTGAGAATCAAGTTACTCACGGCCGTACTTTGATTTTAGGAATCAAAAGGTGCCTCGGCCGATCACTTTTCTCCACAGAGTCGCCGCTGCTACCGTGGTTCCGACGCCTTCCGGAAAGATAGTCTCTTCGCAAATGTTTTTTTAGTGTTCTAGTGCAAATTATAAAAAGAACATTGTCTTCAATCGCTGAACTAATGGGTGTCTTTAATCATTGAACTAATTGGAGAATTGAAGTAGGAGTTTATTCCAAATTATTGTTGGTAGTGAGATATAAGAAGCTTTGTCACTTAAATACCAGAATAATTGGAGTCAAACGTTCGGTGCCAAAGATAATTAAATATAAATATCCTATGCATGTATTTGAATCATAAGGCGCCCAAGAAATTTTGATTGTCAAAATAAAATTTATGTGAAAATGTTTAAATTATGTTGTGTTTTGAGTACGAGAAAACGATACTTCGAAAGTGGTATCAAAAACTAGGTTCTTGTTCGTGTGATTCATATTGTTTATTATTTTAAATCTTGTTGAGTTAATTGTATCTAACAACGTTTGAAATTTCAGAAAATTGCAGCATCTGAAAATAAGATTTTCAGAAAAAAAAAAATCTGCATGCAACTGCCCGGAACAGTTCTGGGAAGCGCACATGTGCAAGGGATGCCCGCGGGCAGCCCCTGCAAAACTAGGCAGCGCGACTGCCCAATACAATTTTAAAAATAATAATAATGAAAATTATCGCACAAAAAGGGTTGATAACACTGCCTACGCGGCTAGCCCATAATTGGTGCCATAAGTGTTCGAGCAGCAGGCAGCATATGGGCAATGGTTGCTCGAGATGGTCTCCGACAATCAATATCCCAAGGGCTCAATAATGAGTCCTAAGGGTGATTTTCTAATTTTATTTTTTCTTTAAAAAAATATTGTTTGTCAAATTGATATTTTTGAAAATTTGACAATTTTACTCTTAAAATTAATTTTTGATAAAATCATAGAATTTTTATTAAAAAAATTCTTGAAATATGATTTATTATTTATATTAAAAGATATTTTACAAGAAATTTTAATTATTAATAAATTAATTGGATAATTGAGTAAATGTGTTTTTATTCAATTATTAATTTATTTTAATTATGATGGTTAGTGATAAATTCACAAGATACTTGATTTAAGTGATAATATTTTATATTAAGTTTTTATTTAATATATGATATAGTATAATCGATAGTCATGATTAATATGCTAGGTCTATGTTAGGATATTTTATATTGTTGTTATTTTTAGTTAATTGATAATTATTAAATTGTGTTGTTTGTGGTCCGTTCTCACATCTTAAATTTGTATCCCAATGCGCCACGTAAATTTAATGTAGTAAAATATCAAGATTTGAAGATGATGAGCCCATATTCTCAAGAGTGTTGAAGATCGAATATATGTCAAATATTGAAAGATTTTTTAATATTGCATTTACCTAGTGTTGGACCTTGGATCTGTGTATGACTCTCACGTATCAAATAGCTATCGGTTATCAATCATCATTTAATATTTATAATATATGTGATATATTATAAATAATCAGTATGCGAGTTATTATTATAATAAAAAGAGTTGCATGAATCCGACAAACATACAAACAAACATGACATAAGATTTTAAATTAATGAGAAGACATTTCAAAATTAAAATATCTTATTTTGGATAAGATTTAAAATTTATATCAAGGTCATAAAAGAAAAATTAAACAGATCTAAATTTTTATTGCCTTCCATTTATGGTGGTTGCATTATGAATGCTATTCGCGGTCAGTATTTGGCTCATATTATTGGGAAGGTCTAGACGTCGGAAAGTTGTGACTTCCACTGATATACTTGATATGAATTATGTGGAACTCCCATGACCTTGGCTCGTATTATTGGGGGATATCATGACGACCGTCCACTAAGATTCGACATTGATGGGTCGAACTCCACACGTGAAGATAAAGGACATCATATTATTGAGATCTAATCAAACGCGAGACAAATTACATGAGGGTTACAAGGGATTGCAATTGGGCTATACTTTTTGAAAATTATGATTGGCTAATATTATTTAGGATCTAAATTTAGCAATTAGGTCTTGTGTTGTAACGTCTACTATTTTAAAAAGTGCGGAAATATTTTTTTTAAAGCTCACATTTTCGAAATAATACTTAAATGATTTGCATGCATGCACTATACTGAAAAATATAACATTTAAAAATAAACTTAAATATTTGACAATAAAAATTGTGCAGTTTAAAATAACAAAACTCATCCCAACATTTTACGCAAACATAAACGAATAAAAATTCTTAAAAGCATCAACGTATGAAAATATTAATCTCCTCTCAAATCTCATAAAAATTCGGAAAACATGCGGTACTCGAGTCGTGTCACCGCACCAGGTTTGCCTACTCAGAGTTCGGCACCTCCAGTCCCCTCATTCTCAGGCTCACCTGCATCACACACGTCTAGTGAGTCTAAAGACTCAACACACCTGTACAAAGAATAACAAATACATATACATGGCACACATCAGTGAAAAATATCATACTCAACATATCTTTCATGAACTTAAAAGCATAACGTAAACGTATCGTGTAAAATCATATCATGTCAAATCATGTCATCTCCTGTCATCATAAACATATACATTTTCATTTAGTTGAATTCAGTTAATTAGTAGTGACTTTCGTATCAGCTCTATCGTATTAGCTCTATCGATGGATCCATCTACGTATAACCACGGTACCGGACGGTGGGGACATCAGCGACAACATTACCCGTCCACTGAGCCTTGGCCTCAGCTCATCATATCTCATGTCATCGTATACATATACATCGTCAGTCACAACCCACTCCTATCCTTCAAAATATCATCATATTCACCACTTAATAAAAACATGCATATACGTAACTTTTTCCTTAAAACCAAACATGCACCGTAATTTATCATAATTAAAATAAACATATACATGATGCAGAAACATTTAAAACATGATAAAATGTGCTCAGGACGCTGCCAGTACCAAAATCTCACCTCGGGTGCAAAATGACCATTTTGCCCCTAGAAACCCAAAAATTACCGTTTTACCCTCGGACCTCTAAAATTGACCTAAAGCTTACCAAACTCTTTAAAATGTCCCAAAAAATATTTTAAAACATTCTTAGACGTACCCGAGCCCATTTCATAGCTTTACCGATTCGTTTTATAACTAGAATCGGGCCCACAGTTTTAACACGAATCGACTCGAAACTTAACCGAATTATTCCCAACTTTTTATCACACCTTAAAAACACTATAATGCTCCTAAAACTTTAATATCAGGCCCATAAGCCCTCGGCCGATATGTAATGCCCGAGATTTTTATCCTGTTAATCTGAGATGATTTATTGATAAATTGATATGATGATAGACGGACCATTTCGAGGCATGAATGGATATCATGTATGAATAAGAGGAAAGTGAGGCCAGAGGTTCTGGCGCATATGCGCGGAAGTGGTGCGCGCATATGCGCCAGTTGTTCGGGAGCTGTATGTGCCAGACTGAACTTCTCGCGCAGGGCGCGCATATGCGAGAGAGGCTGGATTTCAGAATGTTGATTCCAGAGATTGTTCTTCATGTACGCCGAGAAGGGCGCGCATATGCGCGAGCTGCTGTGCTTGGAACGCGCCGAGACATGTTGTCTCGCGCATATGCGCCGATGAAGGTCGCTCATATGCGCGAGACTTGTTTTGCAAAAAGTGAGCCACTTGGCTTGTGCATGCACGTGTATGGATATATATATATATATACAAAGCTTCATTCCTCAATCAGANTATATATATAAAGCCTTCATTCCTCAATCAGAAAGAGGAAGCTCGAGAAAAGTAAGGGGAAAAACGAGAAAAATCCTTACGCTTTTTTAGATTTGGGATTGTGAAAGATCCGTCCGTCAGATTTTGAATTCGACTTGGGTACTGTGTTCCTATTGACGTAGGCTACAACTGGACGTAAGTTTTATTACGTTTTGACATGATTTGAAATTATGATATTGCCAAAATCGGATATAATTCATATATGATGTTCTTGATATGTTAGACATCGTAGAATCGAAGTCAGATCGAAGAACAGATTGATTATGGAATTGTTATGATTTTTCAGATTATATTGATTGAAATTGACTAGATTTGGATTATGGATTGATTACAGATTGTTTTGGATAGGGGTTATGATTGGTAATTGATATTTGTTGATATGGTATTTACGGGGATATTGAGATTGTGCCGTTAAGCCGATGATTTGAATTAAATTTAGATTAATCAGATTCAGTATTGAATTGAGAATGGAAGGTTGATATTCTTATTCTCGATATGTCCTTTCAGATTTACAGAGACAATCTTGAGTTCAGGACTTCCGTTTCTTTAGACCGAGACTACAAACGAAAGGTATAAGTCAATGTGGTACTGGGAGATCGACACAAGTAGGATATACTTGTGTTTCCCTAAATCACATACTATTTGTTATTATTTGCATTGCTTTGATTTGATATGCTTGTTCTATTGATGTATAGAGAGCATGTGTTAGACGAATATTAGACGAGTGATCTTGTGACAGAAGTACCTGATAGTGGCGGGATCGCCACGGGCACATTGCACGATGTCACAAGATAGTGTATTGGCGATAGTGCCACAGTCTGTGACGGATAGGTCAAGACACTGGATGATTGGTTATATCGACGTGGATAGAATTGGAGTTTCTTCTATTACTGTTGGTCGATATAGGAATACCAACGTCTGGAAACCGGGATCCCTAGACTAGGATTGAGTCTAGTCTGAGTCGTAGAGTCACGAGTATGATTGATAGTTTGATATTAATTCTGTTTCAGATTTTGATATATATCTGATATCTGCTTCATGCTTTATATTAATTATATGATTGTATGTTTCGTTGATTTATACTGGGATTTATTCTCACCGGAGTTATCCGGCTGTTGTCGTGTTTGTATGTGTGCATGACAACAGGTGGGACAGGTTCAGGGTCGAGGAGATGAAGAGAGAGATCGTGATTAGAGTGGAGACTACGGACTTGATCTGAGATAGGGTTGAAAACTTGATATGTAGTAGTTGAACCTTAGTTTGTAAATAATTGTATATAGTACAAGACTGGTAATTTACTTTTATACTGATATGTATAGTAGAGTGATTCCATTACGTTTCGCAATTGATCTTATATTTGAAAAAAAAAAATTAGACCCTGTTTATTATAATTGATTAATTAGTCCCAATGACGATTAAGAACATGATTAGCGTCCAGGTCCCCACACGATATCCCAGCAAAGTGCCAAAAATCTCGGCCCTTCCTATTTTGCACCCTAATGCACTCACCTTCCCAAAAGTCACGATGCTAGCCTAACCCCGACGGTACTAGCCATGAACCATCCTACCTTAGACCTATACCAACCCCTACTGGACCTACATGAGCCACGGTCACAGCCCCATGCAGCCTCCACGAGCCAAGATTGCTAAAACCCCAAAACTACACCACTCGAGCTCCACTCTTCAAGGCGTGCAACCGGCCATTCGTTGGTTCCAGCGGTGGTTGGCCCTCACAGGACCGTGACTCAGACCCACCAGGGTCTGGTCCAGGCCTTGGTTCAGACTTCGCACCGCCCGTTCCACCCCAAACTCGAACCACAGCCCCAACCGAGCACAACAATGAAACAACCTCTCGATCTCTCTTCCTACAGCAACGCCAAACAGTTTTAACCCCAACACCAAATCTTGGCACCATCATTAGACACTTAATCAACCCTAAGACGTAGCCCCTTGCACAACAGTACATAAAACGTGAGTTGGAGTGAACAAAACATGGGTTTTCATGTCAAAACCGATAAAAGATGCAAGCATGAAGTAGATCGAGATTTTCACACACAAATAAACAACTAGAAGCATGTATACAACGTGTGTGATGCAAAAACGAAAGTACAATTCGTGCCTTGGTGATTATTTTTGAACAAAAGATTGAGGAACACACGGTTGAAGGGAAAAGCTCTTGCTTGAAGGGAAAATGGAGACACCGAATTTTTTGCAGCAGCAACTCACGAGGAGGTTTGTGAGTGGAGGGGGGTGGGCAGCTGATGTAGAATAATTAGGTTTAGTGGAGTGCTTAGGGGAATAATTAGGTGATAAATATATAGATAACAAATAGCTAATGGGCCCTAAATTGCTTAATTAAAAGTTTAAAGAGAGTTTTAAGTCCAATAAGCTGAAAAGTAGGTCCATTAAATCCAAACACACTCTCGAAAAATATTTCATGTTGAAAAGTTTTTGAAAATATTAGTCGAACCCTCAAAAAGTCCCTCGATTTGATAAAATTTAAGTACCGTTAAAAATTATGCTATGGCGGGTACAAATACCCAACAAAGCTCATTTCTTGAAAAATACCTTAAAAATACCTTATAATAATTAGTAAAAATTAATCATGTAATAAAAAATAATTTTTCTGATAATTCATCGGTCTCCGTTCCTCGTTAGAGTGCGAAATACAAGTCAAAAATCTATAATGCATGAACCTTTAAAATTTCATGAAATATTATATCATGCAAAAACTATGATAAAATGCACATAAATAATTAAACACATAATTAAATAAAAATCCTAGATTGTATGCATTCACGTTACGTAAATTAAATTCCTGGACCTTACAACTCTCCCCCCTTAAATAAAATTTCATTCTCGAAATTTAGAACGTACCGAATAACTCTAGGTAATGACTCCTCATCTCGGTCTCAGTCTCCCAATTAGCCTCTTCTTCGGAATGATTCAGCCACTTGACCTTGACCATATGGATTACCTTATTCTGGAGCCTCTTCTCCTGTCTGTCCAAAATCTGAATGGGTCTCCCTTCGAATGACAGGTGCGGTGTCAGTTGAAGTGGCTCATAATTAAGCACATGCGAAGGATTCGACATGTACTTTTGCAGCATAGAGACGTGGAATACGTTATGAACTCCCGCCAGATTCGGTGGTAAAGCAACTCTGTACGCAAGTGTCCCAACTCTCTCTAGGATCTCAAATGGTCCGATGAATTTAGGGCTGAGCTTGCCCTTCTTCCCGAACCACATCACACCCTTCATCGGTGCGACCTTCATGAACACATGATCTCCTACTGCGAACTCAAGATGTAACGCTCCAGATTCGACGACTGTCCTCACTGTACCAAGACGAGTCTTTCCAGCATGCTTATGTCCTCACTCACACGCACCCTAAGAAATTTCCCAGGAGGTCACCCATCCCAAAATTGCCCCAAGTCAAGCACGCTTAACTTTGGAGTTCTTATGTGATGAGCTACCGAAAAGAAGATGCATCTTCGTGGTATGAGTAGTACATATCAAATTCTTTTAAGCCCGCTTCAACTGTACAGTCCATTACATTGAACAGTCTCGGAATCCCTCTCCTTCTGGTGTAAGATCGGTTCATTCATGTTCCCTCCAGCTAGAAGTCTGCTAGGAGCCGCTCATTGTCCGTGCAACCTCATGGCACCGGCGATCACCCCCCCGCCCTCTTCGGCCCCGGGCCTCACATACTAAAACATCCTGCCCTTTTTATTTCTTTAAAAGTGCTAGAAAATTTTTTTTCCCGACCACTCATTTAAACTCCATGAAAATATTTTAATAAAATATTTTACCTTTTAAAATAAAACATCAATCCACTAACATTTTAAAAATCAAGTGACATAGTCATAAAACGAAGTCGTCAAATGTTTTACCAAATCTAAAAAGCAATAGTTTGAAAAGTAAAGCTCATACTAAACCTCTCAAAAATCTCTCAAAACCTAAATAAATAACCTTAAAAATCTTTAATCCTAAATCATGAGTCAAAAGTCATAATGCGGAATAATAGAAGCGCTGGTCCTCGGGTTGTATGCGCCATCAGTTCAGTCAGTTCATCCGTCAAGACCTCCCTCAAACTCACCTGCATCCATCACACCTAGTGAGTCTAAAGACTCAACACACCATAATCTTTGTAGCAAATAATACGTATAAAACCACATACAACAGTGAAAATACTTTTACGTAAAATAACTTTTCATGACATGCAAACATAAACTTTAACTTTTTCCTCAACATGACATGGCATAAAACCTTTAACATGATCATGAACATTTTCCTTTTCCATTTCCTTTTTCTTTGTTGAATTCAGATCGATAATTGTGACTTTCCTGATCATGATCGTGAAGGTCGATGGATCCATCTACATATAACCACAGTACTGGGAGGCGGGGGACAACAGCAACACTCTCACCGGTCAACTGGGCCCTGGCTTATCATGATTCGAATAGAAATACGATCGTCGGGGCTTCCTCTGGGGCCTTTTCCCATAAATGGGCTCCCTCTGGGGCCTTTTCCCCTCACGATATTCCCATTCTTCCGTTACCACAAAACCGTTACCACATATTCGCAATGATGGAAACACGATCGTCGGGCTCCCACTGGGACCATAACCCTCACGACGTCGCCAACATTAACGAATTAGTCACAATCACTTCACATCCTTCAACATTTTTCATTCACATCACTTTAGAAAAATCCTGAATAATATTTACATTTTCCATTTTGAAACCAAGCATGCAACATGTATTTTAGATGTCTTCCTTAAACCATGAAAATCAAATAGACATTTAAAAATCATCATTTAATCATGAACATTTCATAATCAATTAAAAATAATCATAATATCATAAACATAGCATTTAGGGCACTGTCATGACCTTTACAAATTTTTTAGGTGTAAAAAGATCGTTTTACCCCTGGATGTAAAATTTCTCGAATTTGACTTTTTCTTGAATTCATTGACTCTAACATGTCCCAAATAATTATTTAAGCCTAAATTAATTTTCCCATAATTTTATTTAGCTTAAATATTAGACTTATCTATTTATCATAAATTAATAGTTTTGACGGTGTTTTAATCCCGAAAATTCCCAAACTTTAATATAAAATTCCTAAATTCAAAATTTAGTCTTTTTATATTATTTTAGCTTTTATGAACCACGACTCGATCCCCGTGAACCATTTTTCAATTTTTATTCCATTAGAAGCCCCTTTTTGACACTTAAACTTCGACCCCGAGCCATCTCTTAATTTTATCGAGTTACCCTCGGACCATAACAAACCAGAACTTGCCCAACATGTTGAAGTACCCTACTGGACCTAGGAAATGCACGGAAACCTCACCCAAATCCAAAAACAAAAATCCCCTAAGTGACCCCAATCTGGCCGAGAGTTTCAATGTGTGTGTACTCTTTGTTTGTGATCGGGTGAACCCAGCCAACGCCCTACCACCCAAACCCATCTCATGAACACTTTTTTAGGACCCTAATGAACCATTCTAACCCAGGCCACGAGCCCTGGGCCGAGCCCCAACCCCATACCGATCGCACGAAGTCTGCACATCTATGTGCAGCTTCTCGGGTGGGAGTCCTTGCGTGCAAGGACTCCACCCTGCCCCTCGCTCCTGAGTCCTAGCTTGGCTAGGACTCTCCATAGACCCTGAACATCATATGGCATCATGGCAGCCCCTAAACACAAACAAGGCATGAATTGGTACATAAAAATATTAGTTCATAGCACGTACATGAGGAAATCCGAAAATTCTAAAAAAAAACTTCACGTTCTTCATGCATACGTTAATTAAATTGATAATATGATGTAATGGATGAGAAAAGGAAGATTTAGGCGTGCCTTTGCGTTATGTATGCACGAAATACCGATGACAACGAAGAACGGATTGAATCGAGGCTTGCTTCCCTTGAGCTTTTTTTTTTTCCGAAAATCTCCTTCAAAGTGATGTGTGTGCTGCCGTGAGGTTGTAGGGAGGGTTTGGGAAGAGTTTTCAGATTATGAAATAGGGTGGCCGATTATTTTATGTTCTAGAATAGGTTTGTGATTTTATTTTACACTTTAAATATTAGTTAAACACCTACAAGGCTTATTAGGCCTATTAAGCCATCTAATTAGGCCCATTAGTTAAATTAGGATTTAAATAAAATAATAACAAAGTTTTGATAAAAATAAGTTCGTGAATTAAATAGCCGGACTGCTTAAAAGCTCGTATTTTAGTTGAAAAACCAACACCGATAAAATTTACGTCCCGACTTATTAAATCACCTCAAAACCCCATATTTTCAAAAATGTTAAAAGCATCAACCATATTTTAAATAATTAAAAATAATTATTTAATAAAAACATTTTACGTTTTTTCAGCCCTCGGTCTCCGTTCCTCGATCATCGCTTGAATATTCCTTAAAAATACAATTTTATGCATGATGATAATAAAAATCTCGTTTAGCGTATAAACAAGTATGTCACATAATTAAATGGCAATTAAAATCAGTCATTTACTTATTTTTCATTATTTCCTAGATTCGCATGCAGTTGGATTACGTCGTCTTTAATTTTGGACCTTACACAAGATCTCGCCGCCTCTGATCTGCATAACTCTTTTGCCAGCTCTATGCAGTCTTCATCCTGTCCCGAATCCTGGCCACTAAATATGTGTCTGTCTGACAATATCTGGACCCAACTCTGCTCGTTCTCCCACCTCATCCCAATAAACTGGTGACCTACACTTCTTCTCGTAAAGAGCATCGTAAGGAGCCGTACCTATCGATGCCTGGTAACTGTTGTTGTATATGAACTCCACAAGAGGTAACTTCGGCTCCCAGCTGCCCTGGAAGTCGATCATACAAGCTCGGAGTAGGTCCTCCAGAATCTGAATCACCTTCTCTGACTGTCCGTCTGTCTGAGGATGAAAAGCAGTATTGAACAGCAGCTTCGTACCCAACGCCTGATAGAGACTCTTCTAGAATACAGACGTGTACCTCGGATCCCTGTCTGACACGATGGACACCGGGATCCCATGCAGTCTGACTATCTCTCTGATGTACAGCTCTGTGTACTGAGTCATGGTGAATGTCTTCCGGATCGGTAAGAAATGAGCTGATTTAGTGAGCCGATTAACAATCACCCAGATGACATTGAATCCTCCAGTAGTCCTCGGAAGCCCTGTTACAAAGTCCATAGCAATGTTCTCTCATTTCCACTTGGGAATAGGGAGTGGCCTCAGCTTCCCTGCCAGTCTCTGATGCTCTGCCTTAACCTGCTGACAAGTCAAACACTCGAAGACGAATCGCAAAATATCTCTGTTAGACTTAATTTTGTTGTGGAGATGCTAGTACAAAACCAGTATATGTAAATAAGCAGAAAACCAGAAGCACTTGTATCGCGCTAAAACCAGTAGCAGCACTTATCAAGTACTGCTTAATCTAATTAACAAATGACTTCTTAGCTAAAACCAGAACTAGAAGAAATAAAAACCCGAAATAGACACTAGCAGATTGTTGCGTATCTCAAGTCTTTAAATATTACCGTTAATCTATTAACGTGATACTAGCATTTATTGCTTCATTTAATGCCATTAAATGTTGTACGGGAACATTTACGACGGCTTACCATTTTCGGTATGAACTGAGACTGATTGCTTTAATGTATTCTGCAGGTTCCATTTTCAGCAATAAAGCTGAATCACTGAAAAGTCAAAAGAGTCGTTCAGATTTTAACGTTGGTTTAAGCCTATATATGAAGACGGAGCACTTTTCAAGAAACAAGCAGTGAACGAATCTCAATCAAAGAATATCATTCGAGCATCGCTAGAACTCTCAGTTGTCTCAAAAGCTCAACACTGAAAAAGCAGCACACGCTTCATTGCATACACTTGATCATTTGAGATCATTTTGTGCTAGCTATTTTCTTTATCTCTTCTTAAGCTATTCACTACATTAATAGAAGAATTTGTAACTGGAAAAGAGTTCTTTCCAGAACTTAAGATCTTTAAAACTAAGAGTTTCAGTAGGCGAAGGGTAAGTCCTGTTGAAGTGGTGTGTACAATTGTTGTACTGTATTCACCAAAGTCTTTTAGTGATACCTTCTGGAAACAGAAGAAGGGGAGACGTAGAAGATTCATCTTCGAACTTCCAGAAACAAACCTTGTGCCATCTACTGCTTTTCTGTTTCACTATTTTTCACCCACTAACCAACA
>NC_133316.1:13379849-13381269 GCF_012295235.1 Primulina huaijiensis | reverse complement strand
GAGCCATCCCGATTGATGATTGATAGCTATTATTGTAGGTGAACTCCACTAGAGGTAATTTTGGTTCCCAACTGCCTTGGAAATCAATAACACATGCTCGAAGTAGATCTTCCAAAATCTGTATAACTCTTTCTGACTGTCCATCGGTCTGAGGATGAAATGCTGTACTGAATAATAACTTGGTCCCCATCGCTGCATGTAGACTTTTCCAGAAAGATGACGTGAATCTCGGATCTCTATCAGAAACAATGGATACAGGAATCCCATGCAAACGAACTATCTCTCGAATATACAACTCGGCGTACTGAATCATGGTGAAGGTCGTCTTGATAGGTAGAAAGTGCGCTGATTTAGTAAGACGATCAAATATCACCCATATAGCATTAAATCCCTTAACTGTCTTTGGCAATCCCACGACGAAGTCCATGGTGACATTTTCCCATTTCCACTCGGGAATAGGGAGTGGCTTCAATTTCCCTGCTGGTCTTTGATGCTCGGCTTTAACTTGTTGGCAAGTCAAACACTCGGATACAAACTTCAGAATGTCCCTCTTCATGCCTGGCCACCAATATAACGACTGCAGATCTCTATATATTTTTGTGCTGCTCGGGTGAATGGAATATGGTGAGTCATGGGCTTCTTTCATAATAAGATTTCTCAAGGAATCATCACTAGGAACCCATAGACGGTCTCGATAACGGACCAAGCCGTCCAATACTGAATATAAATTCCGGCCCTTGGCTTCGTCTCTAGCCCTCCACTTTTGCAACTGCTCATCAGTAGACTGCCCAACACGAATTCTGTCTCTCAAAGTAGGCTGTACTGTTAATGTGGCAAGATTAGGGGTCTCGCCCCTAGCATACACTGTAAGCTCAAACCGCTGTATCTCGGACTGCAATGGTCTTTGGAGTGATAAATGTGTGATAACTGCTGTTTTTCTACTCAATGCGTCTGCCACTACATTAGCTTTCCCCGGATGGTAGCTAATGTCACAATCATAGTCCTTTACCAATTCGAGCCATTTGCGCTGTCTCATATTCAACTCCTTTTGGGTGAAGAAGTATTTCAAACTCTTATGATCGGTGAATATCTTACATTTCTCCCCATAAAGGTAGTGTCTCCAAATTTTTAGTGCAAAGACTACTGCTGCAAGCTCAAGATCGTGCGTAGGGCAGTTTTTCTCGTGAATCTTCAACTGTCTCGACGCATAGGCTATAACTCGGTCATTTTGCATTAGAACTGCGCCCAAACCAAGTTTAGAAGCGTCGGTATAAAGAACATACTCCCCTTGCCCCGATGGCATAGATAGCACTGGTGTTGAAATCAAGGCTTGCTTTAACTTGTCAAAACTGTCTTGACACTCGGGTCCCCAAATGAATTTCGCATTCTTCTTAGTCAAGGATGTCAATGGTACTGCAAT
>NC_133316.1:13360766-13379648 GCF_012295235.1 Primulina huaijiensis | reverse complement strand
AAAAGATTTACCACTAGGTGGCCTAATAGATACCGATCGCTGACGAAAATCAATCGAAGCTCCATTTACTGATAGCCAATCCATCCCCAATATAATATCAAATTCGGGCATAGGAAGCACAATAAGATCTGCCCGAACAACATCCCTGAATAAACAAAGCTCCAGATTCTTGACAATCTTGGACGTGAACATTTGATCACCGGATGAAATTGAAACTTTGAATCCCAGACCCATATCTTGAGGAATAATATTCAGTCTTTCGATGAAGGTTTCAGATATGAATGAATGTGTAGCTCCCGAGTCTAAAAGTGCATAGGTTGCTATACCTTGAATGATAATCCTCCCTGCGGTGAAAGATGTCTTTTAAATCTTTTTCGTGTTGAAGCTTAAAGATTTATTATCATTAATTTCCCAAAGGTATAAGAAGATTACGCGTTGAACTTAAGAATTTCTGGAAAAATTGCCTTTTAGCCCTTCAAATTTTGAACTTTGCATTTTAGTCCCCAAAATTTTTCGAATTATTGCAATGTAGTCCTTATATTATTACGAAAATTCTGATTTAGTCCTTTATGTTTCGAGAATTGCCTTTTGATCTTTAAGATTTCAGAAATTGCACTTAGGTTCCTTAATATTCGAAAATTGTAAGTTAGACCTCAAAGTTTCGAAATTGCATAGTTAACCCCTAAATTCGAAATCCCCCTTAATTATGATTTTCTTTAATTTTGGCCCTAAACTTTTTATTTGGAATTGATTCATCCTTCACATAAAATAAGGCATAAAATTCAAATCATTTTATATGGTTTCTAAAATCATAACTTAAGTCTAACTAAGGTAGATCATGCAACCTAATTTCTTCTAGGTTAAATCTTGTTCCCAAATAAATTTAATAACCAATTTAACATTTCATGCAATAGTAAGCAATATAAAAATGTTAAATGACTAGGTTACCCGTGATGAGTGTAGTGTCTGCCTTTTCCTCAGCTTCCTCGGCATTCATAACATAAGCTCGTGCCGTGGTAGCCGCTTTCCTCTTTGGGCAATCTATACCTTTGTGACCAGCCTCCTTGCAGTAGAAACATTTAAATGATCCCAACTCGCACTTGCCAAGATGTAGACGGTTGCACTCTTTGCATGGTTTCCTTTCAGCAGGCTTTGGTGCACCAGGATTTTGTGGCTTTGGTGGAGGTGGCTTCTTGACTGGACCTTGGGGCTTTTGAGGCCCTTGCGGTCTAAGGGGACCCGTGTATGGCTTCTTGTTAGGCTGATTATTACTTTGGTGTGGTTGCCTCTTGCGCTGTAGCTCAAAGTCAATGTCCTTTAAGGATTTCTCAGCCTGATATGCATAGGTAACTGCTGTAGCATAGTCCACGGGACGCATCATCATCACCTTATCCCGAATGGTAGGTCGTAGGCCATCCATGAAATGTCTAAGCTTTTCTTCCGCATCCCCAGCAATAAGTGGTACAAAGTGGCAGCCCCTATCAAACTTTTTCACAAAATCCGTAACAGATACGTCTCCCTGACGGAGAGTCATAAATTCCCTCTTTATCCGGCCTCTGACATCAGCAGTAAAGTATTTCTCATAAAATTTCGTCTTGAATTGTGCCCAAGTGAGTGTGGCAAGATCAACCCCACGCTCGGCTCCTTCCCACCATAAAGAAGCGTCGTCCCTAAACAGATAAGTGGTGCACCTCACGCGGTCAGCATCTCCCATGTCTAGATAGCGAAAATGCACCTCAAGTGAACGGATCCAACTCTCAGCAGCAAATGGATCAGTGGTGCCAGAAAATTCCCTCAGCCCTAGCCTCCGGAACTGCTCATAAATGTCATGGTGTGGCCTAGGTGGCTGCTGTAGGTAATTCTGCTGCATCTGCTGCAGCTGATGCTGTAAATGTTGCTGCTGTAATTGCTGCTGTTGTAACTGTTGCTCAAAGAGACGAGCCATCCCCTCAAGAGCACGTGTGGCAGCATCCCCCGGTGGTGGTGGTGGTACGTTTCCTTGTTGATTCACACTGTTCTCTGCTTGGTTTCCATTAATGGGGGCACGTCTAGGAGGCATCTTATTTGAACGTTTTCCAAATTTCTTAACGTAACCAACATGCATTTAAATCTAAATTTTCTAATCATGTAACATAGCCTATCCCATTTAACAATTTAAGCATGCACGCATAAATACTCAAGAATCTAATAATCATGTAACGTAAACACCTTATTCATGACATAATGCAGATAACAACATATAATCATATAAAGCATGTATACTTACAATTTGAGGCTTGACGACTGATCTTTCCGGCGCTGATAGTGGCACAACCCTTTACAGGACCTTTGCTCTGATACCAACTGAAACGTCCTGCCCTTTTTATTTCTTTAAAAGTGCTAGAAAATTTTTTTTTTCCCCGACCACTCACTTAAACTCCATGAAAATATTTTAATAAAATATTTTACCTTTTAAAATAAAACATCAATCCACTAACATTTTAAAAATCAAGTGACATAGTCATAAAACGAAGTCGTCAAATGTTTTACCAAACCTAAAAAGCAATAGCTTGAAAAGTAAAGCCCATACTAAACCTCTCAAAAATCTCTCAAAACCTAAATAAATAACCTTAAAAATCTTTAATCCTAAATCATGAGTCAAAAGTCATAATGCGGAATAATAGAAGCGCTGGTCCTCGGGTTGTATGCGCCATCAGTCCAGTCAGTTCATCCGTCAAGACCGCCCTCAAACTCACCTGCATCCATCACACCTAGTGAGTCTAAAGACTCAACACACCATAATCTTTATAGCAAATAATACGTATAAAACCACATACAACAGTGAAAATACTTTTCCGTAAAATAACTTTTCATGACATGCAAACATAAAGTTTAACTTTTTCCTCAACATGACATGGCATAAAACCTTTAACATGATCATGAACAATTTCCTTTTCCATTTCCTTTTTCTTTGTTGAATTCAGATCGATAATTGTGACTTTCCTGATCATGATCGTGAAGGTCGATGGATCCATCTACATATAACCACAGTACTGGGAGGCGGGGGACACCAGCAACACTCTCACCGGTCAACTGGGCCCTGACCTATCATGATTCGAATAGAAATACGATCGTCGGGGCTCCCTCTGGGCCTTTTCCCATAAATGGGCTCCCTCTGGGGCCTTTTCCCCTCACGATATTACCATTCTTCCGTTACCACAAAACCGTTACCACATATTCGCAATGATGGAAACACGATCGTCGGGCTCCCACTGGGACCATAACCCTCACGACGTCGCCAACATTAACGAATTAGTCACAATCACTTCACATCCTTCAACATTTTTCATTCACATCACTTTAGAAAAATCCTGAATAATATTTACATTTTCCATTTTGAAACCAAGCATGCAACATGTATTTTAGATGTCTTCCTTAAACCATGAAAATCAAATAGACATTTAAAAATCATCATTTAATCATGAACATTTCATAATCAATTAAAAATAATCATAATATCATAAACATAGCATTTAGGGCACTGCCATGACCTTTACAAATTTTTTAGGTGTAAAAAGACCGTTTTACCCATGGATGTAAAATTTCTCGAATTTGACTTTTTCTTGAATTCATTGACTCTAACATGTCCCAAATAATTATTTAAGCCTAAATTAATTTTCCCATAATTTTATTTAGCTTAAATATTAGACTTATCTATTTATCATAAATTAATAGTTTTGACGGTGTTTTAATCCCGAAAATTCCCAAACTTTAATATAAAATTCCTAAATTCAAAATTTAGCCTTTTTATATTATTTTAGCTTTTATGAACCATGACTCGATCCCCGTGAACCATTTTTCAATTTTTATTCCATTAGAGGCCCCTTTTTTGACACTTAAACTTCGACCCCGAGCCATCTCTTAATTTTATCGAGTTACCCTCGGACCATAACAAACCAGAACTTGCCCAACATGTTGAAGTACCCTACTGGACCTAGGAAACTCACGGAAACCTCACCCAAATCCAAAAACAAAAATCCCCTAAGTGACCCCAATCTGGCCGAGAGTTTCAATGTGTGTGTACTCTTTGTTTGTGATCGGGTGAACCCAGCCAACGCCCTCTCACCCAAACCCATCTCATGGACACTTTCTTAGGACCCTAATGAACCATTCTAACCCAGGCCACGAGCCCTGGGCCGAGCCCCAACCCCACACCGATCGCACGAAGTCTGCACATCTATGTGCAGCTTCTCGGGTGGGAGTCCTTGCGTGCAAGGACTCCACCCTGCCCCTCGCTCCTGAGTCCTAGCTTGGCTAGGACTCTCCATAGACCCTGAACAGTCCCTGGCCGAGCCCTGGCCCCAACCCAGGCTAAGCCCTGCCTTCCCTCATAGAACCCGATCCAAAAACCCATGACAGCAGCCTTTAAACTTTAGTTCCCTTGTTTCTTTTGGTTTCTGCCGATGGTGGGTGTGTGAGTGTGGCTTTGTTTTCCTTGAAAACTTTACCTAAACATCATATGGCATCATGGCAGCCCCTAAACACAAACAAGGCATGAATTGGTACATAAAAATATTAGTTCATAGCACGTACATGAGGAAATCCGAAAATTCTAAAAAAAAACTTCACGTTCTTCATGCATACGTTAATTAAATTGATAATATGATGTAATGGATGAGAAAAGGAAGATTTAGGCGTGCCTTTGCGTTATGTATGCACGAAATACCGATGACAACGAAGAACGGATTGAATCGAGGCTTGCTTCCCTTGAGCTTTTTTTTTTTCCGAAAATCTCCTTCAAAGTGATGTGTGTGCTGCCGTGAGGTTGTAGGGAGGGTTTGGGAAGAGTTTTCAGATTATGAAATAGGGTGGCCGATTATTTTATGTTCTAGAATAGGTTTGTGATTTTATTTTACACTTTAAATATTAGTTAAACACCTACAAGGCTTATTAGGCCTATTAAGCCATCTAATTAGGCCCATTAGTTAAATTAGGATTTAAATAAAATAATAACAAAGTTTTGATAAAAATAAGTTCGTGAATTAAATAGCCGGACTGCTTAAAAGCTCGTATTTTAGTTGAAAAACCAACACCGATAAAATTTACGTCCCGACTTATTAAATCACCTCAAAACCCCATATTTTCAAAAATGTTAAAAGCATCAACCATATTTTAAATAATTAAAAATAATTATTTAATAAAAACATTTTACGTTTTTTCAGCCCTCGGTCTCCGTTCCTCGATCATCGCTTGAATATTCCTTAAAAATACAATTTTATGCATGATGATAATAAAAATCTCGTTTAGCGTATAAACAAGTATGTCACATAATTAAATGGCAATTAAAATCAGTCATTTACTTATTTTTCATTATTTCCTAGATTCGCATGCAGTTGGATTACGTCGTCTTTAATTTTGGACCTTACACAAGATCTCGCCGCCTCTGATCTGCATAACTCTTTTGCCAGCTCTATGCAGTCTTCATCCTGTCCCGAATCCTGGCCACTAAATATGTGTCTGTCTGACAATATCTGGACCCAACTCTGCTCGTTCTCCCACCTCATCCCAATAAACTGGTGACCTACACTTCTTCTCGTAAAGAGCATCGTAAGGAGCCGTACCTATCGATGCCTGGTAACTGTTGTTGTATATGAACTCCACAAGAGGTAACTTCGGCTCCCAGCTGCCCTGGAAGTCGATCATACAAGCTCGGAGTAGGTCCTCCAGAATCTGAATCACCTTCTCTGACTGTCCGTCTGTCTGAGGATGAAAAGCAGTATTGAACAGCAGCTTCGTACCCAACGCCTGATAGAGACTCTTCTAGAATACAGACGTGTACCTCGGATCCCTGTCTGACACGATGGACACCGGGATCCCATGCAGTCTGACTATCTCTCTGATGTACAGCTCTGTGTACTGAGTCATGGTGAATGTCTTCCGGATCGGTAAGAAATGAGCTGATTTAGTGAGCCGATTAACAATCACCCAGATGACATTGAATCCTCCAGTAGTCCTCGGAAGCCCTGTTACAAAGTCCATAGCAATGTTCTCTCATTTCCACTTGGGAATAGGGAGTGGCCTCAGCTTCCCTGCCAGTCTCTGATGCTCTGCCTTAACCTGCTGACAAGTCAAACACTCGAAGACGAATCGCAAAATATCTCTGTTAGACTTAATTTTGTTGTGGAGATGCTAGTACAAAACCAGTATATGTAAATAAGCAGAAAACCAGAAGCACTTGTATCGCGCTAAAACCAGTAGCAGCACTTATCAAGTACTGCTTAATCTAATTAACAAATGACTTCTTAGCTAAAACCAGAACTAGAAGAAATAAAAACCCGAAATAGACACTAGCAGATTGTTGCGTATCTCAAGTCTTTAAATATTACCGTTAATCTATTAACGTGATACTAGCATTTATTGCTTCATTTAATGCCATTAAATGTTGTACGGGAACATTTACGACGGCTTACCATTTTCGGTATGAACTGAGACTGATTGCTTTAATGTATTCTGCAGGTTCCATTTTCAGCAATAAAGCTGAATCACTGAAAAGTCAAAAGAGTCGTTCAGATTTTAACGTTGGTTTAAGCCTATATATGAAGACGGAGCACTTTTCAAGAAACAAGCAGTGAACGAATCTCAATCAAAGAATATCATTCGAGCATCGCTAGAACTCTCAGTTGTCTCAAAAGCTCAACACTGAAAAAGCAGCACACGCTTCATTGCATACACTTGATCATTTGAGATCATTTTGTGCTAGCTATTTTCTTTATCTCTTCTTAAGCTATTCACTACATTAATAGAAGAATTTGTAACTGGAAAAGAGTTCTTTCCAGAACTTAAGATCTTTAAAACTAAGAGTTTCAGTAGGCGAAGGGTAAGTCCTGTTGAAGTGGTGTGTACAATTGTTGTACTGTATTCACCAAAGTCTTTTAGTGATACCTTCTGGAAACAGAAGAAGGGGAGACGTAGAAGATTCATCTTCGAACTTCCAGAAACAAACCTTGTGCCATCTACTGCTTTTCTGTTTCACTATTTTTCACCCACTAACCAACATATCGTTTCCGTACATTATCTTGTGATCTGTTGGTCTTTAAACTTGAACAAGAATCTGCTAGTATCTCTAACAGGACTCTAGCACATCATTCTGAAAAATCGATTAAGTTTGCCGTTGAGTTTATTCAACCCCCCTTCTAAACTCAATCCGATCGTCAACAAGTGGTATCAGATCTAGTTATTCTTGTTCTAAAAAATATTTAACAGGCATGGCTCACTTCAGCAAAATTTCAATGTTCACAAAAGAAGACTTTGACGGCTGGAAAATCAGAATGCAAGCCCATCTTGCAGCTCAAGATGATGACATGTGGTATGTCATCACAGATGGTCCATTAAAGATCTTAAAGCCAAATCCAGCTGTTGCTATTATTGAAGGCGCACTTCAGATGCTGGAAAAACAAAGATATGAATGGACAAGTGAGGACAAGAAGAAAGCCAATCTTGGCAACGTTGCAAAGGACATTCTGTACAAAACACTCGACAAAAATACCTTCAGCAAAATCAAGATGTGTCATACTGCCAAGGAAATCTGGGAAAAATTGATTCAGATCTGTGAAGGAAACGAAGAAACTAAGGAAAACAAACTTTCCGTAGCCATGCAGAAGTTTGAGAATATGAAGATGAAGGCTGGAGAAACAATGAATGAGTTTGATGAATGCTTCAGCAGCCTTGTAAATGAACTCTCAGCTCTTGGAAAAGATATTGGCAACAGGGAAGTTGCATTAAAGGTAATGAGAGCCCTACCCAGAGAATGGGACGTCAAAACGATGGCAATGAGAGCTTCCAAGGATCTAAACAAGTTAGAACTGCATGACTTGTTCTCAGATCTGAAGGCATATGAGTTTGAACTTGAAGTTCGAAGTGGAGAAGAGCCCTTAGCAATTCCACCAACCAAAGCTCTCGCAGCTACTGTTAACTCTACTGCTACAGTTGCCCCAAGTTCATCTTCTGCTACTGCTATAGAGAATACTTCTGAGAGAAGCGCTGAACAGATAAGCAATGACGCAATGTCATTATTTGTTAAGAAGTTTTCCAGATTCATGAGAAAGAATCACAGAACATTTCAAAGTCCCAACCGCAATTTCAAAAAGGAATCACCTTCTGGTGATATGGCATGCTTTAACTGCGGAAAAGTTGGACACTTCATTGCTGATTGTCCAAAACCAAAGAAGGATGACCAGAAGAAGAAGGGTGTCAAACGCAATGATAAAAAGACCAGAAGAGACAGAAAGGCAATGATTGCAGAAGAAAGTAAGTCCAAATGGGCAGACTCAAGTTCTGAATCTTCTGGTTCTGAAAGCCATTCAAGTGACAGTGATGAAGATGAGATCAAATGTCTGATGGCAAATACGGAATCAACCTCGACATCCGGAGAGGTATTTGACTTTGACTCTGATGAATTTACACGCACTGATTTAGTCAAAGCATTACACGACATGGTAGAAGAGTATTCGAGACTTTCTCAATCATTCGAGGAAGTTAAGATTGAAAATCAGAACTTAAGAAATCAGAACAGTAAGTTAACTTGCTTGCAAGTAGACAGCTGTAATGATTTACAAGTTGAGATGAGTAAATTAAAAACTGAGAATGAAAGAGTAAAAGCAGATTACCAGACGATGCTTTCTGAAAACTAGAAGTTATCGCTACTGGTGAATGCTTGGAATAAGTCCTCTATTTCACTCGAAAAGATGCAAGAGTTACAAAAACAATCTGGAGACAGAAGTGGTCTCGGATTTTGTAATGATGAAGGCACTTCTGAAACGAATACTAAGCCAAAACTGGATATGTGCAAAGGAAAGTACATTCATTTTGTGAAATCCAGTGTGGTACAGAAACCAGAAGTACCTACTGCTTCAATTGAAAGGAATGTAAATCAGATGAGCAGAAGGATGCATTATGGTCTGGGTTATGTTGAACCTAAGGAAAGAGTTGACCAGAGTTCTGGATCCAGTAGAGGATTCAACTCAGGAAGACAACCTCCTATGAAGGTTAAAAACTACCAGTACTACAATTCTAGACCTGTTCAGAAGAGATACAGGCCAGACAACAGAAACAGAAGGGAAGAACAACATGCTAAGATGCATAATGTTAGAAATAACAGACTCTATGTTGCACACACCTCCATGGATACCCGAAGTACAAAAATTGTACAAATGTGGGTTCCAAAAGGACTAATAAGGCTTGGACCCAAATAGATTGGGTACCAGATACTAAAATTTGTGTTTGCAGGTACAAGTGAAGAAAACAAAGATCAGTAACTCAACATGGTATTTGGACAGTGGATGTTCCAGACATATGACCGGACAGAAGCGTCTACTATCAGAAATAGTGAGTTGTGCTGGACAAGAGATAACCTTTGGGGACAACTCAAAAGGTAAAACCGTGGGTAAGGGTAAGATTATCCATGGTAACATCACTATTAAGAATGTGCTCTTAGTTGAAAATCTTTGTTATAACTTGATCAGTATTAGTCAATTATGTGATAATGGATTTTCAGTAACATTCCAGAAGTACACTTGCACAGTTAAAAATGCTGGTGACTCTACTGTTTTAACCGGAGTTAGAAAAGGCAACACCTACAAAATTTCATGGAACATAGATCATATCACTGCTCCTACATGTTTAGTTGCAGCTTTAAGTGATAAACATTGGCCGGGGCACAAGAGATTGAATCATCTGAATTTCAAGTCTATCAACAATCTCAAAAAGCAGAACTTAGTCGATGGATTGCCAGACATAAATTTTGTTAAGAATCATGTATGTTCTGCATGTCAACTTGGTAAGCAAGTAAGATCGAGTTTCAAAAATAAAGACAGCAAATCATCCTCAAGGTGTTTAGAATTATTGCATATGGACTTATTTGGTCCAATCCCTATCATGAGCTTAGGGGGAATGAGGTACACCCTTATTGTTGTTGATGATTTTTCTAGATTTACTTGGGTAATCTTTCTTGCTGGAAAAGATCAAACCAGTAGCCTCCTGATCAAACTTCTGAAAAAGATTCAAAATGAAAAATCAGTTTCTGTCATTAGAATCAGAAGTGATCGAGGTACTGAATTTACTAAAAAGACTCTTGAGGTTTATCTAGATGAACATGGCATTCATCATGAATATTCAGCTGCCAGGACGCCTCAACAAAATGGAGTAGCTGAGAGGAGAAACAGAACACTTAAAGAAGCTGCTAGAACAATGCTAGCAGATGCAGACATCTCTCAGCGCTTCTGGGCAGAAGCTATTAATACTGCTTGCTACACACAAAAAAGAACAATGATCAACAAGAGGAATAATCAGACTTCTTACGAAATCTGGAATGGGAGTAAACCGAATGTATCTTACTTTCATGTTTTTGGTTGTAGATGATTTGTGCATAATAATGGTAAAAACCATTTAGCTGCATTCGATTCAAAATCTGACGCATGATTATTTCTTGGATATTCAGCAGTTAGTAAGGCATTTAGAATTTTCAATAATAAAACACTCAATTTTGAAGAATCTATTCATGTTGTCTTTGATGAAGACAGCAGTGCTCCCGAGATTACTAACATATCTAATCTAAGTAACAGGTTAGATAGGGTTCATCTGGAACTAGACAGTGAAGATGATGCAGAAGCAAGTGTCAAAGACATTCAAAATCCAGAACCAGACATTCATATGGCAGAACCAGCAGCTGGCATTCCAGAACCAGCAGCCGGCATTCCACAACCAGTAGCTGATATTCCAGAACAATCTACTGCTTTACATAAAGATAATCTAAATCCTTTTATTTGGAGAAAATCTCATCCTCCATCTTTGGTGATTGTAAATCCAACAGCTCCGCTAAGGACCAGAAGACAGATGATGAATGAATACATGCATGCTGCTTTTATTTCTCAAGATGAACCAAAGAAGATTGAAGAAGCTCTTCTGGATCCCAACTGGATAGAAGCTATGCAAGAAGAGCTGAATCAATTTGAGAGGAATAAAGTTTGGTTTCTAGTACCTAGACCATCTCACCAAGCTGTCATTGGAACCCGCTGGGTATTTAGAAACAAACTACATGAAGAAGGAACAGTTGTCAGAAACAAAGCAAGACTGGTTGCACAAGGATTCAGACAAGAAGAAGGAATAGACTATGATGAAACCTTTGCACCAGTAGCTAGGCTCGAAGCTATCAGAATATTTTTAGCCTTTGCTGCTTTTAAAAATTTCAAAGTGTATCAGATGGATGTGAAAAGTGCGTTCCTCAATGGTCTACTACAAGAGGAAGTCTATGTTGAACAGCCTCCAGGTTTTTCTGATCATCTATTACCGCATCATGTTTTTAAATTACATAAAGCATTGTATGGTCTGAAACAAGCACCTAGGGCTTGGTACGACACACTTTCACAATTTCTTATTGATCATGATTTCACCATCGGTACCGTGGATAAGACTTTGTTTACCCTAGTAAAAAACAAGCACATATTATTAGTTCAAATTTATGTTGATGATATTATATTTGGGTCAACTAACCACAAATTATGTGCAAAGTTTGCAAAGTTAATGCAGGAACAGTTCGAGATGAGCATGATGGGAGAATTAACATTTTTCTTAGGACTTCAAATCAAGCAACTTGATACTAGAATCTTCATCAATCAAACTAAGTATACAAAGGAACTACTGAAAAAGTTTGGGATGGAAGCATGATCTGCTGCTTCCACTCCTATGAGCTCGTCTACCAAACTTGATAAAGATAAAGGGGGAACTCCAGTAGAGGTAACTCAGTATCGTGGTCTTATTGGCTCATTGTTATATCTTACTGCCAGTAGACCCGATATTATGTTTTCTGTTTGCATATGTGCTAGATTTCAATCAAATCCTATACAATCACATTTCATTGCTGGTAAAAGAATTTTAAAATATTTGAAGGGTACTCAAAATGTAGGCCTCTGGTATCCCAAGGACTCATCGTTTAATCTTAGTGGATACTCAGATGCTGATTATGCAGGATGTAAACTGGATAGGAAAAGCACATGTGGTTTTTGTCAATTTCTTGGTGACAGGTTGATCTCCTGGTTTAGCAAAAAGCAGACTTCCATAGCCACGTCTACTGCAGAAGCAGAGTATCTTGCTGCTGGAAGCTGTTGTTATCAAATGCTTTGGATACAACGACAACTTAAAGACTATGGAGTTCAAGCTTCTGAATCACCCATATTTTGTGACAATACCAGTGCAATTGCTATATCGCATAATCCAGTACTCCATTCCAGAACGAAGCACATTGATATCAGACATCATTTCATTAGAGATCCTGTGCAAAAGAAGAATATTCGTCTGGAATACATTCCTACTGATCAGCAAGCCGCAGACATTTTTACCAAACCACTTCCTGAGAATAAATTTTCGTATTTTCGTAATGTTCTTGGATTAATTGATTTATCATAACTACTGTTTATTATCTTTTGTTTTCACGTGTCTTCTGTTTCTTTATTCTAATCCAGTAGAAATATTCAGAAATGAGAACAACACAAGAGGTATGGAAAAACAAAATCTTTTATTCATATAATCAGATGCATTACATTACAGGGATACAATTGAAGATATCAGCAGAATGATTACACAGATTATCCTACTAAGCTTTTCAGTATCATCGATCCACCAACACTCTCTTATTGCATTAGAATGCTTATGGAAGGAAATGATGCTGCATCCCAATCCTAATAAGAGAAAACAATCTCTTTAATTGTTCACATTACAACTCCAGGAGTTTGATCCAAGGATCATTATATAAAGAACAATATCTTCATACGTCTTCTTAGAAAACGCAGCAAGTTGTCTTCTGAACATTCTTGCTTCGACTTCTGGATCAGATTATGCTTCTTCATTTACATTAGTTTTCATTTGATCTTATGTACGCTTAAACTTGTTTAACTTGTGCAGGTATTTATAGTGGTATTCAAAGGAGATAAAGATCCTTGCGACTGTTCATTTTCAATGGTTCAGATTGAAAGTTTGCCAAGAGTCGTTTGGTGTTTAATATCCTTTATTTCTGCATTAATTGAGGGGGAACATTTTATGGCATCCACAACTTATCTGGGAGAATGGATGACTTAATTGCCAGGGTCATTGCCGATGATGCCAAAAAGGGGGAAGAATATAGAACTGCTGAAGATAGAACTGGAGCGAGTAGCAGCAGACCTCATTCTTCTGGAAGGGATCAAAATCCAGATGAAGCTTTTTTTAGAGATATTGGAACAAACTAATTTTATTGTTTTGTCTTGATTTTCTGGATACTAATTGCTTCATAATCTGTTTTCTCAATTCTACTAACGTTCTAAGGGACATCTAGGTTTTGGCATCACCACAAAGGGGGAAATTGTTAGACTTAATTTTGTTGTGGAGATGCTAGTACAAAACCAGTAGATGTAAATAAGCAGAAAACCAGAAGCACTCGTATCGCGCTAAAACCAGTAGCAGCACTTATCAAGTACTGCTTAATCTAATTAACAAATGACTTCTTAGGTAAAACCAGAACTAGAAGAAACACAAACCCGAAATAGACACTAGCAGATTGTTGCGTATCTCAAGTCTTTAAATATTACCGTTAATCTATTAACGTGATATTAGCATTTATTGCTTCATTTAATGCCATTAAATGTTGTACGGGGACATTTGAGACGGCTTACCATTTTTGATATGAACTGAGACTGATTGTTTTAATGTATTCTGCAAGGTCCATTTCCAGCAATAAAGCTGAATCACTGAAAAGTCAAAAGAGCCGTTCAGATTTTAACGTTGGTTTAAGCCTATATATGAAGACGGAGCACTTTTCAAGAAACAAGCAGTGAACGAATCTCAATCAAAGAATATCATTCGAGCATCGCTAGAACTCTCAGTTGTCTCAAAAGTTCAATACTGAAAAAGCAGCACACGCTTCATTGCATACACTTGATCATTTGAGATCATTTTGTGCTAGCTATTTTCTTTATCTCTTCTTAAGCTATTCACTTCATTAATAGAAGAATTTGTAACTGGAAAAGAGTACTTTCCAGAACTTAAGATCTTTAAAACTAAGAGTTTCAGTAGGCGAAGGGTAAGTCCTGTTGAAGTGGGTGTGTACAATTGTTGTACTGTATTCACCAAAGTTTTTTAGTGATACCTTTTGGAAACAGAAGAAGGGGAGACGTAGAAGATTCATCTTCGAACTTCCAGAAACAAACCTTGTGCCATCTACTGCTTTTCTGTTTCACTATTTTTCACCCACTAACCATATCGTTTCCGCACATTATCTTGTGATCTGCTGGTCTTTAAACTTGAACAAGAATCTGCTAGTATCTCTAAGAGGACTCTAGCACATCATTCTGAAAAATCGATTAAGTTTGCCGTTTAGTTTATTCAACCCCCCTTCTAAACTCAATCCGATCCTCAACAATCTCGCTTCATGCCCGACCACCAATACAGAGTCTGTAGATCTTTATACATCTTCGTACTCCCTGGATGGATGGAGTACGGGGTGCTGTGGGCCTCGCTCAAGATATCTGCTTGAAGGGAATCACTGTTAAGAACCCATAGGCGGCCCCTATATCTGACTATGCCTTCCACAAATGTATACAGTCTCTGGCCCTTAGCTCGTCTCTCTGTCTACACTTTTGTAACAGCTCGTCAGAAATCAGCCCTGTCCGGATTCTGTCTCTCAGATTCGGCTGTACTGTTAGAGTAGTAAGATTCGGGGCCTCGCCCCTGGCATAAACTGCAAGCTCAAATATCTGAATCTCAGCCTGAAGCGATCTCTGCACTAACATATGAGCAATTAGTGTGTGCTTCCTACTCAGAGCGTCTGCAACCACATTAGCCTTAAGCGGATGGTAGCTAATGTTGCAATCATAGTCCTTCACCAGCTCAAGCCACCTCCTCTGTCGCATATTCAGTTCTTTCTGTGTGAAGAAGTACTTCAGGCTCTTATGATCTGTGAAAATCCTGAACTTCTCTCTATACAGATAGTGTCTCCAGATCTTCAAGGCGAATACCACTGCTACTAGCTCGAGGTCATGAGTCGGGTAATTCTTCTCATGAACCTTCAGCTATCTGGACGTGTAGGATATCACTTTTTCCTGGTGCATCAGAACCGTGCTCAAACCAAGCTTCGATGCATCTGTATATACCACAAACACTCCTTATCCTGATGGCATAGCTAGCATTGGTGCTGTGGTCAAGGCTTGCTTCAGTCTGTCAAAACTCTTCTGACACTCAGATCCCCAGATAAACTTGGTGTTCTTCTTTGTCAGGGCGGTCATAGGCACCGCAATAGAAGAGAATCCCTGGATGAACTTCCTGTAATAGCCTGCCAATCTTAAGAAACTACGGACCTTTGTCACGCTCTTAGGAACTTGCAAATCTCTGACTGCCTCCACTTTGCTAGAGTCGACCTCTATGCCATCTTGAGATACAATGTGGCCCAAGAACGCCACCCTGTCAAGCCAGAACTCACATTTGCTGAACTTGGCATACATTCGTCTGTCTTGTAGAGTTTGTAACATTGTCCTCAGATGTTGACTGTGCTCTTCCCTGATCTTCGAATAGATCAGAATATCGTCAATGAAAACTATGACGAACTGATCCAAAAATGGCTGAAACACGCGATTCATGAGATCCATAAAGATCGCTGGCGCGTTCGTCAGTCCGAAGGGCATCACCATAAACTCATAGTGCATGTAACGTGTCCGAAAGGCTGTCTTATGCACATCTGACTACTTCACTTTCAGCTGATGATACCCGGATCGAAGGTCTATCTTGAAGAACACTGATGCTCCTTGGAGCTGATCAAATAAGTCCTCGATTCTCGGCAACGGGTACTTATTCTTAACTGTGACTCTGTTTAGCTCTCGGTAGTCAATGCACAGTCGCATGCTGCCATCCTTCTTCTTGACAAATAGCACTGGTGTGTCCCATGGAGAGAAACTAGGGCGAATGAATCCTTTATCTAACAGGTCCTGAATCTTATCCTTGAGCTCCTTCATCTCTGCAGGCGCTAACTGGTAGGGTGCGTTAGATATCGGAAAGAGAAGTCCACTTCTCTGTCTGGTGGAATACCTGAAACATCTTCAGGGAACACACTGGGGAACTCAATGACTACATCCACGTCCTCCAGCCTCTGACCGACTAGCTCTGTCACTGATAAGATGCTGGCTAAGAACGCCTGACAGCCTCTCCTCATGAGCTTCCTCGCATACAAGCAGGAAATGACGTGCGGTATCTGCTGATCTCTAGCTGCCTAAAAAACAAATGGCTTCCCGCTGGGCGGTCTGACAGACACTGACCTCAGTCGAAAATCTATGACTGCTCCATGAGAAGAGAGCCAGTCTATACCATATGATGTCAAACTCCGATAGTGGTAGTACTATCAAATCTGCGTGAACCTTATACTTCTGTAACCGAAGCTCCAATCTCTTCACTATCTGGGAAGTGAACATCTGATCCTCGGATGGGATCGGCACCCTGAATCCTGAATCCATCGCTACTGGTATGATTCCTAGTCGCTCGATGAAGGATTCAGATATAAACGAATACGTAGCCCCTAAATCTAGCAATGCATGCGTCGCTACACCTGCAATGTATATCCTCCCTGCGACAAAACATACCATCAAATCTAATAGTGTTGAATTTAAGGAATTTCTTATCGGTAATTAACCCAAAATCCTCGAAATATCACTGCATTAACCCAAACATCATTCCCAAAATTCGAAATTAATCCTCATAAAATCAAAAATTGCAAATTAGCCCTTTAAAGTTTCGAAAATTGCACTTTGGTCCTTAAATTATCGGTCATAATAGAAGAAATGTTTGGAGATTTTACCAATTTTTTCCGAAAAATACTTGAGCCAAACCACAAAATCTCATAAATCTACGAACAATTAAAAAAAATAAAAAACACAAAATCTTTATCTATCCCAAAAATCACATAAAAAAAATTATTTAAAAAGGATAAATGCATATGTATTTAAATAAATAGCTTATATTCATGTCATCCAACATAAAAAATATTTATCCCGTAACTTGGATGGACTCAAATGCAAGCCGCATATGTTGTCCTCCCCAACCCATCGTTTTGGAAATCTAAAAAATATGCCAATATACCATACCTCATCACGTTTCCCATTTATTTTATCAATAATAATAATAATAATAATTTATTATTTCCCACTCTCCTCGACCTCGAGAATACATATCTGTAAATGAAGACATTAAGATAAAGATTCACGAGTTAGAAAATCAGGTAGGTGATTATCCTCACCTTTTTTGTAAATAATTTCAAAATCAAAAGGGGCTAAATGAGCCTGCCATCTTGCAAACATTTGCTTAGACACATCATGTTTAAAATCTTTATTAAACATAAATTTTGCTGATTTGCAATCTGTTTTTATAATAAACTTTTGATTATATAAATCATCTTGAAATTTTAAAATACATCTAACAATAGCTAAGATTTCTTTGGCTACTGTAGAATAATTCTTTTGGGCGTTATTCCATTTTCCAGAATAAAAACGAATCAGATATTCATGTTTAGTTTGGGGATCTTTTTGTTTCAAAATTCCACCAAAACCTATTTCAGAAGCATCTGTTTCAACAATTTTATCCCATTGGGGATTTGCTAACATAAGACAAGGAAGATTTTTAGCTTTTTCTTTTATAATCTGAACAGCTTTAGTATGATTATCTGTCCAGGGTAAAGGATTTTTCTTAAGTCTATCATATAAGATAGCAGAATCTTTAGTAAGATTTTGAATGTAAGGAGAAATATAATTTAAACCTCCTAAAAATCTTTGTAACTGAGTTTTATCAGTTATAATATCAGGAAATTTAGAACCAAATTCTATACTTCTTTGAATAGGAATAATTTTTCCTTTTTCAATCATATGACCTAAAAATCTAATATTAGTTTGAAATAAAATCATTTTAGATTTTGAAATGACAAGACCATTTTGTATAACAATATGTTTAAACATTTCGAGATGTTTAAAATGAGATTCAATATTATTAGAAAATACCAAGATATCATCAATATACACAATTATAAAATTGCTATACTGATAAAAAATATCATTCATAATTTGTTGAAATTCTGAAGGGGCATTTTTAAGTCCAAATGGCATTACTGTCCATTCATAATGTCCTATAGGAACATTAAAAGCAGTTTTATATCTATCGGATTCTTTGACTTGAATCTGCCAAAATCCTGATTTTAAATCAAATTTTGAAAATATGATGGCATTGACTAATCTATCTAATAAATCTTTTTTATTAGGAATAGGATGCCTAATCCATTTTAAAACCTTATTTAAGGGTTTATAGTTTATTACTAATCTAGGTACTCCTCTTTCTTGCTCAGAATGTTTATTAACATAGAAAGCAGTACATGACCAAGGAGATTGAGAAGGTGTTATTAAACCTTTTTCTAATAAAGAATGAATTTCTTTCTTACATAACTCTAAATATTCAGAGTTCATTTGACAAGATCTAGCCTTGGTAGGAATATTAATTTCCTTAAAATCTTCTTCATATGGAAGAGAGATTATATATTTCTTTCTATTCCAAAAAGCATTTGGAAGATCATTACATATTTCTAAAGAAAATTTATTATAAATAAATTTAATCTTATCCTGTAATTTAGGATTTTTTAATGTATCATCTATAGTTAGAATTTTAACTTCTTCTTTTAAAGAATTAATTTGAAAAGTTTTTCTATCAATCTTTTCTTGTAATTCATTAAGAATTCTATGAACAGGTTTAGTTATAAACTGAAAAGAAATAGGATTACCTTGATAAGTTCCTATAATACCATCTGAGGCTTGAGAATCAGTATTACTTTTCTGTTTTTGTTTCAAGAATTCT
>NC_133316.1:13260913-13360666 GCF_012295235.1 Primulina huaijiensis | reverse complement strand
GCTGAATCACAACCATATTTCCATGTTGATGCACTTGGAAAAGTTTGCTTTTCTTCAATTCGTAGGCCCCAGTCTCTTCTTGATTTAGATCCTCCTCCCTCTGCTTGTGGAGATGGTAATGCTGAGCATAAATCATCACAGAAGCCTTTGGAACAGGAACCAATGTTTGCTGCAAGGGTCACTATTGAGGATGGGTTTCGCCTTCTTTTGAATGTTGATGACATTGACCGACTCTTACAGTTTACTCAACCCCAAGATGTGGGAAGTCTTCTTAGGCGGAAGCGCCGTGTCCTATTAGAAGGCTTAACTGCTTCTCTTCAGCTTGTTGATCCGCTTGGTAAAAGTAGTAATCCTATCGGGCTGTCTCCCAAGGATGATATTTTGTTTCTGCGATTAGTTTCTGTTTCTAAAGGTCGGAAACTTATTTCAAGGTTTCTTCACCTTTTACCTGGAAGTGAACTTGCTCGAATAGTTTGCATGGCCATCTTCCGCCATTTAAGATTTCTGTTTGGTGGCCTTCCCTCTGATCCAGATGCAGCTGATACCATTAATGGTCTTGCCAAAGCAGTGGCTTTGTGTGTTTGTAGTATGGACCTTAATTCACTTAGTGCTTGTCTTGCAGCTGTAGTTTGTTCCTCAGAGCAGCCACCTCTTCGTCCGATAAGGAGCCCTGCTGGAGATGGTGCCTCCCTCATTTTAACGTCTATTTTAGAAAGAGCAACTAACTTGTTAACAGGTTCTCAGACTTCCAGCCACTTCAGCATGCCTATTCGAACTCTTTGGCAGGCTTCATTTGATGCGTTCTTCGGTCTGTTGACGAAGTACTGCATGAGTAAACATGATAGCATAATGCAGTCATTAACTACCGAAAGCCCACTAAACTCGGAGGCGGAGGCGGAGGCGGAGGCTGCAAGAGCTGTGAGCAGGGAGATGCCTGTGGAACTTCTACGTGCCAGTCTCCCACACACTGATGAGAGGCAGAAGAAATTGTTACTGAATTTTGCTCCGCGGTCCGTGCCTGTTACTGGATTTAATACTCGTGATGGTGGTAGTGGACAAAAATATCCTGAATCAGTGAGGGGCTAGCTGAGACAGCGACAAGTTGTGTAGTAGCCAGAGTTGTGAATTCTTCACCCTGGAGCCCATCATTCTGCTGCACAAAGATGAAAGAATGAGGTGTGGTATACTTTAGGCGGCTTTTAATTCCTAAAGTTCTACTATTGGCATCGTATCGGTCTCTTGCTACCACATGTTTCTTTTCTTCCTGCTCACACAATAACCCGTTTCTTTAAATCCTTTTGTTTTCTGCATGTATATATGAAATACAAACTAACATGACTTTCGAAAGCTGTGGCATATGGGAAGCTTTATTTTGATCCTAGTCTGCAAGCTCTGGTTTAAAACTGTAAGGTGAAACATACAGGTAAGCAATTCAGAATACTGGCATGGAAGGTATTCCCTCCTCCTCAAACTTTTATTCGGGGGAATGAGCCGAATTCATTGTTATCGGCAGGGAAAAACTTTGTTTCTTGAAAGTTGAGAAGTTCATTGATGAAGATTTGAGGAGTGATTACTTGTAACAATTAGCAGAAACACTAGGTTGTTAAACCATTATTAGCTCGTTTATATAGCTATTGATATCAAAATCTCTGGACGTAAATCTTTTTTCCATCACTTGTATTTATGCATGAAAACATGTGCGGGTGTATGTGTGTGTTTTGTAGGTGTTTTGTTTATAAGTTACACACATCCATGATTGTCACTAATGTTAATGTGAGCAAGTTTAGGATGAATAAGGTCTTGCTCTTTTGTAATAAAGCTTCCTGCATCACTTTGCCCCTTCAAATTTTGAAATCAAGGTCCTAAAATACGCGAATTAAAGTTTAAGCGTGATTAGTTGGAGATTATAAGCATAAGTAATGTTTTTAGTTTTCAAGTAATTTCAGTTTTAATTGCATCAAGTAAAAAAATAATGGATGGAATAATCTGTAAATATTATTAATTTAATTGCAAGTGTTTGATTTTCGAGCTCTACAAAACGTTTAATTTAAAAATTATAATCTCAAACAGTTACATTCGATTGAGGAAGAGGTTTGAGAAAGATTACGAGAAACAGAAGTAAAGTTGAATAAAGAATATATCAAATTTTTTCCTAATAAATCATTAAATAATTGTTATTATGTTCATTTGCATAGATGATTTTTTTTAATTGAAACTTTACTATATATTTTAGTGGTAATATTTTATGTTTTGAAAGTTTTAAAATAAGTCTTAATAAAATAATTGGGAAGAGCAACTTTATCCTTTTATTTTGGGTTTTTCTAAGAGGCTATTTTTTTCCTTATTCATCCCTATTTATTGCTTCTTTACCAAACCGTTGCATGTGTAGTAGTAGGATTTCATATTGGTATTGTAATATGATTGAATATTTTATTTATGTTGAATATAGTATTAGAAATATATTTATATCATAAGGGACCAATAATATTTATCGAACATAAAATTGAAAGACGAAATTTGCGAGGCAGGTCAAATTTATGCATTAATTAATACAATAAAACTACAAGGAGGACACTGATAATTTTCATTTCCTTTAAATATATCTTTCTTCTATTACTTCGCTTAAAGAAGTCAAATTTCCTTAAATTAAATTACATGTGATGATAAGAACAAAATGTGAGAAAGTTCGGTTTTCTGAGCCAAAAAATTCAAACTGGCTCAGTGTGGATCAGGCGATAGTTCGGCATGGATATGCACATACGAATAGAAGTTAGAGGGCAATAGAAGTGTTTCCGGCGTAGCTTTTCTGATACTTAAGTCAGTGTGAGACACAACTTAAGTGTATAATAAAAATATTGCTGAGTGATAATAACAAATGAATGTATAAAAGCATGAAAAATACATAGCATTTGTAGTGTTGAGAGGAGTTGAATATCTTGTAGAAAAACTCTTTAAAAGACAAGTATGTGAAACAATAGATTCGTAGCAAGATTTGTATTTATAAGACCTTATCTTTGGCAGATTATGAATTTTAAATGTATTTTGATATCATTGAAAATTTTCCTTCGTTGGAGATTTGACCAGTATCTCACATTAACAGTACTGTGTATTCACCACCATAATTATTTGGGCCTCGGCTCTGTAAAATCTTTCATTTAGCTCGACTGCTCGTGCTTGATCACCTTTAGACTTCTTGTAAGATTTTAGGCCCTGGCTCTGGCCCTAATAGTATCAATCATAGGCCCATTATTTCTATCCTTTCAGTAAATGAGCTCGGGTAGTAAATGATTTGGGTCGAATCGGGTCGGCTATACGGGGTATCAATAGTACCCCCTCTTTTTGGTCTAAAATAAGTATGAAATTTAGACAAAATATTTGAACCGAGTAGTGGCCGACTCGTGCTTGTCATATTGATTATATATTTGTGTTTCTTCCTACTTTTGTGTTAGTTTATGCTGCATCTAAACCGTTGAAATGAACTGTCATAATTTTGATAACGTGTTTTTCTTGCTGGTCGTTTGATGAGACCACATACGTTTGAGATTTTGTGTTTGTTTACTTCTCCCGAGGTACCCGTTCAGCTTCCCGCCCAAATCTGGACTGTGGATCAATTTTGATCATGTGATTGTGATAATCACCTATCACATAATTGTTTTATATTTATCTTATTATAACACAAGTTCTATAACACAAGTTCTCTAACAAAAGAATACCCTCAATGATAATGTTATCATCAATAATCTTACTTTTACCCACGGTTTTATCTTTTTAATAATCTACAACCAGTGATTTTGGGACGTTGATAATCAATTATTTCAAATAACATATTATCATTTTCCTGTCATGTTCTTTGAGCATCTACTGTCTAAATACCTACCAGTTTGACTTTTTTTATAGCTTGGTTTGACTAACCCGCAACCACATATTAAAAGTAACTTTTGGTACCAATATCTCATCTAGGTATAGATCGGATCTGTCATTTCAGGACTCACAAATGAATTATCCGAACAAATTTTACATTGTACTTCTCCTATAAGGTGTGTGATTGTGCTGAAATATTATTGGTGTATGGTGATTGCTTAACAAATCTCTGGTTAGGCCTTTCCTTTAGATACTAAATTCTATATATCTTATAAACAGCTTTGCAATTGTGGTAGTGCTTATGTGTGACCTTCATAGAATTCTGTCTGGTTTGACTCTTATCAGACCATCTTGATCTGTAATGGGAACCATATTCATTCTTGTTGAGTTTTTTTTTAGCCAACCTGACTTAGAATTCGCAGGTTCTTCATATCGAAGTCTACGATACAATCCTCTGTTCTTCTGATAAACATGCTGACTTTTCTGAGATTATGGCTCTTTATGTTCATATATTGTGCTTGATCTAACAAAATCTATGTCCAAACACTTCTGACTACTTGTTTCAGTAGAACTGCATTTATTATGATCAAAGCCTACACTTGATATGTCACCAGATTTCTTTTGATCTTCATGCAAATTCTCAAGTGAAACACAAGACTTTGTTCAAGTGTTGACCAAAATTTTCAACCTTGGATTTTCAATCATTATAACTTGGACTTTAGATCGCATGTTCTCATTTTTATTTGTTAGCATTGTAACTTTGGTCTTAAGACTCTCTAGCACATCAAGTTGGGTTACAACTTGAGTTGCCTGACTTGTTTGTCAGATACTTGTTTTTTGCTTTAACTTCATCAAATGATTGCGAAATTGTTTTGTACGTGACCACTTCGTTTAGTCCAGTGATTAAGTCATCTGGTGTAAACTAATCTGAGGTAAAGTCAAATACCCCATCATTGTTGGATTTCAGATCATCATTTTTCATTAGGCACTTGATAGACTCCTCTTCACTCTCACTAGATGCATCTTCTGAGCTGGTGGTCCCTGATTCTTAACCAGCCCACTTTCTCTTGCTTTTTCCAGCTAGCAACACCTTATGCTCTCTTTTCTTCCTAAAGGATTTCATCTCATATGCCACTTTTCTTCATTCAGATTACTTCTTTTCATCTTTCTTTGGTCTGGTACAGTCAACAATGAAGTGACATGTTTTGTCATCATTAAAACAAGCTTGATCAGAAGAGTTTTATTCTTTCTTGTAATTATTTTTCTTATAGAAATTTTGAAAGTTAGTGTAATGATTCTTCATAAATTTTTCGAATTTTTTTATAAACAGGGACATGACATCGTTGGTAAGTTGTTTATTAGAATTTGATGTAGATTCTTCTGCTAACACAAGAGCTTTTGTTGGATGAGACGTTGATGGTTCTTCTTCATTTCTAATTCTCACCTTGAACTCATAAGCCTTCATATTATTGAACAAATCGTGCAATTAGAGTTTGTTCATGTCTTTTGATTCTCGCATGGAAATGGTCTTCGCGTTCCATTCTATTGGTAAGACTCTCATCACCTTCAGTGCAACCTCTTTGTTATTGTAGTCCTTCCCAAGATCATCCAGCTCGATCACAATGCTACTGAATCTTTCATCGAACTCATTCATTTTCTCTCCAGCTTTCATCTCAATATTATCGAACTTTTGAATGGCTACCATCATCTTGTTTCTTTGATCTGGTTGTTTCCTTCACATTGTTGTGTTAGCTTTTCTCAAATCTCTTTTCTTATGGAAAAATGTTTAATTTTACTGAACATATTTTTATTTAAAGTTTTATAAACAATATCATTGGTCATGTTGACCAGAATAGCCTTGCAGTCCAGTCTATTATGAGTTTCTCGACCATATGTGGACCGTATCTAAAATGCTTATAATAGTGTTGCCTTTTAATATCTTTATTGGTTCTTCTGTGACGTCATACCACACATCTTCGTCATGAGCTGACAAATGTGCATGCATTCAAATTTTTCAGTCACCATATTCTTCCTTAGAAAACATAGAGATCTTTCCTTTTTCTGTTTTCAGAAAAATTTTACTAGAAGATTTGATCGGTAGAATTTTTTTTATACAAACCCACTTTAACTCAGTTCAGCAGCCCTATTATACTAAAACTCCTAGCAACTAACTTCTTAACTCAATCTATTCAGAAATTACTTTATCACAATTTCAATGATTTCTCACAACACAAAATAAACAGAAGATGTGTGAGAAAACAAGTGCACAGAATGGTCCTTAAGTGATCTGATGAAACTTTCTGAGCGTGAAAATCAACTTGAAATAGATCTTGATTAGAAGCCGATAAATCAGAGAATTTATGAAGAAAGTTTCATAGTAGCAGCATCTTCATGGCTCTGATGCATTTCCATTTTATAGGTATCGATCCAATGTTAACAAATATGGTTGGAACTCACACTCATATTGTATGCCCGAAATTATGCAGAGATTGTCATGTATTTTTGTTTTCTTCCGAAATATTGCATTGGGTAAATTCAAATTCCTTGGACACTAGTTGAAATAGGGATATGCTGAAAGCTTTAAACGATGTCATTCCTTTCTGAATAAGCTCGGCAGTGAAATGATTGTTGCACCTAGATAATGTCATCATCTCAACATATTTATGTTGTAAGTAGATCAAATAATTTGCTCTCCGTTGTAAGATTATTAGTTCAGAGTAGGCCTATCAAATTGGTTCTTCATATTTATATGTTAATTTCAGTTTGTAGGAAATCTATCGAGTGATTTGCATTTAACAATTTATAAATTCGGATCAGTTTAATTACCAAAAATTTGTTTAAATTATATCTTAACAATATTCTTTAAAAGGAGTGCAAACTAATCGAAACAAGCCAAGAAAAAATTTAATGCTAGAATTTGAGTTCGAATGTATTGCTTCAATAAAAAAGTTCAAATAGTTAAATACTTATGGCTTGGATTTGGCTCCAATTAGATCTTAAATTGAACTCGACTCGAAATATTTGAGCATGTTTGCAAATTCGAATTGTTGCTAAAAGATAAAGTGAAACGTCTACTACTCATTTTTCTTTAAAATGTACTAATTTTTTTTATATTCGGCCGAAATACCCAATACATACATTTTAAAGTACTTTTGCACCATTTAAAAGTAATTTTGTACCGTTTAAAATTAATCAACAAACTATTATTTAAAAAACCGAAAAAAAGTAATTCAAATCATAAAACCGTAAACCAACCTAAACTAGCATTATTTCAAAAATTACTTAACTCTAACATCCTCTCCAAAAACCACTCAAAAGCATAAATCAGTCGTAAAATCTTTAAGTAATCATAAATCATAAACTTAATTTTTATTTGCGGAAAACTAGCGATGGTCCTTGGGTTGTGTGCAACTTCAGTCCAGCTAGATCAACCATCAAGACCTCCATTAACATCAATCTCATGCTCACCTGCACCGATCACACCTAGTGAGTCTATTAACTCAACAAACCTTAACCATGATAATAAGTAATACATATATATTCACAAGCAACATTGAAAATACTTTAAGAAAATAGCTTTTCATGAACATAAACTTAAACATTTTCCTTTCATCATATTATATTTCTTTTCATTATATACGTATATGTTTTCCTTTTTATTGAATTTAGATTCTCAATTGTGACTTTCGTATTAGCTGAAGGTCGATGGATCCATCTATATATTACCACGGTACCCGATGGCGGGGACATTAGCTACATTCTCACCCGTCAACTGAGCCTTGGCCTTACATATCATCGTATCATCGTATAGTCACAATCAATTCATCTCCTTCAACTTCTCATATTTCCTTCACTTTTAAAAATTCATGCATATATAATTCGTTTTTCTTTTAAATCAAATATGCAACATATCTTTTAGTATTAACGTTTCATCATAAAATTTTATAAACATTTAAAATAAACATATTAATATTATTTACAGCATTCAGGACACTGTCAGGACGTCTAACATTTTTCAGGCGTACAATGACCGTTTCGCCCCTGAAATATTAACTTTCCCAATTTATCCTTAAACCATAAAACGACGACCCAAATCATTCTACACTTAACATGAAACCTTAAAATATACCAATAAATATTTCTTAGACGTAAACTTAAACTTCTTGACTAATTTCTCAATTCGTTTTTAAACTTAGACGTACATCCCGATTTTGACTCGTATGAACTCGAAACTTAACCAAAACTTACCAAACTTGGACCAAAGCTTAATAACACATAACCAAACCATATACATCCCAATTCAAGCCCATCAAGGCCCTTGAACAAGCTTAGAATAGCTGCTGCACTTTCCTTGCCCTAGGTTCGACCCTAGCTTGACTACCCTACCCATCCTTCGACTCCAGCCCTTTACCACTCGGTCCAGACCATATTTGCACACCCTAACACATTGACCATAGCCTAGGAACCCTAATGGAATGCTCCTAACCAGCCTAGAAGCTGCAGCCACTCGGCCCGTGTCCTTAAGCCATGCGCGACTCCCTTCACGCCGCAGCCCTCTTGCCCTCGAACCAACCCTCGTGTAACCTATCTAGGACAATGGATCAGCCCTCCTAAGACCCTTGGACATGGACTAAATTAAGCCAACATCCGCGAGCCCCTAGGTAGCCCTAGCCGAAACCCTAGCCTATATAAACTCGATTTTTGTTCAAGCCTTCTGCCATACATGTGCAGCCCTTGTCTAGGCATCTTTGGACCCTTATCATGTTGGAAAAAAGTCCCTCCATGTTACCCTATCATGGCAACCCCTTTGTGTATCATTAGGAAGAATTTTAAAAAATAAAATTTACTTTAAACATAATAAGCCATAAAAACGAAAATACAAGCTAGTGTTTCATATTTATCATGCAAACATGCATCAAATATATAATATTGCGTGATAGATGAGAAAAAAGAAGATTAAGGCCTGCTTTTGCATTTATTTCGCATGAAAACGAGTTGAGATGCGAAGAACGTCGACGTTGAGGGGGACTTGCTGAATTTTTCTTCAAAACCGTGCCTTCCCCTTCACAAAATACGTGTGGTGTGTATTGAATGCTGAAGGAAGAGTCCTAGTAGGTTTAGAGAGGGGTGGGGCTTGTGATACGGGGATTATGGGTAGAGTTTAAGGCCTTTTATTTTGATTAAAATTCATAGTATAAGCTTAAACCCATTAACCAAGCATAATAGGCTCATTTAGCCCATTAGTTAATATTTAAAATATTTTTCTCATGAAAGTTTGTGAAAATATTAGCCGAGTTCTCAAAAAATCCATATTTTTATCGAAAATCGATTACCGATTTAAAATACGACTCGGCGTATAATAACACCTCAAAACACCTCTTTTTTTGAAAATACCATATAGCATATACCATGTATTAAACAATTAAAAATAATTATTTAATAAAAATATTTTCCGTCCTATGGTCCTTGGTCTCCGTTCTTCGATCGGGTCTCGATTAACTTTTAAAACACAGTTTTATGCATTCTAACAGGAAACCATATTTTTTAACATGTAATCATACATATCATAATTAATTCATGTCATTAAAACCATTTAATTAGTCATTTTATATTTTTCCTAAATTTACATGCAGTTGGATTATGTTATCGTGTTTTTGGACCTTATAATTCTTCCCTCCCGTGAATGAAATTTCGTCCTCGAAATTAGAACTTACCGAATAAATCCGGGCAGCGACTCCTCATGTCCCTATCAGTTTCTCAAGTAACTTCTTTCTCCTAGTGATTTAACCACTTGACTTTGACCATTTGTATAACTTTGTTTCAAAGTCTCCTTTCTTGTCTACCCAAAATTTGTATAGGTCTTTCCTCGTATGACATGTTTGGAGTCAAATGCAGATGCTTATAATTTAGTACATGTGAAGGGTTCGACATGTACTTTCGCAGTATCAAGATGTGAAACACATTGTGTACTCCGGCTAGCATCGGTGGTAACGCCACTCTATAGGCTAGTGTTCCAATCCTCTCTAAAATCTCAAATGGTCCTATGAACCTCGGACTTAGCTTGTCTTTCTTGCCAAATCTCATGACACCCTTCATAAGTGCTATTTTCCCAAATACGTGGTCGCCTATGGCAAACTCTAGCTCTCTTCATCGCTTGTCGGCCTAGCTCTTTTGTCGGCTTCGTGAAGTTTTCTTCTTATCACTGATTTTGACTACTAGCTCCGCTTTTGCTTGATCAAGTTCAGAACAAATTCCCCTCTTTCACCAACCTCGTCCCAATGTATAGGCGATCTACACTTCCTTCCATAAAATGCTTCGTAAGGAGCCATTCCTATAGACGATTGGTAAATATTGTTATATATGAATTCCACTAGAGGTAACTTCGGTTCCCAACTTCATTGGAAATTGATCACACAAGCTCGGAGTAGATCCTCCAAAATTTAAATCACCCTTTCAGACTAACCATCGGTTTGAGGATGGAATGTTGTACTGAATAACAACTTTGTCCCCATTGCTGCATGTAGACTCTACCAAAAAGACGATGTGAGCCTCGGATCTCGGTCAGAAACAATAAACACTGTAATCCCATGCTGTCGGACTATCTCTCGAATATATAGCTTTACATACTGTGTCATGGTGAATGTCGTCTTGATAGGTAGAAAATACGTTGATTTCGTAAGACGCTCAACTATCACCCATATGACATTGAATCCTCTAATAGTCTTTGGCAATCCCACAACAAAATCCATAGTTATATTTTACCATTTACACTAGGGAATTGGAATTGGCTTAAGCTTTCTGGCTGACCTCTGATGCTCGGCTTTAACTTGCTGGCATGTCAAACACTCGGACACAAAACGTAAGATGTCTCGCTTCATGCCTGATCACCAATATAATAACTGCAGATCCTTGTACATCATCGTACTTCCAGAATGAATGGAGTACGGAGTATCATGAGCTTCCTTCACAATGACTTCTCTCAAAGAATCGCTACTAGGAATCCAAAGTCGATTTCGATATCGAACTATGTCATCCTCTTCGGAATACAACTTCCGACCCTTAGCTTCATCTCTTAGTCTCCACTTTTGAAAATTCTCGTCAGAAGATTGCTCCTCTCGGATTCTATCCCTTAAAGTCGACTGAACTATCATGGTAGAAAGATTAAAGGCCTCGCCCCTAGCATACACTGCAAGCTTGAATCGCTGAAGTTCGATGGATCCATCTACGTATTACCACGGTACCGGACGACAAGAACATCAGCGACACTCTCACCCGTCATCTGAGCATTGGTCTTACATATCATCGTATTAGTCACAATCAATTCACCTCCTTCACATTTTCATATTTTCATCACTTATAAAAATTCATGCATATATAATTTGTTTTTCTTTTAAACCAAGTATGCAACATATCTTTTAACATTAATGTTTCATCATAAAATTTCATAAATATTTAAAATAAACATATTAATATTATTTACAGCGTTCAGCGCACTGTCAGGACGTCTAACATTTTTCAGGCATAAAATTACCATTTTGCCCCTGAAACCCTAACTTTCTCAATTTATCCTTAAACCATAAAACGACGACCCAAATCATTCCAAACTTAACATGACACCTTAAAATATAACCATAAATATTTCTTAGACGTATACTTAAGCTTCTCGACTAATTTCTTAATTCGTTTTTAAACTTAGACGTATATCCCGATTTTGACTCGAGAGACTCGAAACTTAACCAAAACTTACCAAACTTGGACCAAAGCTTAATAACACCTAAAAAAACCATATACAACCCAATTCAAGCCCATCAAGGCCCTTGAACAAGCTTAGATTAGCTGCTGCACTTTCCTTGCACTAGGTTCGACCTTAGCCTGACCACCGTACCCATCCTTCGAATCCAGCCCTTAACCACTCGGTCCAAACCCTAGTTGCACACCCTAAGACATTGACAACACCCTAGGAACCATACTGGAAGGCTACTAACCAGCCTAGAAGCCGTAGCCACTCGGCTCGTGCCCTTAAGCCATGCGCGACTTCCTTCATGTTGCAACCCCTTTGCCCTCGAACCAACCCTCATGTAACCTATCTAGGACCATGGATCAGCCCTTATAAGACCCTTGGACGTGGCCTAACATCATCCAACAGCCGCGAGCCGCTAGGTAGCTCTAGCCGAAACCCTAGCCTATATAAACTCGATTTTTGTTCAAGCCTTCTACCATACATGTGCAGCCCTTGTCTAGGCATCTATGGACCCTTATAATGTTGGAAAATAGTCCATCCATGTTACACTACCATGGCAACCCCTTTGTGTATCATTAGGAAGAGTTTTAAAAAAATAAAACTCTACCTTTAAGCATAATAAGCCATAAAAACGAAAATACAAGGTAGTGTGTTAGACTTAATTTTGTTGTGGAGATGCTAGTACAAAACCAGTAGATGTAAATAAGCAGAAAACCAGAAGCACTTGTATCGCGCTAAAACCAGTAGCTGCACTTATCAAGCACTGCTTAATCTAGCAGAAAACCGACTTCTTAGCTAAAACCAGAACTAGAAGAAATACAAACCCGAAATAGACACTAGCAGATTGTTGCGTATCTCAAGGCTTTAAATATTACCATTAATCTATTAACGTGATACTAGTATTTATTGCTTCATTTAACGCCATTAAATGTTGTACAGGAACATTTAAGACGGCTTACCATTTTTGGTATGATCTGAGACTGATTGCTTTAATGTATTCTGCAGGGTCCATTTTCAGCAATAAAGCTGAATCACTGAAAAGTCAAAAGAGCCGTTCAGATTTTAACGTTGGTTTAAGCCTACATATGAAGACGGAGCACTTTTCAAGAAACAAGCAATGAACGAATCTCAATCAAAGAATATCATTCGAGCATCGCTAGAACTCTCAGTTATCTCAAAAGCTCAACACTGAAAAAACAGCACACGCTTCATTGCATACACTTGATCATTTGAGATCATTTTGTGCTAGCTATTTTCTTTATCTCTTCTTAAGCTATTCACTTCATTAATATAATAGTTTGTAACTGGAAAAGAGTTCTTTCCAGAACTTAAGATCTTTCAAGAAGTTGAGTTGTAAAACTAAGAGTTTCAGTAGGCGAAGGGTAAGTCCTGTTGAAGTGGGTGCGTACAATTGTTGTACTGTATTCACCAAAATCTTTTAGTGATACCTTCTGGAAACAGAAGAAGGGGAGACGTAGAAGATTCATCTTCAAATTTCCAGAAACAAACTTTGTGCCATCTACTGCTTTTCTGTTTCACTATTTTTCACCCACTAACCAACAGATCGTTTCCGCACATTATCTTGTGATCTGCTGGTCTTTAAACTTGAACAAGAATATGCTAGTATCTCTAAGAGGACTCTAGCACATCATTCTGAAAAATCGATTAAGTTTACCGTTGAGTTTATTCAACCCCCCCTTCTAAACTCAATCCGATCCTCAACAAGTGGTATCAGAGCAGGTTATTCTTGTTCTGAAAAATATTTAACAGACATGGCTCACTTCAGCAAAATTCCAATGTTCTCAAAAGAAGATTTTGACGACTGGAAAATCAGAATGCAAGCCCATCTTGCAGCTCAAGATGATGACATGTGGTATGTCATCACAGATGGTCCATTAAAGATCTTAAAGCCAAATCCAGCTGTTGCTATTACTGAAGGCGCACCTCAGATGCTGGAAAAACCAAGATATGAATGGACAAGTGAGGACAAGAAGAAAGCCAATCTTGGCAACGTTGCAAAGGACATTATGTACAAGACACTCGACAAAAATAACTTCAGCAAAATCAAGATGTGTCCTACTGCCAAGGAAATCTGGGAAAAATTGATTCAGATCTGTGAAGGAAACGAAGAAACTAAGGAAAACAAACTTTCCGTAGCCATGCAGAAGTTTGAGAATATGAAGATGAAGGCTGGAGAAACAATGAATGAGTTTGATAAACGCTTCAGCAGCCTTGTAAATGAACTCTCAGCTCTTGGAAAAGATTTTGGCAACAGGGAAGTTGCATTAAAGGTAATGAGAGCCCTACCCAGAGAATGAGACGTCAAAACGATTGCAATGAGAGCTTCCAAGGATCTAAACAAGTTAGAACTGCATGACTTGTTCTCAGATCTGAAGGCATATGAGTTTGAACTTGAAGTTCGAAGTGGAGAAGAGCCATTAGCAATTCCACCAACCAAAGCTCTCGCAGCTACTGTTAACTCTACTGCTACAGTTGCCCCAAGTTCATCTTCTGCTACTGCTATAGAGAATACTTCTGAGAGAAGCGCTGAACAGATAAGAAATGACGCAATTTCATTATTTGTTAAGAAGTTTTCTAGATTCATGAGAAAGAATCACAGAACATTTCAAAGTCCCAACCGCAATTTCAGAAAGAATCACCTTCTGGTGATATGGCATGCTTTAACTGCGAAAAAGTTGGACACTTCATTGCTGATTGTCCAAAACAAAAGAAGGATGACCAGAAGAAGAATGGTGTCAAACGCAATGATAAAAAGACCAGAAGAGACAGAAAGGCAATGATTGCAGAAGAAAGTAAGTCCAAATGGGCAGACTCAAGTTCTGAATCTTCTGGTTCTGAAAGCCATTCAAGCGACAGTGATGAAGATGAGATCAAATGTCTGATGGCAATTACGGATTCAACCTCGACATCCGAAGAGGTATTTGACTTTGGCTCTGATGAATTTACACGCACTGCTTTAGTCAAAGCATTACACGACAGGGTAGAAGAGTATTCGAGACTTTCTCAATCATTCGAGGAAGTTAAGATTGAAAATCATAACTTAAGAAATCAGAACAGTAAGTTAACTTGCTTGCAAGTAGACATCTGTAATGATTTACAAGTTGAGATGAGTAAATTAAAAACTGAGAATGAAAGAGTAAAAGCAGATTACCAGACGATGCTTTCTGAAAACCAGAAGTTATCGCTACTGGTGATTGCTTGGAATAAGTCCTCTATTTCACTCGAAAAGATGCAAGAGTTACAAAAACAATCTGGAGACAGAAGTGGTCTCGGATTTTGTAATGATGAAGGCACTTCTGAAACAAATACTAAGCCAAAACTTGATATGTGCAAAGGAAAGTACATTCATTTTGTGAAATCCAGTGTGGTACAGAAACCAGAAGTACCTACTGCTTCAATTGAAAGGAATGTAAATTAGATGAGCAGAAGGATGAATTATTGTCTGGGTTATGTTGAACCTAAGGAAAGAGTTGACCAAAGTTCTGGATCCAGTAGAGGATTCAACTCAGGAAGACAACCTCCTATGAAGGTTAAAAACTACCAGTACTACAATTCTAGACCTGTTCAGAAGAGATACAGACCAGACAACAGAAACAGAAGGGAAGAACAACATCCTAAGATGAATAATGTTAGAAATAACAGATTCAATGTTGCATACACCTCCATGGATACCCGAAGTACAAAAATTGTACAAATGTGGGTTCCAAAAGGACTAAAAAGGCTTGAACCCAAATAGATTGGGTACCAGATACTAAAATTTGTGTTTGCAAGTACAAGTGAAGAAAACCAAGATCAGTAACTCAACATGGTATTTGGACAGTGGATGTTCCAGACATATGACTGGACAGAAGAGTCTACTATCAGAAATAGTGAGTTGTGCTGGACAAGAGATAACCTTTGGGGACAACTCAAAAGGTAAAACCGTGTGTAAGGGTAAGATTATCCATGGTAACATCACTATTAAAGATGTGCTCTTAGTTGAAAATCTTTGTTATAACTTGATCAGTATTAGTCAATTATGTGATAATGGATTTTCAGTAGCATTCCAGAAGCACACTTGCACAGTTAAAAATGCTGGTGACTCTACTGTTTTAACCGGAGTTAGAAAAGGCAACACCTACAAAGTTTCATGGAACATAGATCATATCACTGCTCCTACATGTTTAGTTGCAGCTCTAAGTGATAAACACTGGCTGTGGCACAAGAGATTGAATCATCTGAATTTCAAGTCTATCAACAATCTCAAAAAGCAGAACTTAGTCGATGGATTGCCAGACATAAATTTTGTTAAGAATCATGTATGTTCTGCGTGTCAACTTGGTAAGCAAGTAAGATCTAGTTTCAAAAATAAAGGCAGCAAATCATCCTCAAGGTGTTTAGAATTATTGCATATGGATTTTTTTGGTCCAATCCCTATCATGAGCTTAGGGGGAATGAGGTACACCCTTGTTGTTGTTGATGATTTTTATAGATTTACTTGGGTAATCTTTCTTGCTGGAAAAGATCAAACCAGTAGCCTCCTGATCAAACTTATGAAAAAGATTCAAAATGAAAAATCAGTTTCTGTCATTAGAATCAGAAGTGATCGAGGTACTGAATTTACTAACAAGACTCTTGAGGTTTATCTAGATGAACAGGGCATTCATCATGAATATTCAGCTGCCAAGACGCCTCAACAAAATGGAGTAGCTGAGAGGAGAAACAGAACACTGAAAGAAGCTGCTAGAACAATGCTAGCAGATGCAGACATCTCTCAGTGCTTCTGGGCAGAAGCTATTAATACTGCTTGCTACACACAAAACAGTACAATGATCAACAGGAGGAATAATCAGACTCCTTACGAAATCTGGAAAGGGAGAAAACCGAATGTATCTTACTTTCATGTTTTTGGTTGTAGATGCTTTGTGTATAATAATGGTAAAAATCATTTAGCTGCATTCGATTCAAAATCTGAAGCAGGATTATTTCTTGGATATTCAGCAGTTAGTAAGGCATTTAGAATTTTCAATAATAAAACACTCAATGTTAAAGAATCTATTCATGTTGTCTTTGATGAAGACAGCAGTGCTCCCGAGATTACTAACATATCTAATCTAAGTAACAGGTTAGACAGGGTTCATCTGGAACTAGACAGTGAAGATGATGCAGAAGCAAGTGTCAAGGACATTCAAAATCCAGAACCAAACATTCATATTCCAGAACCAGCAGCTGACATTCCAGAACCAGCAGCTGATATTCCAGAACAATCTACTGCTTTACATAAAGATAATCTAAATCCTTTTATTTGGAGAAAATCTCATCCTCCATCTTTGGTGATTGGAAATCCAACAGCTCCGCTAAGGACCAGAAGACAGATGATGAATGAATACATGCATGCTGCTTTTATTTCTCAAGATGAACCAAAGAAGATTGAAGAAGCTCTTCTGGATCCCAACTGGATAGAAGCTATGCAAGAAGAGCTGAATCAATTTGAGAGGAATAAAGTTTGGTTTCTAGTACCTAGACCATCTCACCAAGCTGTCATTGGAACCCGGTGGGTATTTAGAAACAAACTAAATGAAGAAGGAACAGTTGTCAGAAACAAAGCAAGACTGGTTGCACAAGGATTCAGACAAGAAGAAGGAATAGACTATGATGAAACCTTTGCACCAGTAGCTAGGCTCGAAGCTATCAGAATATTTTTAGCCTTTGCTGCTTTTAGAAATTTCAAAGTGTATCAGATGGATGTGAAAAGTGCGTTCCTCAATGGTCTACTACAAGAGGAAGTCTATGTTGAACAGCCTCCAGGTTTTTCTGATCATCTATTACCGCATCATGTTTTTAAATTACATAAAGCATTGTATGGTCTGAAACAAGCACCTAGGGCTTGGTACGACACACTTTCACAATTTCTTATTGATCATGATTTCACCGTCGGTACCGTGGATAAGACTTTGTTTACCCTAGTAAAATACAAGCACATATTATTAGTTCAAATTTATGTTGATGATATTATATTTGGGTCAACTAACCCCAAATTATGTGCAAAGTTTGCCAAGTTAATGCAGGAACAGTTCGAGATGAGCATGATGGGAAAATTAACATTTTTCCTAGGACTTCAAATCAAGCAACTTGATACTGGAATCTTCATCAATCACGCTAAGTATACAAAGGAACTACTGAAAAAGTTTGGGATGCAAGCATGCTCTGCTGCTTCCACTCCTATGAGCTCGTCTACCAAACTTGATAAAGATGAAGGGGGAAGTCCAGTAGAGGTAACTCAGTATCGTGGTCTTATTGGCTCATTGTTATATCTTATTGTCAGTAGACCCGATATTATGTTTGCTGTTTGCATATGTGCTAGATTTCAATCAAATCCTAAACAATCACATTTCATTACTGGTAAAAGAATTTTAAAATATTTGAAGGGTACTCAAAATGTAGGCCTCTGGTATCCCAAGGACTCATCGTTTAATCTTATTGGATATTCAGATGCTGATTATGCATGATGTAAACTGGATAGGAAAAGCACAAGTGGTTTTTGTCAATTTCTTGGTGACAGGTTGATCTCCTGGTTTAGCAAAAAGCAGACTTCCATAGCCACTTCTACTGCAGAAGCAGAGTATCTTGCTGCTGGAAGCTGTTGTTCTCAAATGCTTTGGATACAACAACAACTTAAAGACTATGGAGTTCAAGCTTCTGAATCACCCATATTTTGTGACAATACCAGTGCAATTGCTATATCGCATAATCCAGTACTCCATTCCAGAACGAAGCACATTGATATCAGACATCATTTCATTAGAGATCATGTGCAAAAGAAGAATATTCGTCTGGAATACATTCCTACTGATCAGCAAGCCGCAGACATTTTTACCAAACCACTTCCTGAGAATAAATTTTTCGTATTTTCGTAATGTTCTTGGATTAATTGATTTATCATAACTACTGTTTATTATCTTCTGTTTTCACGTGTCTTCTGTTTCTTTATTCTAATCCAGTAGAAATATTCAGAAATGAGAACAGCACAAGAGGTATGGAAAAACAAAATCTTTTATTCATATAATCAGATGCATTACATTACAGGGGTACAATTGAAGATATCAGCAGAATGATTACACAGATTATCCTACTAAGATTTTCAGTATCATCGATCCACCAGCACTCTCTTATTGCATTAGAATGCTTATGGAAGGAAATGATGCTACATCCCAATCCTAATAAGAGAAAACAATCTCTTTGATTGTTCACATTACAACTCCAGGAGTTTGATCCAAGGATCATTATATAAAGAACAATATCTTCATACGTCTTCTTAGAAAACGCAGCAAGTTGTCTTCTGAACATTCTTGCTTCGACTTCTGGATCAGATTCTGCTTCTTCATTCACATTAGTTTTCATTTGATCTTATGTACGCTTAACCTTGTTTAACCTGTGTAGGTATTTATAGTGGTATTCAAAGGAGATAAAGATCCTTTCGACTGTTCATTTTCAATGGTTCAGATTGAAAGTTTGCCAAGAGTCGTTTGGTGTTTAATATCCTTTATTACTGCATTAATTGAGGGAGAACATTTTTATGGCATTTATATTAGAAACTGATTTGTCTTTTCGATAAAACAGTGTATCTACCAGAAGTTGTCGAAGTGCTGCATTTGTTTCAGCACTTTACTTCCTTCCAGTAGATATTATCATAAAACGACAAATCAGCTTCTGATCTTTTAGCAACCACCTCGGACAGCCCGCCATTTTTTTAAAAATTTTGAAATGAGTAGAGTAACTGACACTCTTGTTTTCTCTCTCTACCATCCATAAACATAACGACACGTGTCCCTATGTTTACTGACGGCTGTACATTTCATTTAACCGTTCATTTTTATTGCACTTTACGAATTCATATCATTATTTTGCATCTACTGCTTTCTCGCATCTACTGCTAATCTATCTCTAATTTCTTTCAACTCAGAAATGGCCGCAGCTTATACTTTGAATGCTTATCAGGTGAACTTCGCATCTGTTCTCACCATTAAGGATGAGAATCTCGTTAAGATGTTCAAATCTTTGGAAAAATCTGGACTTCGCAAATTCTTGGAATCGCCTGCTATTATCTACAAGTCTGCTCTTCTAGATTTCTATGCCAAAGCAGAAGTTGTCGAAGGAAATATTAACTATACACAGGGAGATGCATCAATCTCCATTGATGATGCACTTCTCGGCTCAACTTTCTTTCTACCTATTTCTGGACTCTCCGAGCTTTCGGATATAACAAAGGAAAAGATGTCTATTGCTTTGACAAACTTTTCTGCCATTGGAGAAGAACTTTCACCTTCCTGCTTCAAGAAGCTATTGAAGATCGAGTACCAGGTACTCGCTGATATCGTGGCAAAAGCCTTGTTGGTCAAGGCTGGAACATTCGACAAACTGACCAAAGAGAAGGTTCAAGTGATGGTGGCCATCACTTCAGAAAAGAAAGTGGATTGGTGTCGTTTTCTGTTTCGAATTATGAAAGAAATGGTTGTAAGGAAAGGTACTGGATTTGCTGTGCAAATCAGTAAAATGTTGCAAGATGCTGGTTTTTCCAGAACGACATACGAGGATGGCTCTTCAGTCACCATGACTGATGCTGATAATGTGCTTGCCTTAATGCCAAAGCCAACAGTTGGTAAGTTTGTGGCTATAAAGAAGGAGATTGGGGAATCTCAGGCTGAGGGGCAGAAGAAAATCAAAAGAAAAAGAGGTGTAGTTTTGTCTGATTCTGACAAAATGGAATCTGAAGAATCAGGAGCACCCACTCAACAAGCTTCACTGCCTCCCACCCCATCCAAGAAGAAGTCTCGCACCACCATCCGCATCAAGAAAACAACAGCTCTTGCTGAATTAGAGGATGTTCTTCTTCGACAGGTTTTTCCACCAGCTGTTCCATCCACCAAAGCTAAAGCCATTGAATCAGCACGTTCATCTGCTCAGTCTTTCAGACCAAATTCTGGAGTGGTCATTAGAGAATCTGCTACTGGTTCTTCTGCTTTTAAACCAGTAGTCCCTGCTACTTATGAAAAAAGGGAAAGAAAAGATTACCGAGTTGTCTCAGTCACCGGTAGCCAAATCGACCATTCAAACAGCAATCGATCTGCATCTGGAAGAAATTAATAATTCAACCAGAGAAGACATGAAATTCTTTGATGATTGGCTCAAGGTAAGAGTCTACCATCCAATCACTTTTTTGAGGACTCCCGGTGCTTTTGCTCAAACTGTGAAAAATGAGAAAAAGGTTTTTGATGCTGCCAAGACACAAAATGTGATAGAAGCCATCAATCGCCGAAACAACATTCTAGATAAATTCAAACAGCAGAAGATGGATACTATTCTGAAAACGTTGAAGTCAAATTTTGATTCTACTGGTCCTACTGCTTTTATTGATCAGAATGTCATTCAAATGTTGTCGGAGTAGCTGACAATTCTGTCTGAGCAAATTGTCACCAAGGAGAAGACTTTTTCTCAGCCTCCAAAATTTTGTGTCAACACTGTCCCCGCCATATTGAAGACGCAGTCAGTTGAGGAACCGGCCAAAGCTTCTTCTGAAGTCAAGGTCTCTAGTACTCCTGCACCCGAAGAAGCTCCTACCCAATCTTCATCACTTATCTCTGTTCATGATCTGGCATCGATTGATGAAGTGATTGAATCGATTGTGCAAACTCAAGCAGCACAGGATGACACACTGCCAGCTATTACTACTTCTGCTGATCCTCCCCCAGTCCAATCCATTCCAGAAGCTACTGCTACTGCTACTGCTGTTGTTACTGCTTCTTCATCTCTTCCAGAGCTTGAGCATTTCTCAGAAGCTCATCAAGCTGAAATGGCAAATCTGTTGCCTATTTCACCTTCTGCTGTTGAGCCGCAAGCTACCACTGAACCTACTGCTGCTTTGCAACAACCAGAAGCTAGGCCAACAGATCAATCTACTGCTTCAGAAGGTCCTTCTGCTGAACATGAACCAGCTTTTATCACTCAAGCAGAAGCTGCACCTTCTACTGCTCTTACTATCCCTTCTCAGCTTTCTCCTGAGCGCGTCGCCAGAATGGAAGATATTAAACAACGCTTGATTGCACGAACTGCTTCACCAGTATCGAAACCATTTGATTTAGAATTTCAGATTGATACTCTACAAAAGGAGCTACAGAATCTTTCTGATATAGTCAAGCGGTTATCTCGTGAAAATGCCGCAGAAATCAGTGGTGCTCAGTTATTCCGAGACCGTATGTCCAAGGAAATACATAAAACGGCGGAATCTATGCATAAAATGTATGCTGAAACCATTGTTTTTCGACAAGCTATATCCAGAAGTTCCAGTCAGCTCACGATTGCTCAATCTGACATATTTACCCGACTCACCGAGCATGATGGCCTTTTTCGCTCAATCTCCACCACCCTGGACTTAATGGATGCCAAGATTGATTCTCAATCTCAATCTCTCACCATTCTTAATGATCGAGTTTCTAATCAGGCTCCACATCTGGAGATGTTGACTAATGGCATCCACAACTTATCTGGGAGAATGGATGAATTAATTGCCAGGGTCATTGCCAATGATGCCAAAAAGAGGGAAGAAGATAGAACTGCTGAAGATAGAACTGGAGCGAGTAGCAGCAGACCTCATTCTTCTGGAATGGATCAAAATCCAGATGAAGCTATTTTTAGAGATATTGGAACAAACTAATTTTATTGTTTTGTCTTGATTTTCTGGATACTAATTGCTTCGTAATCTGTTTTCTCAATTCTTCTAACGTTCTAAGGGACATCTAGGTTTTGGCATCACCACAAAGGGGGAAATTGTTAGACTTAATTTTGTTGTGGAGATGCTAGTACAAAACCAGTAGATGTAAATAAGCAGAAAACCAGAAGCACTTGTATCGCGCTAAAACCAGTAGCTGCACTTATCAAGTATTGCTTAATCTAATTAACAAATGACTTCTTAGCTAAAACCAGAACTAGAAGAAATACAAACCCGAAATAGACACTAGTAGATTGTTGCGTATCTCAAGTCTTTAAATATTACCGTTAATCTATTAACGAGATACTAGCATTTATTACTTCATTTAATGCCATTAAATGTTGTACGGGAACATTTAAGACGGCTTACCATTTTTGGTATGAACTGAGACTGATTGCTTTAATGTATTCTGCAGGGTTCATTTTCAGCAATAAAGTTGAATCACTGAGAAGTCAAAAGAGCCGTTCAGATTTTAACGTTGGTTTAAGTTTATATATGAAGACGGAGCACTTTTCAAGAAACAAGCAGTGAACGAATCTCAATCAAAGAATATCGTTCGAGCATCTCTAGAACTCTCAGTTATCTCAAAAGCTCAACACTGAAAAAGCAGCACACGCTTCATTGCATACACTTGATCATTTGAGATCATTTTGTGCTAGCTATTTTCTTTATCTCTTCTTAAGCTATTCTCTTCATTAATAGAAGAGTTTGTAACTGGAAAAGAGTTCTTTTCAGAACTTAAGATCTTTCAAGTAGTTGAGTTGTAAAACGAAGAGTTTCAGTAGGCGAAGGGTAAGTCCTGTTGAAGTAGGTGTGTACAATTGTTGTACTGCATTCACCAGAGTCTTTTAGTGATACCTTCTAGAAACAGAAGAAGGGGAGACGTAGAAGATTCATCTTCGAACTTCCAGAAACAAACTTTGTGCCATCTACTGCTTTTCTGTTTCACTATTTTTCACCCACTAACCAACAGATCGTTTCCGCACATTATCTTGTGATCTGCTGGTCTTTAAACTTGAACAAGAATCTGCTAGTATCTCTAACAGGACTCTAGCACATCATTCTGAAAAATCGATTAAGTTTGCCGTTGAGTTTATTCAACCCCCTCCCTGCTAAACTCAATCTGATCCTCAACATAATGTTTCATATTTTTCATGAAAACATGCATCAAATATATAATATGGTGTGATAGATGAGAAAAAAGAGGATTAAGGCGTACTTTTGCATTTATTACGCAAGAAAACGAGTTGAGATGCGAAGAACGTCGGCGTAGAGGGGGACTTGATGAATTTTTCTTCAAAACCGTGGCTTCCCTTCACAAAATACGTGTGGTGTGTGTGCTTGAATGCTTAAGGAAGAGGCTTACTAGGTTTAGAGGGGGGTGGGGCGTGTGATATGGAGAGAGTTTAGGGCTTTTATTTTAATTAAAATTCATAGTATAAGCTTAGGCCCATTAACCTAGTGTAATAAGCTCATTTAGACCATTGATTAATATTTAAAATATTTTACTTACGAAAGTTTGTGAAAATATTAGCCGAGTTATCAAAAGTCTCTATTTTTATCGAAAATCCATTACCGGTTTAAAATACGACTCGGCGTATAAAAACACCTCAAAGCAACTCCTTTTCGAAAATACCATATAACATATACAAATAAATTAAATAATTATTTAATAAAAATATTTTATCTCATATGGTCCTCGGTCTCCGTTTCTCGATCGCGTCTCGAATAATCTTTAAAAACTGTTTTATGCATTCTAACAGGAAACCCTATTTTTAAACATGTAATCATGCACATCATAATTAATTCATGTCATTAAAATTATTTAATTAGTCATATTCTATTTTTCTTAAATTTGTATGCATTTGGATTACGTTATCGTGTTTTTGGACTTTACATAAAGACTCGAAAAACTCAAAATATATTTATTATATAACTATATTATATTTATAAAATATTAAAGATGCGAACAAATTTCTTTTAAAACTAGTTAACAGTTTGCGAACTATCAAATAAAATAATTTTGGTTGGTGATTGACTCGTAATTTCGAATATAAATTCATTATTTATCGAGCCGACTCATAAAACTCGTGAGTCGACTCTACGTATTTGTACCCATTTTCTTCAACAAGGGGAATCAAACTTTAGATTAAATAAGGGAGAAAAAAAGAAGTTGGTTTGAAATATTAGAACTCAAAACCAAATCAACCACAAACAACAGACTCTTAGTCCTTAAAATTAAATTGTTGATCGAGCTCCAAAAATCCAATCCGCTATATGATGGATATAAATAATTATTAAACTCGTTCAAAAAAAAATTTGTAAGTCGACTCAAATTATTTACACTCGTACTTTAACATTAATACTCAACCTTTAAATAGACAAAAAAAAATTTTACATTTGCAATATTAGAATTCAAAATCTATCTGCAACAAGAGTAGGTATTCACGGATCTTTATTCGTGAGACAGATCAATTCTGTCAATATTTACAATAAAAATTAATATATTTGACATAAAAAATAATATTTTTTGGTGGATGACCTATATAGAATATCTGTTTCACAAAATTGGGGGTTTTCAGGTTGTTTCGGATTCGGGTCGAAAAAAATTCCCGGGTTAACCCGAAACCCGCCCCGATTGACGCCCCTAATATATTCTCTCTACTTTTTTTTAGGAAACATTATATTTTTTTGATTGAAGCAAAAACGTACAAAATCAATGCCAGCACAATGAAATACGTTATATCATACGTGTACAAATGCTCCACCATATCTCCAAGAATTCATTTCCACAACAACAATTGCGCCATTTTGCTGATGAATTAACCGACCCAATATTCAAATTCCTCTGCAACTTTGGAATTTTTCACGAAATAGAGCTGGAGTCGATATTGGTTTCGTAATAAGTATGGCTTTTCATTTAAGTAGTGCTTGCTTTCCTGCATTTAGCGGGAGTAAGGTTCCTCCAGTCCTAGCGGTGGAAGTTGGCGTGGATGTAAAAGTTGCGGAGGTGGAAAAGACGAGGCTGGGGGGTTCGGAATTGAAGGTGAGCAAGCTTGGGATTGGAGCTTGGTCGTGGGGAGACACCAGCTATTGGAATAGCTTTGATTGGGATGGTAGTTTCTTCTATTTCTTTTCTTGCTATTTGCGTTAGCATTCATTTATTTCTGTTTTCTTGTTTTTTTAATTCATGTTTAAAGCTGATAAAATAACCTTTTTCTTTGTTGTTAGTGCTGGTATATCCTTCATTATTAGCATCTTCAAATGTTCTACATATACGAAAGTAGAAATGTCACATTTTTAACTTTTATTTAATTGTTTTCAACAGAACTTTTTCAATACTGGTTAAAAATTTAAATGTAGCTCAAATGGTATTCGGTACGACCAAAGTACAACCATTGGCCCTGTCTGATATGGTATTTACAATTTCTTTATTGACGGATACCACTATTTGATCCTGTAAAAGTAGCTGGCATATATCTATCAAGAATCAGCTTCTACGTTGTATCCAAGTAAAGGATAAATGATTTTGTTGGTTGTTATGTATGGAACTTGTGTAATAATTCGTTGAGACTGTATTGGAAGAAGGGCACATGCTAGTTGATTTTATGTTTGCTTTGCTTGATGAGTTTGATCCTTGATTATGAGGATAAGTTTCCATTAATTTGGTGCATTACTTTTCTGAGATGTAATCTCTATGTTGAAATTTTAAAATTCATCTCCAAATTCAATATACATTTAGTTTGTCTTTGATTGCATTTGTATCCCTATAAAACTTGTCATTTAAAATCCATTGAATTTTTGTAAAGTTTCATCTCTAATTCCTAGTCAACTCCGAATCCGTCGAGCAAAATGCAGCCTAACTGAATTCATTCCTATATAGATTGTGTTTTTCCTATCGCCAATTTTTTTTGGAATGATCTGTTATGGTCACAAAGTGTGGATCGCATCATGAGGCGGTTTGTCATGAATTGGAGGCTCGTTAGGAGAAAACATTTTGATCTCTTGGGTTTGAGGCTCGTCCAGAGGGAACGTAATATCTCGTACCACAAGATTGTAAATAATTCTTTTACGATCCTTTTATTCTTATTAATTCTGCCCTTTAAATAATAGGGCTTACAAGATTAAATTGGAAATCAAATCCATAAGAATCCTAGAGATTTAATAATTCCAAATCTTTTTATTCAAATGTAACGATATTTAAGAATCCTAAATAAAGAAAACCATAACCTAAAATAAAGAAAACCATGATCCCCCCTAATCGATTACTAAATTTGTTTGAATTTTCCATGCATTACCAGTAACATAACTTAAGAAAAATTAGTAACATGACAGCATTGCCGAAGTAAAGGACATTACCAGCAACATATCCTCACAGCTCAGTACATGATCAGTGTTAACTCATTGAACCCTGCCGCTGTAACGCCCTTTACTTTGGCAATGCTGTCATATTACTAATTTTTCTTAGGTTTGTATTTAGAAGAATGATATCTTTTTTTTTTTTTACACTGGAGATTACTTCCTTATAATTATTGTTTATTGGATTTCAGTGGCAAACTATTAAACCCAAAAGTTATATGCATTCCTTGGGGTTCCAATAACAGTAACATTTTCTACATTGAGCATGTCCCTTTTCTGTCAATTTCAATCCCCATTCCACCACATATTCACTAAGTCATATTTTAAAGTGCTTAGTCTTTGTAGTTTTTTTCCACTGGATACAGGCCCTCTTTCAATTTTTTGCCTTGAAATGATTTTATAATAATTTTTAGCCTTGTTTTTTTTCATTACCTTGGTCAGATACATGTGGTTTCAATTCCATGTCGGTGTTTGACCATAAATTCTAATTAGTCATGTATGTGATGGTTCTTATGATTCTGTGGCAAAAATAGACCGGAAAATGAAAGATGCCAAAGCTGCTTTTGAAGCCAGCCTCGACTACGGTATAACATTCATTGATACTGCTGAGGTTTATGGCTCAAGGGTATGAAATTTGTTTGCATATAATTGCTGTTTTTATTCATTCGTCGAGCACACATAATCTCCAAAATACACTATGTTTTCTGTGCATGCAGATGGCATTGGGTGCAATAAATTCTGAAACCCTGCTTGGTAGGTATGTTCTAACTCTTTTATGAGTTGGTTTGAAATTCAAAAGTTGGCTGCTTTTCCTTTATTGTTTCCATTTGTGATTGGGTTTTCCATGTTTGATAAGATTCATCAAGGAACGGAAAGAAAGAGAGCCTGATTTGGAGGTTACGATTGCGACCAAATATGCAGCTTTGCCTTGGAGACTTGGTCGCCAGAGTGTTATTTCTGCCTTGAAAGATTCTTTATGTCGTCTCGGAATGCCTTCAGTGGACGTCTACCAGCTTCACTGGTTTTCAACTTTAGCCCTTCCAAATTCATGTATTCCCCATATTTCATAGCATATATATATTTATGCATATTGATCATTATGTTTTTACAAAATTTCAGGCCAGGAATATGGGGAAATGAAGGTTGTTAATAACTACACTATTCTTTTCATTGAAGATCAATCTAATCACTTAATTTGAACGTATGCATATTTAATAAACAAGTGGAGCTTAGAAAATCGGTATCCATTTTCCAGGATATATTGATGGTCTGGCGGATGCAGTGGAGCAGGGTCTTGTGAAGGCTGTTGGTGTATCCAACTATACTGGTACATTAACATCAATTGTGTCAAATCACCATCTCCAATCTTTAGAGAAACCTCCTTATAATGCCATTCTCTGTGTCTTGTTTTGCATAAATTCTTTTATGTTTGTGTCAGGTTCAAAAATAACAGAGAATAGCTTCGCCACTATTTGACTCTTTTTTGAAGAATTGTTGTTCTGGCCTCTAGGCCACACAAGATATCCCTGAATTAATGTTTGGATCTTGCTTTTTGCTAGTCATGTTGTCTTTATCGTCAATAGAGTTCACTGCCATTTAGTAGATTATTCTGTAACAATTGAGTTCTTGGATGAGTTTGCTGTTTATTCTTTCACCTGATTCATGAAATCTGATTACTCGAGTCATTCTGGTCAGAGAAACGCCTCCGGGATGCCTATAATCAACTCAAAAAGAGAGGCATTCCTCTTGCTTCAAACCAAGTTAACTACAGTCTCATATACAGACTCCCAGAGGAAAATGGTGTTAAAGCTGCATGTGATGAACTTGGGATTACCTTAATTGCATATTCACCAATTGCTCAAGGTGGAGTGTCGATCCCTTCTTCTCAAGATTTTCTTGACAATGCGCATTTTATTACCTTTTTCATGCATGAATATTCAACATTGGTAAACATTGAAATTCATATATTGTTCGACTAAATCCACACTCTTTCGACTAAATCCACACTCTTTTAGTGGTTTAGTTTTGTTCCTTAAACTGGAACGTCCTTGTGATTCAAATGCAGAATTTCTATAGTTGAAGACATGAGAACAATGTGGGCCGCATAAAAATCTGTTCCATGTTTCATCCCAGAAATCAAAGCCATGGAACCTGATGCATCACTTTTCATCATTTGTCATTTACTTCTGGAATATTGACCACTATGTCGGGAATTGATTTTTCTAATTGCCTTTGATGAAGTAACTCATTTACTGGGCATAATTTGATGGATCTGAACATCCTAACTCTGACTTAGCCTAGATGATAATTTGTTTGGTGACTTGAGTTCAATTTCCTTTCACGTTTCGTACTTTCTGGTGGTTAATGTTACATGGGGTGACAAATTCTTGCAAAAGTGACTGAAAAAACATCGTGAGCATATCTCCTGGAATGTTATTCTGCAATGCAGTAGGTATTTATTGCCGGTATTTTTATTGCAAACATTACTAAAAGACCATCAATTTTATCAACAAATACCTCTGAATGGTAAACTTGTAAGCTACAGTCGTGCAAGCTCATTCTTTTGGAAATAGTAGTTGTATTTCTTGCTTGTTCTTGTTCTTATTCCTATATTCCCTCCGCCTAGATGCGGTGAAGATTTTCAGTTTCACTCTTATTCTGCTAATTCTATTATTTTTGCTCTCTGATTGTTAGCTTAGCCTCAAAATTATATGATAATCTCGAGTTCTGGGATATTCAGGTGCTCTGACAGGGAAGTATACTCCAAATAACATTCCATCTGGTCCCAGAGGACGGATTTACACCCGGGAATTTCTGACCAAAGTAAGCATTGTCAGTGTATGAAAATCAATTTTAATCTAAATTTACCTCTAAATTTCTCGTTATACATTTGTTATTTGCAGCTTCAACCTTTAATAACTCGAATAAAGGAGATTGGACAAAGCTATGGGAAAACTTCAACACAGGTCTGTATTTGTGGCTTGATATCAGTCCCTTAATGGTATTTTGATCTACAACGCAAGATTTGTTCAATACACTTTTTATGGACTATTTGCTCACTTAGAATTTAAGCGTGCAAAATCTTACTTCCCTTGTTTTTTTATGGTAAAAAAATTCTGCCCAGAAAACTAAAAGAAAATAAAATTTCATCTCTTTGTGATTAGCGGTCCAGTGTTACATTATTGAGACAAATATCTGAAGGTCAATTTCACGTGTTTCGTTTTCCTATTATGAACCCCCCCATAGCCAAGTAGTTCAGAAATTTAATGTGACAGTGCATGAAAATGAACAGTGATATATATACATATATATATAAAAAACAACTCGCTATTTATTATGTGTAGACATCTAACTGATCATAACGATGTTTGTTTCGTTTAGGTGGTCCTAAACTGGTTGATCGGCCAGGAGAATGTGGTTCCGATCCCAGGAGCCAGAAATGCCGAGCAGGTTAAAGAGTTTGCTGGTGCCTTGGGGTGGAGTCTTGGTCAAGACGAGATGGAGGAGCTACGATCCATGGCGTCAGAAATAAAACCAGTCATCGGATTCCCACTTGAGAAGTTTTAAATTTGTATAGTAATATTTTTCAAACTAATATTCTTTACTTGTTTAAGAGTAATTTTATTTTGACATTCATTGTCTATACATTCAAGCTATCTATCATATGGATAAAATTCTTGAAACTGTTAGTCTATGTGAAATGTAGTTGTATGCTACTTAGCTATTATAAACGGTGTTCAGAATATGAAGTACTAACAAATTCTTAGTATCATCAATTATACTAAACACTTGGTACGTACAAAAGATCATCTATCTTGGCTTTCTTTTTGCAACGACACACACTAAAAAACAAATCTCATAAAAGGTGAGTTGATGCCCAGTTGGTTCATAATCAAACATATACATACACTAGAAAAATTGTAAGTATCTCACGAAAAACTATAAGTCATTTATCAACTCAAATCACGATTTTATAAATTAAATCCGATCATTATTCAAGTGATACAAGCATCTATTTCGCGAAATCAATAATAATAATCAAATGTATCTATATGTATCAGTTCATTAATAGTTCAAATCAATGTAACAACTAAATACACATTCATATCAACAACTCGTACCAAATATATGTTCCCTTGACTAGAATTAAACTTCATGTCACACTAGATACATTATTCACCGGTCGACAAATATAATGACTAGTCATCATCCACTGAGTCCCTTTTAAATATTCTAGTATCCGTTTAGTAGTAATAATATGTGATTGCTTTGCTTAGGTTCTTCAGTTTGATATCTAGCACACATACAAACTGAAAACATTATACCTGGTCTACTAGCAGTTAAATAAAGTTGTAATCTAATAAGACATCGATACCGAGCTACCTCTACTGATTGGTTAATGAACTCATTGGAGTCGCTGCTGTAGAATATGTTTCCAAACAAACTTTTTCAGTAGCTTCTTGGTATACTTATCTGGATTAATGAAGATACCATCTTCCAGTTGTTTGACTTGTAAGTCTAAGAAAAATGTCAGTTTTCTCATCATGCTCACATAAAATTTGCCCTACATTAACTTAGAAAATTTATCGCACAACTTTGGATTAGCAGATCCAAAAATAATGTTATCCACATAAATTGTACGAGTAAGATGTGATAATTTTTATAAAAATTGAATAGAGTCTTGTCTACTGATCCAATGACAAATTCACGGTTAATTAGAAACTGATACAGATATCGTTCTGATTATAACAGGCAGCATTCACTGATACTGCACAAAACCTTTGTGAGATTCCAGATTCCGCAAGCATTGTTCGTGATGCTTCCTTCAGTGTTCTGTTTCTTCGTTCAACAACTTTATTTTGCTGAGGAGTTCTTGTTACTGAATACTCACGCTGAATTCCTTTCTTTGACAGATATATCGCAAGGGCTTTGTTAGTGAATTCAGCACCACAATGACTTTGATCTTAGCTACTGAAACTGATTTTTTATTTTCCATGCGTTTAAAGAATTTAATTAGTTGAGAACATTTACGAACCTTAGCACTCAAAAATATTAACAAAATCTAGATAAATCATCAATAATGAAAAATGATTCAGGTGTTTATGTCATAGCCAGTGTTTATTAGAAGATTATTAATCAATCTGAAATTTAAATGATTCAGGCTTTTATGTCATAGCAACTGTTTATCGGAAGATGATGCAATAAAACAAATAGGATTAGCAGGTTGAGCAAATTCCCAATTAATTTTATAGGTATTTCCATTTCTTATTCCTTGCAACAAAACATTAAAATCAGTATCCTTAATTGTGCATGCGTGCTTTTGAAATTCTACTAAATAATCATTATTGTATAATTGACTAATGCTAATCAGGTTATAGCACAAATTTTCAAAAATAATAAATCATTAATGACAATATTTCCATGGATAATCTTACTCTTACACACGATTTTATCTTTTGAGTTGTCACCCAAAGTAATCTTTGGTCCGCTACATCTGATGACTTCTGTAAGTATTTTTGATTGATCAGTCATGTGTCTAGAGCATCCAATATCTGGGTACCAGGTTGATATTTTGGTATTAGTAGAGCTCTTGCTTCCCTTCAAACACAAAATTTAGTAATTGATACCCAATCTATTTAGGTCCGAACTTGACTAGTCCCTTAGGAACCCACATTTTTACTACCCTAAAGGGTCTTGTGCTTCGGGTAACTTGAGGGGTGTGTTCAATAGAAGATTTGACATTATTCTTCACAAAATGTAACCTATTATGCTGTAATCCACTGTTGTTCTTGTCTTGTAATCTATATTTCTTATGAAAATTTTTGTTATTTTGATATCGGTAGTCTGTAGCCTTTGTTGAGGGGTGCTTTGCTGAAACTGATCCTCTATTGGCTCAAATGTTCAAATAAGCTTTCCTCTCATGCTTTAAATAACCGAGTCCGAAATTCCTACCCTTGTTCATCTGATTTATAAGTTTAACAACATGAATATTAGGTTCATTATATTAATATATCGTAATGGACTTAAAAAAGTAAATGTATTTCCTTTTGCGCATGTTCAGGTGCGACTGAGAACTGGTTATAGAAGTGCCTGCATTGCTACTAAATCCGAGACCACTTCTGTCTCCAGATTGCTTTTGAAGATCTTGCATCTTCTCTAATGAAACAAAAGACTTATTCCATGCATTTACCAGTAAAAATAACTTCTGATTCTCAATCAGTAGTGTCTGGAAATCAGCATCCACTCTTTCATTCTAACTGAATGGATTAACTGATTTGATCAGTTAATCTTTCGATTTCAGTTTTGATTTTCTCGAATGATTAAGAAAGCTTCGAGTACTCCTCGACCATGTCATCCAATGCTTTTACTAAATCGGCAAGTGTAAATTTTTTTGAGTCAAAGCAGAATACCTCATCACTAGTTATGTCTGGATCTGCATCAGCATCAGCATCAGCAATGAGACACTAAACTTATTCAGAAACACTTTCACTGGATTGACTTTCTGAATCAGAAGATTCAGAACTAGAGTTTGGCCATTTGCTTGTGTTGTCTTCAACAACCATTGTTTTTCGATCCAAGCGAGACTTTTTGTCATTTTATTATGTCCTTTTCTCTTGTAAACATTTTTCTTTAATTTAAGTTAATCAGCAATGAAATGTCCAATCTTCCCACAATTAGCATGACATGCCACTGGATGGTGACTCTTTCTTGTATTTCCAATTAGGATTTTGAAATGTCCAGTAGTTATTCTTAATGAACTGGAAATTTTTTTTACAAATAATGACATTGCAAACGTTGCTCAAGTGTTCAGCAGTCTTCTCGTGGATGGGCGGAGACTGCAAGAGCTTTTGTTGGATGTTTTGAAGTTGATTCTTTTCCACTTCTGGTCTCCGGTTAAAACTCGTAAGCCTTTAAGTGAGAAAACAAGTCATGCAATTCTAACTTGTTTAGATTATTTGATTCTCTCATAGAAATCGTTATTACATCTCATTCCCTTGGAAGGACTATCATAAATTTCAAGGCCACTTCCATGTTGGTGTACTCTTTTCCAAGAGCTGCCAACTCAATTATGATGCTACTGAATCTCTCATCAAAGACATTCAGAGATTCTCCAGAATTCATCTTGATATTTTCAAATATTTGCATGGCTACTTTGAGTTTGTTTTATTTTGTCTTATCATATAGCTGAATCAGCTTGTCTCATATCTCTTTTATAGTGGCATACATCTTGATCTCACTGAATGTTTTTTAGGAGTTTCGTATAACATGTCATTTTCCATGTTATCTAGGTTTGTCGTATTCTTTAAATAAATAAATCAAGATACAAAGAATTATGTATAAATGAACACAGTTTTTGTCGTGTCTTAGGACATAAGATTCACTAGAAAATATTTCTAGTTTTTACAAAATAATACTATTGAGTAACAAAAATCTATCTCCTTTAAGCATTGTGAAGGATCAAAGTGCATCCTAAATTTCTATAAAAAAAAAAATAACCAATTAACAACATATGCAAATTTTGTAAAGCAAAAATTCAGTTGAATAAACAATTCTCCAATAGCACGTTTTTAAGTGGTGCTTGAATGTTTTCAATATTCCACGGTAACTTAGCGTGAATTTTGTGTGTGTGAGTTTAGGGCTTAGGGTGTTTAATTAAAAAAAAACAAAAAGCCTTCTTAATTACTTAATTAATGGACTTTAATAACCCTAATTTTAAATTAATAAATTAGGCCCATTAAAATTAATAAAATTATTAGGCCTCAAATTAAAATATTTAAAAATACATATTTTCAAAAATCTCATATAAATTACATAAAATTCCTTGCTTACAATAATTCATTTAAATTTGACCTTAAAAATGCTAAAATTCTTAAATTATTTAGAATAAATATTTTCTTAAATAAAAAAAATTAGCTTTTAAATATGTAACTCTTTAATCTTTTCTAGTCCTCCGTCCCCGGCCAACCATTGATATTCATCTAAAAATCTTTAAATTACGAAATCAAGCAAAAATTACACAATTAATCATTCATTCACTCAAAATATATCATTCATGCATCCGAAATCATTTAATTAAAATATTTTAATAATTTTCATACATGCGGTTTACGTAACCCAATTTTTTGGATGTTACAACTCCTCCACCTCTTAAATAAAATTTCGTCATCCAAAATAAGACTCACCAAACAACTCTGAATAGAGACTCCTCATGTCAATTTTGATCTCTCAAGTAGCTTCTTCCTCCGAGTGATTCAGCCACTTGACTTTGACCATCTTTATCACCTTGTTCCGCAGCCTTCTCTCCTGTTTGCTCAAAATTTGAGTAGGCCTCTCCTCATAAGAAAGGTTCGATGTGAGCTGCAGTGGTTCAAAATTTATCACATGTGAAGTATTTGACAAGTACTTGTGAAGCATAGAAATGTGAAAAATATTGTGAACTCAAGCAAGATTAGATGGCAATGTGAAGTCTTCTTTACTAGCAGAAAATGTGCTTATTTGGTAAGATGGTCAACTATCACTCAAATAGCGTTGAAGCCCTTTACCGTCTTCAATAAGCCCAATAGAAAATCCATAGTAATGTTTTTCCACTTCCACTCAGGAATAAGAAGTTGTATGAGCATCCCTGCCGGCCTCTGATGTTCTGCCTTTACGCATTCAGATACAAAACGTATGACGTCTCGTTTCATACCCGACCAACAATACAGTAACTGCAAGTCCTTATACATCTTTGTACTCCCTGGGCATATGGAATATGGAGTATTATGGGCCTCTGCCCTGATTTCAATCCTAAGTGACTCTCCACTAGGAACCCAAAGTCGGCCTCGATATCTGACAAAGCCATCCTCCGCAGAATATAGCATCCGACCCTTAGATTCATCCTGCTATCTCAATTTCTGTAACTGCTCGTCTGTAGTTTGTTCGGCTTGAAGTCTATCTCGCAAAGTAAACTGTACCATCAAAGTAGATAGATTAGGTGCCTTGCCCTTAGTATACATCTCAAGATTGAACCTCTGAAGAGGTTCTTGTACTGATAGTTGGACCAAGACTAAGATTTTTCTGTTCAAAGAGTTTGCAACTATATTAATTTTTCCAGGATGGTAGCTAATATCACAATCTCAATCCTTCACAAGCTCTAACCATATTCTTTTTATCATATTCAAGTCCTTCTGGATGAAGAAATACTTGAGACTCTTGTGATCGGTAAAGATTTTGCACTTCTCACCATACAAATAATGTCTCCAAATCTTCAGAGCAAAAACAACTGATGCTAGTTCGAGGTCATGAGTTGGGTAATTCTTTTCATGCACTTTCAATTGTCTAAACGCATATGAAATAACTCGATCATGCTGCATAAGAACTGCGCCAAAACCTAGGTTCGAAGCATTTGTGTACAACACATACTCTCTTTGTCATGATGACATAGCTAAAACTGGTGCCGTGGTAAGAGTTTGCTTTAACCGATCAAAGCTGTCCTGAAAATCAGCTCCGTATATGAACTTGGCATTCTTCTTTTCAGCGCTGTCAAGAGCATTACAATGGAGGAAAAGCCCTTCATGAATTTGAGATAATATCCGGCTAAGCCTAAGAAACTGCATATCTCGGTTGTATTTTTAGGCACTGACCACTCCTTGACAGCCTCGACCTTATTTGGATCGACCTCCACTCCATGCCTCGAGATAATGTGGCCTAAGAACGCCATCTTTTCCAACTAGAACTCGCATTTGCTGAACTTTGCATACAATTTTCGGTCCTGCATTGTTTGTAATTCTATTTTTAGGTGCTGCCTATGCTCCTCTCTGCTCCTCGAATAGATCAAAATGTTGTCAATGAATACGATAATTAACTGATCAAGATATGGCTGAAATATGCGATTCATGAGATCCATGAAGATCGATGGGGCATTCGTCAATTCGAAGGGAATCACTAGGAATTCATAATGTCTGTAACGAGTCCTAAAAGCCGTCTTATGCACATCTGCTACTTTTACCCTCAGATGATAGTATCCTGATTGAAGATCTATCTTCGAGAATATTGAAGCTCCTTGCAATTGATCGAATAGATTTTCAATTCTTGGCAAGGGATACTTGTTCTTCACTGTTACCTTGTTTAGCTCTCGATAATAGATGCATAGTTTCATACTCCTATCCTTCTTCTTCTCAAACAATACCGGTGCACCCCATGGGGAAAAACTAGGGCGTCCTTTTTTCTAGCAGCTCTTGAATTTGATCCTTCAGCCCCTTTATCTCTGTAGGTGCTAAGTGATACGGTGCCTTAGAGATCGGCACTGTACCCGACATCAACTCAGTAAAAAACTCCACCTCTTTCTCGGAAAGAATGCCAGAAACATCATTAGGGAATATGTTCGGAAAATCGCTGAAAACCTCTACATCTTCAATCGACTGGCTGACAGTATCCGACGCAGAGATGAAACTGGCGAGAAAACCTTGACAGTCTCTTCGCATAAGCTTCTTTGCACAAATACAAGAAATGATGTGAAACATTTGTCTACTTTGTACAGACTCGAAGGTAAATGATTTCCCATTGGGTGGTCTGATAGACACCGACCTCTGTTGGAAATCAATATAACCTCAGGCATTGACAACACAATAAGATCTGCTCGCACAATATCCTTTTGCAACCTAAGCTCCACATCTTTCACCATGCTAGTAGACAACATCTGCTCACCCGAAGGCACTGTAACTCTAAATCTTGATTCCATGATCTCCGATAAGACTCCCAATCGCTTCACAAAGGATTCAGATATAAATGAGTGTGTAGCTCTAGAATCTAGCAAAGCGTAGGTAGCTACATCCGATATAAATATCATTCCTGTGTGAACAATCGTACCATATGCAAATCAAGGCCATGAAATTCGAAATTTCCTATCATCTAGGCCCTCCAAGTTTCAAATAATTTGCAAAACAGCCTCTTAACCTTCGAATTTATTACTTAACAACCCCTAAATGTTCGAAAATTTACTAAATAGCCCCATAATTTCTGAAAATTGCGGTACCCTCTTCAATTTTCTGAAATTCACAATTTAAGCCCTATACTTCTCGGATTATTCATATTAAGCCCAAAATATCGAATTTAATGCCCTTAAGTTCCTTAAAATTTTCAAATCATGCAATTGAATCCTTAAACTGCTCTAATTAATTAGAATTCAGGTACTAAGCTCTCGATTTCCTATAATTCAAGCCCATACTTTAAAATTTGAAGCATGCAGCACTAAATCATCAAGTTCAATACACATCCTCCTGTCGTCCCCGAACAGCATTTCCAGCATGCTGCTCCAACAATCGAGCCATCCCCTCTAGAACCCGTGTAGCAACATCCAGGGGTGGTTGAGGTATCTCCTCATGTCTCTCCTCCTCCCACTCATGGAAACAACACGTCTTGGAGGCATAACTGTACACACTGTCCAAGTCACGTAACCAACATGCATTTAAATTCGAAAACATCCAACCTCCCAATTTCTATATCATAAAGAAATCTAAATTTTACATGACAAATTTAAAGCGGTAAGAATTCACAGACTTGAGGCTTGACTTCTTGAGCATCTAGGAGTGGCAGTAGACACAACCCTTACAAGATCCTTATCTCTGATACCAACTGAAACTTCTCTTACCTCTTACTTTAAATAAATAATACTAGAAATTTTTTTCACAAAGACCGAACCATACCATAACATGAATCCATTTTTTAAAAAAAATCGGAATATGCATTAAAAATCATAAATCGTCAATCATAAAAGCATGCGTCAATCATAAGAAATCCAGCGTCTAAACTTTTTTAAAAACGAAACATAAATATCTCTTTAAAATAATCCTCAAATCTTAATTAAAAATTTGATTATCATAATATTGCGAAAAACGTAAGGTCTTCGGGAGTGTACTGCCATGCCTGATCCAATCAAGCGTTCGAGCCTCCCTCAACATCATCAGCACCCACGACCATTCAAACCTAGTGAGTCTAACGACTCAGCACATCCTAACCGTGATAGAAATTAATACATATACAAGCACATGCATCCTTAAAATAATACTTTTAATAAGCTGGCATAAAAACTCGTAAACATAAAATTATTTTCGTAAATCATTTAAGCACATAATATCATAAAGCATTTCCTTATCATAAATCATTTTAATGAAGTTTGATCCTTCAAAGTGACTGTCCTTTATCCTCATTTCGATTGATTAATGTATAAACCATGATACATGGCGGAGAGGCATCAACAACTCCAGTCACTGGGCCGTAGCAAAAAATAAAGTAAGTTCACTGTCCTTTTTAAGACGGATCCCCCACAAATCCCATGAATCATATTCAATTCACATTCTTCAAAATATTTTTTTTTCCTTTTATTTGTAACATATTATATCTTCCAAAAATCGTAAAATAAGCATTTTCGAAAAAATCATTCAACAGTAGCATTTATCGTAAAAATTTCATAAATTCACCATAATCATTTTAAAAATCATTTAACAAGTATTATGAGCACTTGGGACACTGCCAAGACATTCGAACTACCTGGGACATAAATGACCATTTTATCACAGGAACCCGAACTTCAAGTTTTTAACTTTTTCCTACGTTTTTTGACTCGAGCCTATCTCGAACTATTATATAACCTTATTTTCGACTTCTACTAATTTTATTAAACGTAAACTCGCGCCCTTCGATTTATTCAACTTAATTGCTAAACCATAATTCTGTTTCGTAACCCGATATAACTCAAAACATAATAAATTTTTCCTAAACTCGAACCACGGCTTACTAGACCCTAGTACACCCTCATGAGCCACGGTCCAGCACACACAAGACCACAGTCTAGCCTATTCCCTCATCTCTAGCCAAACCACACTGTAACGCCCCAGATTCGACGACTGTCCTCATTGTACCAAGACGACTCTTTCCAGCGTGCTTATGTCCTCACTCACACGCGCCCTAGGAAACTTCTCAGGAGGTCCCCCATCCAAGAATTGCCCTAAGTCAAGCATGCTTAACTTTGGAGTTCTTATGTGATGAGCTACCGAAAAGAAGATGCACCTTCGTGGTATGAGTAGTACATATCAAATCTTTTAAGCCCTCTTCAACTGTACAGTCCATTACATTGAACAGTGTCGGAATCCCTCTCTTTCTGGTGTAAGATCGGTTCATTCATGTTCCCTCCGTCTAGAAGCCTGCTAGGAGCCGCTCATTGTTCGTGCAACCTCATGGCACCGGCGATCACCCCCCGCCCTCTTCGGCCCTGGGCCTCACATTCCCACCAGCTTCTGCTTGGTTCGTCCCCGAACCACACCGTACTAAGAGAGGTCGGCTCTGATACCAACTGTAACGCGCCATATTCGACGACTGTCCTCACTATACCAAGACGAGTCTTTTCAGCTTGCTTATGTCCTCACTCACACGCACCCTAGGAAACTTCCCAGGAGGTCACCCATCCCAGAATTGTCCTAAGTCAAGCACGCTTAACTTTGGAGCTCTTATGTGACGAGCTACCGAAAAGAAGATGCACCTTCGTGGTATGAGTAGTACATATCAAATCTTTTAAGTCATCTTCAACTGTACAGTCCATTACATTGAACAGTCTCAGAATCCCTCTCCTTCCGGTGTAAGCATGTTCCCTCCGCCTAGAAGCCTGCCAGGAGCCGCTCATTGTCCGTGCAACCTCATCGCCCGGGGCCGAAGAGGACGGGGGGTGATCGCAAGCCCAGACCGACCCAGCCCCTTGAACCCAAGCAGCGAAGCTCTGAACCAGATGACAGCAACCTGCGTGCTTGATGGCTTTCCTCACGGTTCCATCTTTCTCCTCGAGCCAGTAGCAAGGCAACCCATACCAGCCCCTGGCCCGACCCTAAGCCATCTACCTTAGACCCCATAGGACCCACTTGGCTCGCCCCCAGGCCAGCCGTGAGCCCCTTCATCAGCAAATCCAGAAACCTGCTCTCAAGCGAGGAGTCCCTTCTGCATGGGACTCCTTCAAAGCTGCGCTCCAGGGGTCCTAGCTCCTTCCTGACCCTGACCCACGTCCAGCACGAGCCCTCCTCGAGACCTGGTCGCAACCCTACACCCCATGCATAAGAACAAGTCCCTTGAACCCAACAAGCCCACAAACCATTCACGGTTCCTTCTTATGTTAAACTCCTACGGTTCTAGGTTATTAATCCTTGTGTGCAGCCTTTTTGTGTGTGTTTTAGGACCTTAAACTTAGTGTAGAACAATCCCCATTCAACTCCTAATCATGGCAGCCCCTTATGTACAAGTAATTCATTATTTTTGGATCAAAACTCATGTTATAAAATCACCCTTGATGCATAAACGAAAATACAATAAGGTGCAACTTGTTTTTCGTGCAATCCGATTTTAAATAATTACTATAGTGTGAATGATGAGTAAAACGGAGAATATGGCGTGCCTTTGCGTATTTGATGCACGAAGATAGAGGCAAATCAAGAAAATTATAGGATTATGTTAGAGCACCGCTTCAGAAATTAGATCCACCTGCAAGTTAGCATCGAAGGAGAGAAATCCAGAGAGAAGTTAAGAAATGTTAGATCTCGGTTTTTCTTGTGCCCAAACGCAGCGGAAGTTTTAAAATTTTTTTTAGATCTTGACATTCAAGATATATTTGGACACTCGTATGGTTTTAAATAAACATTCATAGGATGTTGAAATTTTATACTTTTGGTGAAATATTAACACGGCTCCAACTATTTCGGGGTTAGTGGAGATAGCTCTTGATGAATTCCCTACAAACTTTCTTCAGATCTCATTTCTTCAACCTCCTAATCAGGTTCACGACCAGATTACTTGTTCCTCTTTCAACTTGCACTAGAAAGTATAGAAAGATTTTTCGTTGGAGAAGAAATTGAGAGGCGGCTCAAGACCTTGAATCTTATTCAAGGTGGCCGAAAATTGAGAGAGGTTTTGGAGGATGATTTTAAAAAATATCAAGTGGTGGAGGCTAGGGTTTTTCAAAAATTATGAGTGAATTATTTTTAATCCTAAGCCTAATACACATATATATAAGCTTATGGCCTATTAATTAAATTAAATAATTAATGAGCTTAATCAATTAATTATTCTAGTCCAACTAGTTTAATTAATTAATTAATATTTTAAAGTCCAATTAAGAACCTTAATAATATGTATGTTGGTCTTGTACTCTTACAATCTTATTATACGTATACCAATTACATTTAATTTAAATCCTTTATAAAATCAACATTTGAATTTAATATTCAAATTATAAATTCAACTCCTTGAATTTATCACCTCAAAAATTTAATATTTAATAAACTCAACTTTTGAGTTTAATAAATTAATCCTCAAATTTTATAAATTCAACTTCTAGAATTTATTCTCTCCAAATTTATAAATTCAACTTCTTGAATTTATTATTTCATAAATTAAACTCCTTGAATTTATTTTCTCAAAATTTAATTATCATAAATTCAACTCCTTGAATTTACTATTTCATAATATAAATTCAACTCCTTGAATTTATTCTATCGATGTTTTATATAAATTCAACTCCTTGAATTTATTATCTCAACGGGAAAAAATTAATCCAGTACTTGTGTGACCCTCAATGGTTCAGGAATATAGCTAGCCGTGGGTTCACAACTCTTTGTGATTCAGGATATAATCTTTTATTCGGGCTTGCTATAATTTTCCCCATTCTATATATCAACAATTTATCATGAGAATGCAAGAAATCATATTTCTGATTAAACCCATCGAATCATGGTAAGAGCGTATAGTAGCATCGCCCCATGATTTCCTAGGTATCACTGATAGTGCTTGCAAGAACCAGTCGGTTATGATTAATGTACAGTACGGTCCCTTCATCTCATATATCCAGATCGAATCTGCAACCATTGGTTCATCGAGTGTTGCATATTAATTCGATAACTATGTGACACATATAATAGTGGAATCGTGTGTACTATTGGAGAACTCCTTCTCCAACGTACATCTCATACTCTATTCAGAGATTCCATGCACTATTATTTCATCAGATCACATAGGATATCCACACCCGTAGGTAAGCGGTGAATTCCCGACTACAATGCACTGGCTCCTACATGTGTCGCAACTGTACCCAATCTCGCCACCTGATGGCTCTCCTGGGGCAGGTAAACGAGTCAAAGCACAGCCCTTGCATATAGAGCCTCAGTGTTGTCCCGGGTCGTAAGGACTAATGGTGTAAAATTATAACCACGGACTTATCATCTCGATGAATGATATCCACTTGGAAAGTCCGAGGGACCATTGTTCGGTATAATCATCATATGACTACCCATCTGCATGTTTGGACATTTCTATGTCCTTACCAAGAAACGCGGTACACAACATTACAGATGCTAGTCTCGAGCTAAAACAACCTTTATCCATGTTTTAGGCAGCTGAATCGACTAGGAAAGAATTTAGAATATGTAGTGTTTACAAATGAGTTTCAACATCGAATTGCGATTCATTTGTATTAAATTATAATCAAGGACTTTATCTATGCTGATTGCATGGGTATACAGATAAAGTAAAACAAATCATGAAATAATGAATTATATTAAAATAAATATTGTTTATTACAACTGAGTCAATAAATTTCCTAGCCAACCGTTGGCTTGCAGGGCATCTACTCTAACAATCTCCCACTTGTCCTAGAGCCAACTACCCATAAACTTTAATCTCATTGCTTCGCGATGCTTTTCAAGCAATGGTCTTAGCAAGGGCTATGTAAGTGGATCAGCAATATTATCTGCAGAGGGGACTCTTTCGACTGATATGTCTCCTCTTCCCACAATCTCCCGTATGATGTGGAACTTCCTCAGTACATGTTTGGATCGCTGATGAGACCTTGGTTCCTTTTTTTGCGCAATGGCACCAGTGTTGTCGCAGTACAACGGGACTGGATCAACTCCATTAGGAATAACGCCCAAATCTTGGACAAAATTCCTCATCCAAACGGCCTCTTTGGCTGCAGTAGATGTAGCAATGTACTCAGCTTCAATGGTGGAATCCGCAACGGTGTCTTGCTTGGAACTTTTCCAAGAGACAGCCGCACCATTAAGCATGAATACAAAACCAGAGGTCGATTTCGAATCATCTACATCACATTGGAAGCTAGAATCAGTGTAGCATTCTAATTTCAATTCTCCACCCCCATAGAACAGGAACAAATTTTTAGTCATTCTCAAGCACTTAAGAATATCTTTCACGGCTTTCCAATGCATTGGACCAGGGTTCGCTTGATATCTTCTTGTAACACTCAGAGCGTAAGCAACATCAGGGCATGTCGATATCAGACTATACATGATACTACCAATGGCTGATGCATATGGAATACGTGTCATCATCTCTATCTCTTCATCAGGTTTGGGACACATAGCTTTAGATAGAGTAACACCATGACACATTGGTAAGTATCCTCTCTTGGACTCTTCCATAGAGAATCGCTTCAGAATGGTATCGACATAAGTGGCTCGGGTGAGTCCTAGCATCCTTTTTGATCTATCTCTATAGATTTGTATTCTCAATATATAGGATGCTTCACCCATGTATTTCATGGAGAATTTACTTGTCGACCATGGTATCGACATAAGTGGCTTGGGTGAGTCCTAGCATCCTTTTTGATCTATCTCTATAGATTTGTCTTCTCAATACATAGGATGCTTCACCCATGTCTTTCATGGAGAATTTACTTGCCGACCATACTTTAGTTGATTACAGTAATCCTACATCATTCCCAATGAGTAGGATGTCATCAACATAAAGTATTAGGATTGTCACTGCACTCCCACTAACTTTCTTGTACATGCATGGTTCGTCAGGATTCTTAGCAAAACCAAACTCTTTGATAGTGCTATCATATATGAGGTTCCAACTCCTCGACGCCTACTTGAGACTATATATTGATCTATGAAATTTTCATACCATATGCTCACTTCCTACTGATGTGTATCCCTCATGTTGAGACATATAAATTTCTTCTTTGGTGTCTCCATTGAGGAATGCAGTCTTTACATCCATTTGCCATATCTGATAGTCATACCATGCTGCTATGGCTAATATTATTCTAATGTACTTAAACATAGCAACTAGTGAAAAAGTTTCCTCATAGTCAATTCCTTGCCTTTAAGTATAACCTTTTGCAACCAGTCTTGCTTTGAAGGTCACTACCTTCCTATCCGCCCCAAGATTTCTTTTGTAGATCCATTTGCTTCCTATGGGAATGATTCCTTCAGGTGGATCCACTAATGTCCAGACTTGGTTTGAATACATAGAGTCCATTTCTGACTGCATGACTTCAAGCCATTTGGTTGAATCAGTGTCAGATATTGCTTCTTTGAAATTCATTGGATCACATCCAACAAAAGTTTCATCATGGCCTTATTCATGAAGAAGCGTATATCTTGCAGGTGGTCTAATAATCCTATTAGACCTTCTAAGAGCTTGTACTTCAACTACTGGTTTTTGAGAAAGGGGTTCAACTTCTATAGTTGAGGTAGTATCTTGAATTTTTTCAAGTTCTATCATATTGCCTTTTCTATCTAATAGAAATTCTTTTTCCAAAAAGGTGGTATTTCTTGAAACAAACACTCTTCATTGGGATGATAGAAATAATGTCTAATAGAATTCTTTGGATATCCTACAAAGTAGCACAAAGTGGATCTACTATCCAATTTGTCTCCCATTGTCTACTTCACGTAAACAGGACATCCCTATATTCTCATGTAAGAATATTTGGGAGTTTTTCCCATCCATATCTCATATGGTATTTTATCTACTGCTTTAGTATGGACATTATTCAACAAAATTGCTGCAGTTTCAAGCGCAAAGCCACAAAATGATGTAGGCAATTCAGTGAATCCCATCATGGATCGAACGATGTCCATCAAAGTTCGATTTCGACGTTCAGAAACACCATTCAATTATGGTGTTGCTGGTTGAGTCCACTGTGAGAGACTCTCATTCTCTTTTAGATAACCCAAAAATTCAGCACTTATGTATTCTCCACAACGATCAGATCGAAATGCCTTAATACTTCTTTCTAGCTGGTTTTCTACTTTAGTTCTGAATTATTTGAAATTTTCAAATGTTTGAGATTTGTGTTTCATAAAATAATCATACCCATACCTCGAATGGTCATCAGTAAAGGTAATGAAGTAGGATTGTCCATATTTTGTTCTAACACTTAGCGAGCCACAAATGTCTGTGTGGATCAAATCCAGTAGACCATGCGCACGTTCCACGTTTCCATTGAATGGAGTCTTTGTCATTTTTCCTTTTAGACAGGACTTACAAGTGGGTAGAGAATTGATGTCTGACAAGTCAAACATATCTTCTCCCACTAGTTTGTGCATCCTTCTTTGGGAAATATGACCTAGTCTAGCGTGCCATATTTGGGCGGGATTTGGATCATCTAACTTTCTTTTGTTTGTTGTTGAAATCCTGTTTACTTGGACATTCACTTATCATTTTCAGAACATTTCTGGCGCATATAATTTCTTATGTCCGGAATTCTTGCAGTGGAATAAATATGTTCTGACTTATCGGCTTTGAAGGCCCTTTAAGTGTCTTTCAGAGTTTGCCTCTTATTGGGTTTGTTTTTCTTGTGAGGGGCATAACATTTCTTTCCCTTATCTTGTGGGCCATTTTTCGTCCTGACGAGAGGCTCATTAGAAAAACAACATTTTCCTGTTTTATGGTAATATCATAAGTCATAAGCGTATTGACTAGCTCTTCAAGGCTATCATCTATCTTATTCAAATTAAAGTTTACCATAACCCTGTCAAATGAGGAAGATAAAGAAAACAAATTGATGTCATCAAGTAACTCGTTAGGAATCACATATTCTACGCCCACCATATTCTCAATAAGCTCAGTCATATGTACACTACGCTCATGAGCCAGAGCCCCGTCTTGCATACTTGTAGTCATGAGCTATTTGAAAATAGTGTGCATCATTGTATGAATTTATGCACCATGCAACTCTTGCACGTGCATTCAAATGTCAGCAGCATTCAACATTTTCTCAAACTATCCTTACAGTTCAATTGACATAGAAGCGAGCATGATACACTTTAGCTTGCATACTATGGTCCTACCATCTTGCATGCTTTGTCAGTTCAGCAGGACTGATATTAGTGTGTATGCAACTTTCTCCGAATTCATAACAATTCCCCAACCAGTCTTGAAAATTAGATTCGGTTAGCTTGTTAATAACAGAAATGTATTACGTGACGAAATCAAAAATATACTCATATGGAAATAGAATAATGGTTGCTGATTATTTTAAAATAATTTTAAGATATAAAATATAGATTTTTATTTTATAAATTTCTCTCCCACTATTTTGACATTTCCACCACCCTCTGATGAAAAAAGAAATCGTATTTCTTTAGTGGGCACGTAGAGACCAATTAGCCAATTATAATCCCGGATAGTATCAGCCAATTATAATTTCTAAAAGGTAGAATCCAATTGCATCCCTATGCAACCTCCGCGTGTTTCGCCTCACGTTTAATAAGGACCTAATAATATGACGTCGTTTATTTTCACGTGTAAAACCGACCCATCAATAATGAATTATAGTAGACGGTCTCCATGAGTTCCCCCAATAATATGAGCCGAATTCATGGGAGTTCCACTCAATTCACATCATATGTTCGGTGGAAGTCACAGCTTTCCGGCGTCCAGGCCTCCCTAATAATATGAGCCGGACACTGTCCGCGGGTAGCGGTCAACATGCAACCAAGGTGGATAGAAGGCAAGGAAAAATTAAAATCTTTTAATTTTTAATTTTTCCGTTTGATATAAATTTTGAATCATATTCAAAATGAGATATTTTAATTTTAAAATTGTCTCATCATTTTAATTTAAAATCGCATGCCATGTTTGTATGTTTGTCGGATTCATGCATCTATATTATTTAATAATATATACACATGCATACTACTATATATCGCATATATCATAATATGACATTCAACAATAAATAAGGATGATCGATCACCAGCACTATTAGATCCATGTGAGCTATACATGGATCCAGGTCCAAAACTTAGGTGAATGCAGGGATGCAAATGCAACTATTATAAGATCTTCCAATATTTTACATGTCTTCATCTTGTTCATTGGGCCCACCATCTTCCAGCCTTGATCTCTCACTATTTCTAATAATTACATTTAAATAGCCATGGCACATAAGAGATACATCTCATGGGGGTGGGATGGGCCATAAACGAGGCCCACTTTAATAATATCAAATATTAATAAAATGAATAAAACAGTAAAATATCATAACATACACCTAACACATTAGTCAAGGCTTTCGATCATCCTTCATGCATTTAATATCAAATATTAACATCAATAATTAAACAAATTAAATTAACTGATAAATCATATATCTAACAATTTTATCACTAACCACCACAATTATTAAAGCATTAAATAAATTAAATAAATACTTTTATTTAATTTTCAATTAAATCAATAATAATTGATTTCTTGTAAAACTCATTTTTACCATAAATAATTAAAATCATATACTAATTATTTATTTTACAAGAAAATTATTAATTTTTCAAAAGAAAAATTGAACAAATTTTCAAAAATATCAATTTTGCCCAAAAATTTGAAAAATCAGAAAATTGCACCATAGGCCAAACAATTCAAGCCCATCATCCAACCCGGTTCCCGAGACACTCTCGGGAAGCCGCCTGCGCTGCCCGCCCATTGCCCGAACTTTTCGGGCAGAGGCAAGTGCACGCAGCGTGCGGACGCTCCGCACACTGCGCCGCGATGCGCGCGCACGTTGCGCACGCAGCCACGCGCGTGGTCTGCCCGGAACAGTTCCGGGCATATCGGATAAATATTTTTTTTTGTTTTCTGAAAAAATTAATTTTAATGGTGCTACAATTTTCTGAAAAATTTTTCTTGTGTGGTTAGAAACAAATTATTCAATATCAAAACAATACGATTTAGAAAAAACCTTGGCTCTAATATCACTGTTGGATCTCGGTTTTTCTCGTGCCTAAACGCAGCGGAAGTTTTTAAAAATTTTTTAGATCTTGACATTCAATATATATTTGGACACTCGTATGTTTTAATTAAACATTAATAGGGTGTTGAAATTTTATACCTTTGTTGAAATATTCACAAGGCTCCAACTATTCTGGGGTTAGCGGAGATAGCTCTTGATGAATTCCCTGTGAACTTTCTTCAGATCCCCTTTCTTAAATCTCTTAATCAGGTCCACGAACAGATTACTTGTTCTTCTTCCAACTTGCACTAGAAAGTATATAAGGATTTTTCGTTGGAGAAGAAATTGAGAAGTGACTCAAGACTTTGAATCTTATTCAAGGTGGTCGAAAATTGAGAGAGGTTTTGGAGGATGATTTTCGAAAATATCAAGTGGTGGAGGCTAGGGTTTTTCAAAAATTATGAGTGAATTATTTTTAATCCTAAGCCTAATACACATATATATAAGCTTAGAGCCCATTAATTAAATCAAACACTTAATGGGCTTAATAAATTAATTATTCTAGTCCAATCAATTTAATTAATTAATTAATCTTTTAAAGTCCAATTAAAAACCTTAATAATATGTATATTGGTCTTGTACTACTACAAGTTCATTATACATATACTCATTACGTTTAATTTAAATCTCTTATAAATTCAACATTTGAATTTAATATTAAAATTATAAATTAAACTCCTTGAATTTATCACCTCAAAAATTTAATATTTAATAAACTCAACTTTTATGTTTAATAAATTAAATCGTCAAATTTTATAAATTCAACTCCTTGAATTTATTCTCTCCAAATTTATAAATTCATAAATTCAACTTCTTGAATTTACTATATCATAATATAAATTCAACTCCTTGAATTTATTATCTCAACGGGAATAAAATAATCCAATACTTGTGTAACCCTCAATGATTCAGGGATACAGCTAGCCGTGGGTTCACAACTCTTTGTGATTCAGAACATAATCATTTATTCGGGCTTACCCTAATTTGCCCCATTCTATGTATCAACAATTGATCATGAGAATGCCATAAATCATATTTCTGATTAAACCCATCGAATCATGGTAAGAGTGTCTAGTAGCATCGCCCCATGATTCCCTAAGTATCACTGATAGTGCCTGCAAGAACCAGTCGGTTATGATTAATGTATAGTACAGTCCCTTCATCTCATATATCTAGGGGTGAACAATATTTCGGTTAAACCGAATTAACCGACCGAACCGAGCCAATTCAGAAATTCGGTTCGGTTATTTCGGAAATTCGGTTTTTAAGTTTAAAAAATAACGGTTATATCGGTTACTTCGGTTCGGTTACGGTTTTCAAAATTTTGAAATCGGTTAACCGAATTAACCGATTTATTAAATAATATTATTTAATAGATTTTTATTATTTATCAATATATATATATATATATATTCAAATTTTTAATTTTAAAATTTAATTTGTTATTCTTATTCCCCTTTCACGAATCACAATCAGATTCCCCTAATTCAAATCATACTTCATCCGCCGCCCACCCTTGATTTGTTATTCTCCTTGTGGCCATGTTATGTTATTTTATAAAAAAACATGTATTAATTGTGTTCAAACAAAACTTATACATTTGTGATGTGTGTGATTTCATGTTTTTATGCATTTGTGTCGACGGTAGTGTTCAAAAAAAAAATTACATATATAATTACAATTAAATCACAAATTTTTTTAAAAACTAATCGTGACCGAATTAACCGATTTTAATTCGATTCGGTTTTCATCGGTTATGAAAATTAATTCGGTCGATTAGGTTATGGCTAAATATTTCGGTTCGGTTCGCTTATTGCTAATTCGGTTCGGTCGGTAACCGAATTAACCGAATACTCACCCCTACATATATCCCAATCGAATCAGCAACCATTGGTTCATCGAGGGTTGCATATTAATTCAATAACTATGTGACACATATAATAGTGGCATCACATGTACTATTGAAGAACTCCTTCTCCAACGTACATCTCATACTCTGTGTAAGGTCCAAAATTAAGATGACGTAATTCAACTGTATGCAAATCTAGGGAATATGAAAAATGAGTAATTAATTGATTTAATTGCTTAATTGATTATGTGACATGCATGAATATATGTTAAATATGATTTAATTGTCATTATGCATAAAATTATATTTTTAAGGGATATTCAAGTTGCAATCGAGGAACGGAGACCGAGGGATGAAATACGTAAAATATTTTTATTAAATAATTATTTCTAATTTATGTTAATGGTTTTTCATATTTTTGAAAATAAGGAGTTTTGAGGTGATTTATACGCCAGGACGTAAATTTTATCGGTGTTGGTTTTTCAATAAAAATACGAACTTTTTGGCAACCCGACTATTAAATTCACAAACTTATTTAAACAAAGCTATTTTAAATATTTTAATTTAATTATAATTAAACATTAATGGGCCTAAATTATGCCTAATAGGCATAAAGCCTTGTTAGTAAAATATTTAACTATATAATATGTAAACTCTCCCCATTAACAACATCACCCCACGCCTCAATCTGAATTTTTCTCTCTCAAAACACTCCAAATACATGAACTCACACACCCAAAAAATTGAAGAAAATGTCGAAGGTTCAAGGAAGTGTCAAGCCAAGGTTCTTGTCCCGTTCTTCGCAATTGTCAACGATAATTCGTGCATTTAAAACACAAAGGCATGCATATTTCTTTCCTTCAAAACATCATCACACCATAATATGATTTTATGCATGAAAAGTTTGGAAAACAAGTGACACTTTGTTTAAATTTCGTTTTTGCACATGACATGAATATTCAAGCATGATTTTTTGATCCAAATTGTGTTGTTTATGTACATAAAGGGGCTGCCATGATTAGGACATGTTTAGACATTGTTTTACATGAGTTTAGAGGCTTAGAATTCAAGCAAACCACCATACACGATCATGAATACAAGCTGGTGCGTAGGTTGCTATCATAGGGATCATGGTTCGATTTTGTTCAGGAGGGCTTGGCTCGGTATTGGCTTGAGTCAGGGCTTAGCCAAGTTCTGTGAAGGGTCAAGGGTAGAGTCCTAGCCATGCTAGGATGGCTAGGACTCGAGGCAAGGGCAGGGGAAGGAGTCCTAGCTTGCTAGGACTCCCACCCGAGAATCGTGTGAAGCATGCGCAGGGCGTGCAGGATTCCAAGGGCTAAGGGGCTCGGTCTATGGTTCAAGGGCTGGGCTAGGGTGGCTCGGGCGGCTAGAGTCCTAGGCACCAAAAACATAGAGTCCATGCACAAGAGGTTTCTCGGCCAGCTGGTGTGCTGGGTTGGGGAGCTTCGGTTCGAGCCTAGGAGTCATGTCCATGGGTTCCAAGGGTCCAAGGGGGTGTCCTGAGGGGTTGGTCAGGGTTTGGTTTGGCATGGCTTGAGGGTGGCTCGAGGAAATCGGACCATGGCTCGGGGTGAACTTTTATGGGTCAAGTTAGGGTTTTAAAGTTAAAATAAATCGAAACATGGCTCACGGGGTCGAGTCATGGTTCACAAGGGCTAAAATAATATAAAAAGACTAAGTTTTAAATTTAGAAATTTTATATTAAAGTTTGAGATTTTTCGGGATTGAAACGCCTTCAAAACGACTAATTACAAATTAATTAAAAAGTCTAGTATTTAAGCTAAATAAAATTTTGGAAAATTTATTTTAGGCTTAAATAATTATTTGGGACATGTTAGAGTCAATGAAATTAAGAAAAAGTCAAAAACGTGAAATTTTACGTCTAGGGGTAAAACGGTCATTTTACACCCGAAAATTAGAAAACGTAATGGCAGTGGTCTAATTGCTGTTTTATATGCTAATATGTTAATTTCAAATGTTTAAGAATTTTTATATGCCAAATTATAATTTTTAAATGTTCATGAATTTTTATGGTTTAATTCGGACATTTTAAAAGATATGTTGCGTGCTTGGTTTTAAAGAAAAACGATATTATATGCATGTTTTTATTAAGTGATGGAAATATGAATTGTTGAAGGACGTGAAGAGATTGTGACTAAATACGATGATATGTTGTAAATATTGTGATGGTTATGGTCCCAGTGAGAGCCCGACGATCGTTTTTTTGGATACGGATACGAATACGAATATGAATATGTTAATACGTTGGCCAAGGCCCAGTTGACCGGTGAGAGTGTCGCTGGTGTCCCCGCTGCCCAGTACTGTGGTTTTCTCTAGATGGATCAATCGCCCAATATGATTAAGAATACGAGTCACAATCACGATCTGAATTCAACAAACACGAATATGTTAATATGAATATGTTGATATGAAAATGTTTACGGAAATGTTTATGTTTAAAGTTATGCATTATTATGAAAATGTTATTTAAGTACAAGTATTTTTCGCTGTTGTATGTGATATGTATATGTATTACTTGTTATCAAGGATATGATCTTTTGAGTCTTTAGACTCACTTGCTGTGATTTATGCAGATGATATTGGTAATTATGACGTTGGAGGTCTTGATGGGTGACTTTGCTGGACTGTCGGTGCACATAACCCGAGAACCAGCGCTTTTATTTTCCGCATTTAAAGTTTATGATTTACGTTAAAGATTTTACGACTATTTATTTATGTTTTTGAGAGATTTTTGAGAGGTTTAGTATGTGCTACACTTTTCATATTTATTGTTTTTTAGGTTTTGTCAAACGTTTAACGATTTCATGTTTTGACTATTTCCTTTTGATTTTCAAATACTAGTTGAATGTTTTATTTTAAAATGATGCCAAAGTATTTTATGTATAAGTATATGTAGTGGGCCGAATTTATGAGAGTTTTTTTTAAAAAAATTCTAGTACTTTTTAAGAAAACGATTAAGCTGACGTTTCACTCTAGTTAGAGATTCCATGCACTATTATTTCATATGATCACATAGGATATCCACACACGTAGGTGAGCGGTGAATTCTCGACTACAATGTATTGGTTCCTACATGTGTCGCAACTGTACCCAATCTCACCACCTGATGACTCTCCTGGAGCTGGTAAACAAGTCAAAGCACAGCCCTAGCATGTAGAGCCTCAGTGTTGTCGCGGGTCGTAAGGAGTAATGGTGTACAATCATAACTACAGACTTATCCTCTCGATAAATGATAACCACTTGGAAAGTCCGAGGGAGGGTTGTTCGGTATAATCATCATATGACTACCCATCTGCATGTTTGGACATTTCTATGCCCTTACCAAGAAACGCGGTACACAACATCACAGATGCTAGTCTCAAGCTCAAGCGACCTTTATCCATGTTTTAGGCAGCTGAATCGACTATGAACGAATTTAGATTATACCGTGTTTACAAATGAGTTTCAACATCGAATTATGATTCATTTGTATTAGAGTATAATCAAGGATTTTATCTAAGCTGATTGCATGGGTATACAGATAAAGTAAAACAAACCATGAAATAATGAATTATATTAAAATAAAGATTGTTTATGACAACTGAGTCAATAAATTCCCTAGCCAACCATTGGATTGCAGGGCATCTATCCTAACAAGAATGACAGGGAAGAGAGAATTCAATTCAGGGGCCTACCCCTTATCTTTTATTTCCTTCCTTTATATGTAAACAAGTCCCTTGCGCAGACACTATGTGGCCCAGGTAATCAATGGAAGATTGTGCAAAAGAACACTTGGATTGTTTTGCAAAAAAAGAGTTTTCTCGAAGGCACTGTAGAATCTGTTGCAAATGTGAAAAATGCTCTTCCTGTGATCGGCTATAAACCAAGATGTCATCAAAGAACATGATGACAAAATTAAGTAGAAATGGTTTAAAGATAAGGTTCATGAAAGCTTGGAATGTGGCGGGTGCATTTGTAAGACCAAAAGGCATCACTAGAAATTCATAGTGACCCTCGTGAGTACGGAATGCAGTTTTAGGAATATCCTTAGAATTCACACGAATTTGATGGTACCACGCTCTCTAGTCTAGTTTAGAAAAAATGGTGGCACCATGCAATTCATCCATAAGTTCATCAATAGTGGGTATGGGAAACTTATCTTTAACAGTAACATGGTTGAGAGCTCGATAATCGACACAAAAACGCCAAATCTCATCTTTTTTCTTGACGAGCAAAACAGGGGACGAAAAGGGGCCTTGGCTGTGGCGAATGTGGGGACCCGGACGCTAACTCATTCTTTTCAATCATCAATGGGATTAAGTGGATCAATTACATAATCTAGGTCGAAATTTTTTTTGAAAGGCGAGCACAACATACACAAGTGTTGAAAAGACTACAACAAGTTATACTCTAATTTATTCAAATTACAAGATCAAGTGCAATATCTACAACAAGATTCAAAATATAAAAATTGTTCAACTAAAGTCATACAACTAGTGTTTATTAATCACAATCACATGTCTAGTGATAAACAACCAGTTTTTCTCTTCTAATCAAGTCTGGATCACCACTCTAAGTTCACTCGTTCAAGCTCTTCTCGACCCTGATCCTGTCCCACATGTTGTCATGCACACATACAAACACAACAACAGCCGGATACTCCGGTGAGAAACATATTTCCAGTATAAATAATGTATACATGCATTTCATATAATCAGATACAAAGCATATAACATTTACAAAAGCATCGTAATCTATGAAAACATAAATCGATACCAATCTGTAATTCTAACTCTTTAACTCTACACTTTTACTCGATTCTTATCTAGTCTAGGGATTCCTGTTTGAATAAGAACGTAACAAGTCTCCCACCTACTCTCCCATTCGAGGTGGCGGTACGTTCTTATTCCCGGACTTCGGTCCACTATATTGAGTCTCTACAATAGGAGTCGATCTCCTCCTAAGCGCATCGATATAAACCAAACGTCTAGTGACTTGGCACCTCTGCAAAAGACTCTTTTACGATATCTATCTCTTGTTCTATGCTTTTCTATAAATCAATAGAATAAACACCTTCATTCAAAGAATTAAAATATATCAAACAATAACAAGTAAGTATGTGATTTTGGGAAACTCAAGTAACATCTTACTCGAGTTATCAATCCCGATTTAGCATTGATTTATACTTTTCTTTTATCGGGGTTTGGCTTTGGCTCGTTCTTTTACCGATTCTGAAGTTGAATTCTCGACTTCAAGTCTTCAATACCAAATCTGGAATGACATGTTTCGAAAGCCAATATTAAATTACAACTTTAAACAAGAAATCTCAATCGAAATACGTTTCAGCGGCATAACAGTGCCATAGTGAGATCTCCGACAACTCAAACAACCAGAGGCAATTAACATAACTCATAACCGATACAAATACCCTCTAAGTTGCCCAAATCTGCATAATCTCAAGCAATTATAATATGGAAAATGATAACAATTGCATACGTTCTCCGTTCTTCAATCCGGTTTCGATTATACGATTACCACTATCTCAAGAACACATAATCTCAATCAAATTTTGATTTCTCCCATTTCAAAATATCGAATCATACAAGAACATAAGAAAACTTACATTTTTTTGAAGCTTTTTACGAGAGGAACATAGAAGTAAACTCGGATTGAAAATCGGATGGCCGGATCTTGAACAACTCAAATTCTAAAGCATGAAGGAGCTTGAGGATTCTACCATGGAGGGTCTCGGTCCTGCTCTTGGCTGTCAGTCTGAATTGAGATGAAGTTAGAAGGTGATTACATATTCAAGTGCATGGCAAGACATGTGTCAGTTTTTTTCATGCATCACTGCTCGCGCATATGCGCGTCCAATACTCGCGCATATGCGCGAGACCTACTGTGTCGGCACTTGGCTATTTCACATGCTCGCGCATATGCGCGTCCAATGCTCGCGCATATGCGCGAGACCTACTGTCTCAGCGCTTGTACATTCATCTGCTCGCGCATATGCGCGCCCTTTTCTTGTGCAAATGCGCGAGGTCTTCTGCCTCAACATTGTCTACTCGCGCATATGCGCGAGGCCTTCTGTCCTCACACATAATTCTATGCCTTCTCGTGTCTCCCTCGGCCTTTTCCTTCCATAATAAGGGCAAGTCGTCAATTAATTAATCTCGATTTATAATGATAAAATTTCAGGCCTTACAATTCTCCCCCTCTAAGACACGATTTCGTCCCCGAAATCACAGGCAATCAAATCACATCGAAAGAATAATACATAACAGAAGCTAAATAAAAAACTCACATCAGTGAAACAAGTCTGGAAATTTCTGTCTCATCTTTGATTCAGTCTCCCAAGTAGCTTCTGCAATGCCATGACGATTCCACTGAACTTTCACAAGCGGAATAGTCTTCGTTCTGAGCTGTTTTTCCGAACGATCAAGAATCATAAGTGGCTTTTCAAAATAACTCAGAGTTTCATCGAGTTCAGCCTCATCTGGCTGAAGAACATGAGAAGCATCAGGCATATATTTCCGTAGCATAGACACATGAAAGGCATCATGTATTCCAGATAGAGACGGAGGAAGAGCAAGTCGATATGCACGATTACAGATCTTTTCAAGAATCTCATACGAACCGATATAACGTGGAGACAACTTCTCTCTTTTGCCAAATCTGACAACGCCTCTGAAAAGAAAAATCTTCAAAAATACTCTGTCTCCTTGCTCAAATTCTAACGGTCGACGTCACATATTTGCATATTTGGCCTGTCTATCCTGAGCTATCTTCATTCTCTGCTGAATCAACTTTACTTTCTCGGTCATATCTCGAATCATGTCAGGCCCAATATCAGGTACCTCGGAGATATTGTCCCTATAAAGAGGATATCTGCATTTCTTACCGTAAAACGCTTCAAACGGAGCCATCTCTATACTCGTCTGATAGCTGTTGTTGTAGGAGAACTCACATAATGGTAAAGAATCTTGCCAACTAGTGCCAAAATCTAGCACTATAGCTCTAAGCATATCCTCCAATGTCTGGATAGTTCTTTCTAATTGTCTGTCTGTCTGAGGATGATATGCAGTACTCAAATGTAATCTCGTACCTAAAGCTTGTTGCAAACTGTGCCAAAAGTGCGAAGTAAATCGAGGATCACGATCTGATACGATGGACTTTGGCACGCCATGTAATCTAACCACTTCTCGGACATAAATATCTGTCATCTGATCATGTCTGTACGTCATTCGGTAACGAATAAAACACGCTGATTTGGTCAATCTGTCAATAACGACCCAAATCGCATCACAACCTCGGGAGGATCGTGGTAGCTTTGTCACAAAATCCATGGAAATGTGATCATATTTCCATTCTGGAACAGATAAGCTATGCAGTAGACCTCCTGGTTTCTTCCTTTCTGCTTTCACATGTTGGCAATTCAAACATTTGGACAAAAATTCTGCAATATCTGATTTCATCTGTTTCCATCGAAACTGTTTTTTCAGATCATTGTACATCTTTCTGCCACCAGGATGAATTCTAAAATGACTACAATGTGCTTCTGTCAAAATCTGTTGTCTCAACTCTGAAACATCGGGCACCACAAGACGATGATTCACATATAACAGATTATCACGAACCTGTTACTTTGATTGATGCCTTGATCTGATAATCGCAATCGAATTCTGAATATTCTGATAAACTTTCTGTGCTTCTTTAATTCTTACAATCAGATCGGGTTCAACTTAAATGGTATAAAGTCTCAGGGGTTTACAATCTGTCTCAAATACTAAACCAGAAAGACAGCAATCTTCAATCAAATTCGAAACATCAATCGTCGATAAAGATAAAGAACATACCTTTTGACTCAGTGCATCAGCTGCTGCATTTGATTTCCCCGGATAATATTTGATTTCACAATCAAAATCTTTCAGCAAATCAAGCCATCTTCGTTGTCTCATATTCAGTTCTGACTGTGAAAATAAATATTTCAGACTTTTGTGATCAGAATAAATTTCAAACTTCTCACCATATAGATAGTGTCGCCAAATCTTCTAAGCAAATACGATGGCAGCCAATTCTAGATCATGAATCAGATAGCGAGTCTCATGTGGCTTTAATTGTCTCGAGGCATGTGAGGACCCGGGCTCTAACTCAATTATCTTTGGGATTAAGTGGATATTTGCTAGAAAACGTGGGTCAAAATTTTGCTTTTAACATTATAAACAAGTGTATATAAATCATACATAATGCTATCACATTATTTAACTCAAAGTATCATTTACTTGTTCAACTACAAGTATCCTACTAGTGTTTAAAATTTAAATACATGTCGAGTAATAAACCACTAGTTCTTCTTCTCAGCCCGACATCTCCACGCTATCTCGATCTCTCATATTTGTCTCGACCCTGATCCTGTCCCCCCTATTGTCATGCACCCATACAGACACCACAACAGCCGGAAACTCCGGTGAGACCAAATCCCAGTATAAAACATATATACATGCATGTCATGCAAATACACACAAAATAATAAAACATAAATCAGTATTTATGACACATTACTGAATACTGATAAAACTCTTCGACTCTTATTCTTTGACTCGACTCATATCTAAGTCTAGGGATCCCGGTGTGAATAAGACGTAACAATCTCCCACCTACTCTCCCAATCTGGGTGGCGGTATGTCCTATTCCTAGACTTCGGTCCTATCTGTATCGAATATCTACAATTGGAGTTGATCTTCTCCTACGCCCATCGATATCACCGAACATCTAGTACTTGGCAATTCTACCAAGGCTTACCTATCTCATGTACATTGCTATAATTCAATAGACAAGGCATAACCGTATCAAATTAAAAACAATCTAGTATGTGATTTTGGGAAACTCAAATCGGATCTAATTCGAGTTGTGCAATCCCGAATCAACATTGCTTTATACCTTTGTCTTCTCGGTCTGACGAAGTCGAAGTCTCTAATTCAAATCTGTCCATACTCAATCTGGTAATGACAATACCGAATAGGCACAATATCAATATACAACTCAATTCAAATCAATACTACTACAAATCTGATATCAAATCTCAATCACATCTATTCAACTCAACCCCGATCTGTTCTGATCAATACTCAAATCAAAACATAACCTGATCAATGTCAACTATACAACGATACAATCTCAATCAATAGGGCATCTGATTAATATCTATCTACTGATGTTTCGACGGCATAACAATACAATCTCAATAACCCCGTAAATCTCAACATCACAGGTATAATAACACGGCTCATAATCAATATCAATACAACTCATAGTCTCAACAATAACCGATCATAATCTCAAATATGTACAATCTCGATTATATTAGTTCTGAAAATCATAAAAATTGCATAAACAGTCTGTTCTTCGATCTTACTCCGATTATACGATGTCTACCATGTCAAGAACACTATATATCAATTATATCTGATTCTGGCAATCCCATAATTTCAAATCATATAAAAAACATAAGAAACTTACGTCCAGTTGAAGCCTGCGTCGATAGGATCTCATAACTGTGTTCGGATTCAAATTCTGATAAATGGATCTTGGCAAATCACTATTTAAAACGCNATATATATATCAAGTTGCATGCTAAGGAAACGTGGCTTATCTTCAATCTGCATGTCTCGCGCATACGCGCGACCTCTATTGGCTCATATGCGCGAGACCTATTGGTCTCTGAGCTCAGCAACTCTGCCGCTCGCGCATATGCGCCCCCCTCATCCGCGCATGTGCGCAACATTCTCTGGACTCGGCACTTCTTGCATTCTCCCTCTCGCGCATATGCGCGTCCTGTCTCACGCATATGCGCGAGATGTTCTGTCATGCGGCTGCTGCTCCGTGCATATGCGCGACACTCCTCGGCGCATGTGCGCGCACTTCTCTGCCCGTCCACTCATGTACATGCATTACTAATCAAATTCCTTCTAATGCACTTTAATTACTGATATCTTCATTAATCACAATTCTGCCAATTCATTCAGGATTAAGTACAGTGATATAATCTCGGGCATTACATTTCTCCCCCTCTAAGAATCGATTTCATCCCCGAAATCACAGGCAATCAAATCATATCAATAAGACAGTGTAACAGAAACTGAATAACAACTCACATCAATGAAATAAGTTTGGGAATCGCTGTCTCATATCTGACTCAATCTCCCAGGTAGCTTCTTTTCTATGCCCTGACGACTTTACTGTACTTTCAATAGCAGAATAATCTTCGTTCTAAATTATCTTTCTTTCATGAATTTCTGATTCCAATCTGGAATACTAATTCAAGAAGTATAATATCATAATACAACTCGAAGTAACTTTGATAGAATCAATCTCAAAATACTGGCTATACAATAACCGTATATACAAATCAACAGCTCATGATAAATCAACACCATCATCTCCTATCAAATCTGTTAATCCCAGTCAATGTTATATTTAATCTCCGGCCTCAAATAGCAATAGTCATCGTCTGACGTGGCATATTTAGTCTGTCTATTCTGAGCTGTCTTCAATTTCTCCTGAATCAGCTTCACTTTCTTTGTCATATCTCTGATCCTATCAGGTCCAATCTCAGGTACCTCAGAGATATTATCTCCATACGAAGGAAATCTGCATTTCTCACTGTACAATGCCTCGAATGAAGCTATCTTTATACTCATCTGATAGCTATTGTTGTACGATAATTCCCAAAGTGACAATGAATTTTGTCAACTAGTGCTAAAATCAAGCACTACAACTTCACGGATATCCTCCTGGGTCTGGATCATCCGTTCTGCCTATCCGTTAGTCTGTAGATGATATCTGAAAAAACTTGCTGTATACTCTGCCAAAAGTACGAAATCAACTGTCTGATAGAATCAATTTTGGCGCTCTGTGCAATCTAACTACTTTTCTGACATAAATCTCTGCCATCTGGTCATGTCTGTACGTCATCTTGTACAAAATAACATATGCAGATTTGAGCCATTTGTCAATCACAATCACATCGCATCACAAGCTTGGAAAGATTTCGGTAGTTTCGTCACAAAATCCATAGAAATGTACTCCATTTCCATTCAGGAATAGACAAGCTATGTAATAGATCTTCTGGTTTCTATCTTTCTGTCTTCATCTGTCGGCAATTCAGACATTTCAGTACAAACTTTGCCACAATTGATCTCATCAGTGTCCCTAAAATCTGTCTTTTCAAGTCATCATACATTTTTCTATCATCAGAATACATGTTGAATTAAAGATTGTGCACTTCTGACAATACCTGTCGTTTCAAATTCAAAACATCTGGCATAACAAATCGGTTATTTATATGAATACAGTATCACATACCTGATATCTGATTGATACTCTGCTCTAATCATCGAAATCAAGGTCTGAACATTCTGATCAAATCTCTGAACTACTTTAATTCGCAAAATCCGCTCTGATTTAACTCACACCGTATAGAGTCCCAACGATATATAATCTGTATCAAATACTGATTTAAAAGATAACAAGCCTCAAGCAGATTCAATACAAAAATCGTATATAATATCCTGCTAAATTCATGCAACCTCGAATTTCTGACACCGATGTCGTTCTCAGCCAACTGATCACGGCTTCAACTGTGCTAAAATCAAGCGGTATACTATCTTCGGATATCAACTATCCTGAATACAATCTATCTCAATCAAGATGCACATCTCAACAATTTTTGTATACACATCTCAGTTCTCAGAATATTCAATGCAATTTCTCACATATTCGATTCAGTCAGGCATATGTTTCAAATATATCCGAATATCATAGATAAAACAAGCATCAAATTATCAAAATACTTCTAAAAATAAGGTTCATCAACCCATAAACATAACTGAAGTATCTCAAAGAGAAACACTCAATTCGATGTAACTCTCGGCCAGTACTCTTCTAACTGATCTTTCAATTCTTTCAATTAGATCAGTGTCATTCGGTACGGAGTTCTAGAAATAATAACAGTACCTGGTATCGAATCAAGGCTGAAATTAATCTCCCTGACTGAAAGGCAAACCCGGAATCTCATCTGGGAAGACTTTAGCAACTCTCCTGTCACTGGCAAATCAGTCAATGATACGCTCAATTTCAGTAAATCAACTGAATCTATAAGGAATCACTCCGTTCCTTTCGATAATCATCGAGTCATGATCATCACATATATCAAAGGTATTCTAAATCTGGAATCCTTACCGTACCATGTTCATTCTTCAGCCATTTCAGGTCCGAATCTTACCATTTCCTGGAAATAGAATGTGATAGCTCTGTACTTGGTCAACATATCAGTATCAATAATGCGGTCAGAATTAGACAACACCAGTACAATACAACCTAACTCAATCTCATTCTCATCCTACTGCAGTATACGATGTTTCACAGCATTCACTGATATCAAACTTTTCCCCAAAAGGTAAGGAGATAATTACTACAGCAAATACAGACCCAACAGATAAAGCATATATCAATGTAATACATTCAGAAATCATGTATAGGATGTAGTAGTGTCTCTCAATATATACACAACATAATCACCAAAGAACAGTTACCTGCCACTAAGTCATCAAGTGCATCCGGGGTCTGTTCCTCGGTCACTACAATCACTCTGGTTTCCTTCTGGCCCTGGTTGTGACTGAGTAGAGGGTGGTTGTAATGAGTGAACTACAACTGATGGTCTATCAGTCCTGGTCACTGATCCAGATGATTCTGCTCCCTGAGATCTTCGTAAACCTCTCTGTGGACAAACTCTAGCAAAGTGTTCTGACTGTCGACAGATGTTACAACTACTATACACTCCTTGGCATTTCTCTGTAGGATGTCTTCCTCCACAGGTTCTACAATAAGCCTCGGTATAACTCTGGCTAGAACTACTGGAGCTAGATGAACCTCTCCCTAACTTCTTAAACTATTTCTTTCGAGCTTTCAACTGTTCTTTCTTCCCACTATTGCTACTACCAGTCTCCAATCTTGGGGGGATTGCAAGAATTGAATTTGAGGTTGTTGCTGTTTCTGGGGTTGAATCACATACAACCTTCCTCGTTGTCGAAACAAACTTGCCTCAGCTCTCTTTGCTCTATTCAAGGCGTCAGCAAAATGATGGGGTCGCTCCATATTTACCAATGCAAATATCTCAGGATTCAATTCATTGATGAACTGATCAGCTACAACTTCATCATTCCCAGCTACGTAGGGAGCAAAACGTAATAAAGTAGAGAATTTAGCAACATATTCTTCCATGTTTAGTTGACCCTGTTTCAAATTTTCAAACTCTGCCTTCTTGTCCTCTAGGTACGAAACTAGGAAAAACCTTCGATAGAATTCAGCTCTGAAGATTTTCCACGTAATCACAGTACCACGCTGTTCTAAGGCTTCCTTAGTTGCGATCCACCAACTCTTCGCGACCTCTTGTAATTGGTGCCCAATCAGTTTAACCCTTCGTTCATCTGGGTAATCAAGTGAATCAAACAATATTTCTATATCATCTAGTCAATTTTCACAATCATCAGACGTCTCAGTACCCTTCAGAATCGGCGGTTGGAATGACTGAAACCTCTTTAACCTTGTTTCCATCGGAGTTTCTGACACATCCATCTGATTAGTTACAATACTACCTCGTTCTGGAATTCTTCGAGGAGGTATATCTGATTACCAAAAGAATTAGTAACTAAATACAACAAACCTGTTTCACTCCTCCTCTGATCATCTTACTGCTGATCAAGAATCAGTTCTGATTCATACTTAATAATACACATTACCAAATCAAATCAGATAATCAGGTAAACATGTATTTCAAAGCAGTAAAACATAATACCATGCTAGCATATAAAAGCAGGAAAGAAAACTCAATCTACCACGCTCATTTTCTTCTATCTCAGTCTACAAAACCTACAGTTCTAGACCTACTGCTCTGTTCTAGTTCAATCCCAGGAACCTACTGCTCTGATACCACCTGTTGTGGGGACCCGGGCTCTAACTCAATTATCTTTGGGATTAAGTGGACTTTGCTAGAAAATGTGGGTCAAAATTTTGTTTTTAACATTATAAACAAGTGTATATAAATCATACATAATGCTATCACATTATTTAACTCAAAGTATCATTTACTTGTTCAACTACAAGGATCCTACTAGTGTTTAAAATTTAAATACATGTCTAGTAATAAACCACTCTCTGCCCGAAATCTCCACGCTATCTCGGTCCCTCATCTTTGTCTCGACCCTGATCCTGTCCCACCTGTTGTCATGCACACATATAGACACAACAACAGCTGGAAACTCCGGTGAGAACAAATCCCAGTATAAAACATGTATACATGCATGTCATGCAAATAAACACAAAATAATAAAACATAAATCACTATTTATGACACATTACTGAATACTGATAAAACTCTTCGACTTTTATTCTCTGACTCGACTCATAGCTAAGTCTAGGGATCTCGGTGTGAATAAGACGTAACAAACTCCCACCTACTCTCCCAAACGGGGTGGCGGTACGTCCTATTCCTAGACTTCGGTCCTATCTATATCGAATATCTACAATAGGAGTTGATCTTCTCCTACGCCCATCGATATCATCGAACATCTAGTACTTGGCAATTCTACCAAGGCTTACCTATCTCATGTACATTGCTATAATTCAATAGACAAGGCATAACCGTATCAAATTAAAAAAATATATAGTATGTGATTTTGGGAAACTCAAATCGGATCTAATTCGAGTTGTATAATCCCGAATCAACATTGCTTTATACCTTTGTCTTCTCGGTCTGACGAAGTCGAAGTCTCTAATTCAAATCTGTCCATACTCAATCTGGTAATGACAATACCGAATAGGCACAATATCAATATACAACTCAATTCAAATCAATACTACTACAAATCTGATATCAAATCTCAATCACATCTATTCAACTCAACCCCGATCTGTTCTGATCAATACTCAAATCAAAACATAACCTGATCAATGTCAACTATACAACGATACAATCTCAATCAATAGCGCATCTGATTAATATCAATCTACTGATGTTTCGACGGCATAACAATACAATCTCAATAACCCCGTAAATCTCAACATCACAGGTATAATAACACGGCTCATAATCAATATCAATACAACTCATAGTCTCAACAATAACCGATCATAATCTCAAATATGTACAATCTCGATTATATTAGTTCTGAAAATCATAACAATTTCATAAACAGTCTGTTCTTCGATCTGACTCCGATTATACGATGTCTACCATGTCAAGAACATTATATATCAATTATATCTGATTTTGGAAATCCCATAATTTCAAATCATATCAAAAACATAAGAAACTTACGTCCAGTTGAAGCCTGCGTCGATAGGATCTCAGAACTGTGTTCGGATTCAAATTCTGATAAACGGATCTTGGCAAATCACTATTTAAAACTCAAAAGAAACTGAAAGCTTTTCCCTGAAGTTTTCCCCTTTTCTTCATCAATTCTCGAGCTGGAATGAAGATGACACACATATATATATCAAGTTGCATGCTAAGGAAACGTGGCTTATCTTGAATCTGCATGTCTCGCGCATATGCGCGACCTCTATGGGCGCATATGCGCGAGACCTACTGGTCTCTGCGCTCAGCAACTCTGCCGCTCGCGCATATGCGCGTCCCTCATCCGCGCATGTGCGCAACATTCTCTGGAGTCGGCACTTCTGGAATTCCCCCTCTCGAGCATATGCGCGTCCTGTGCGCGAGATGTTCTGTCTCGCGGCTGCTGCTCCGAGCATATGCGCGACACTCCTCGGTACATGTGCGCGCACATCTCTGCCCGTCCACTCATGTACATGCATTACTAATCAAATTCATTCTAATGCACTTTAATTACCGATATCTTCATTAATCACAATTCTGCCAATTCATTCAGGATTAAGTACAGTGATATAACCTCGGGCATTACAAGGCATAAGCAATCACTTGTCCCCGCTGCATCAACACACGACCTAATCCCCTGTGAGAAGCATCACGATAAACAACAAAATCACCAGTACCTGATGGAATAGTCAACACCGGAGCACTAGTTAATCTCTTCTTCAACTCCAGAAAACTGGATTCACACGCCTCTGACCAAACAAAAGGAGCATTCTTCTGGGTTAGCTGAGTAATCGGCTTAGCAATACTAGAGAAATATTTGATGAATCGACGATAATAGCCCGTTAAACCCATAAAACTACGTATTTCTGGCACTGATGTTGGTCTAGGCCAATTGATCACAGCCTCAACTTTGCTAGGATCAACAGAAATACCATCTCTCGATACAATGTGCTCCAGAAATACAATTTGCTTCAGTCAAAACTCACATTTCGATAGCTTTTCATATAATTTCTCAGCTCTCAGAGTTTTCAAGACAATTCTCAGATGCTCAGCATGATCAGTCATATTCTTCGAATAAATCAAAATATCATCAATAAAGATAATCACAAAATCATCAAGATATTTCTGAAATATGCGGTTCATCAAACCCATAAATACAGCCGGAACATTCGTTAAACCAAACGGCATGACTATAAACTCATTGTGTCCATACATGGTTCTGAAAGCTGTTTTCGAGATATCAGAATCTCTGACTCTAAACTGATGATATCCAGATCTCAGATCGATCTCGGAATAAACAGAAGAACCCTGCAACTGATCAAATAAGTCATCAATACGAGGCAAATGGTATTTATTCTTTACCGTCGCCTTGTTCAATTGCCGATAATCAATGCATAGTCTCATTGAACAGTCTTTCTCTCTGACAAACAGTACTGGAGCGCCCCAAGAAGAAACAATCGGTCTGATGTAACCCTTGGCTAGTAAATCTTCTAACTGATCTTTCAATTCTTTCAGTTCAATTGGTGCCATTCTGTATGGAGTTTTAGAAATAGGTATTGTACCTAGTAACAGTTCAATGCTGAAATCTATCTCTCGAATTGGAGGCAAACCCCGAATTTCATCTGGAAATACATCAGCAAACTCACACCACTGGAAAATCTGCCAATGAAGTCGAGCCCTTTAGTACATCTACTGAATACACTAGGAATCCCTCTGTTTCTTTCTGTAATAATCGAGTCATAGAAAAAGCAGATACTAAAAGAATTCGAGCTCTGGACCCCTTACCGTAAAATTTCCATTCATTAGCCATCTCTGATCTGAATCTTACAATTTTCTGGAAACAGTCTACGGTAGTTATGTACTTGGTCGGCATATCCATACCAATAATGCAGGCAAAATCAGACAAACCGAGTACACTACAATCTAACTCTATCTCATTACCATCATACTGCAGCATACAATGTCTAACAGAATTCACTGATATAAGACCTCTCCCCAAAGGTGAAGAGACAGATACTACAGTAGATAACGACTCAACAGGCAAAACATGCATCAATGCAAATCGTTCAGAGAAAAAAGTATGGGATGCACCCGTATCTATCAACACATAAGCAGGATAACCACAAAGAGAACAGTTACCTGCAACCACAACATCAGGTCCTTCGTGGGCCTGTTCCTCGGTCAATGCAAACACTCTGGCCTGCTGTCTCGAAGGTTGGCTAACAGTCTGGCTTCCTCATGGCCTCGGCTGTGACTGGGTAGGTGATGGCTGGAAAGAGTGAACAGCAGATGATCGTCTATCTGTCTGAGCCACTGATCCAGATGATTCTGCTCTTTGGGATCGTTGACAACCTCGTTGTGGACAAACTTTGGCAAAGTGTCTTGGCTGTCAACAGATGTAGCAACTACCAAGCATTCATTGGCATTGCTGTGTTGGATGTCTTCCTCCACATGTTCTGCAATAGGCCTGTAAAGGCCCGTATTTCGTACTCGTAATTTTGCGAAATTATTTAAAAATTTTCTCTTTAAATAAATAACATGCATCATTCATAAAATAAACTGATAAATGGATTTACTTTAAAATAACAACGGAATTAAATATTGTGTTTCAAAACAACAACTTGAAATCATTCCACATGTTAAAACTGAGTTTGAACATAAAAAGGTGAATAAACTGAAACATGAGGTTCTCGGGTTCCTATTATTGCCGACCCAAGCAGCTCACTGGTCCCCGCCCTCGGTCCCGACCTCATCAGTACCTACAACAATCAAGTCTAGTGAGTCTAAAGACTCAACATGCATATATCGTGAATAACAAGTAAATATATCATAAAATCGCATGCAACGTAAAAAATATCATATCGTAAAGCGTAAGGTGAAAATCGTATCATGGGTAAATATAAATACGTGCATATCTTAAAATCGTACGAAAAAGGTTTGCTCGATAGAGCCCTGTCATAAAATATCATATCGTAATTTTTCTGTAGAGATAATGTTTCTACGCAAGTGGCCCATAACATAACATGAACGTCTGATCAGACTAAACCACAGTATACTAGGCGGTAGAGATCATCACAGTCCTTGGCCTGGATATCCGTACCCATACATAATCGTAAACCGGTCGTAAGTCATCGGGTGAAGCAATCCCATAAGCGTAAGGTGGCCACAAGATATTTTGCATATATCTCAAAAATAAACATTTTATGTTGTATGCACGTAATATAATTATAACCCGGTTTTACCGAATGAGTTGGATCATTCCCAGGCTTGCTGCGACCTAATTCTAACATGAGAAACATGCAAATAATCTCAACTTGTCAGAAACTTAATATTCGAAACAAAAACGAGACAAACGCGACTAACAAACTAATTTTCCAACCATGACTCCGTACCAACCCGAACCAACATTGAACCATCCTTTCGTCATGATTAAAATGCACCTAACATAATGAAATAATATTCCTAATAACTGAAAGGCGCGAAAATAGTGAATGGAGGCCAAAATCATAAAACACTCTTTCGAGAGTCACTTTGGCACATTGCACCGTAAATTCTCGTATGATTTCTAAACTTAACCAAATCACAAACGGTCAAAAACATGACCATCCTAACTCATTGAGGTACTGTCCAGTCCAAGGCCATAGGATAAAAGCCAACCAAGAACTCAAATAAGTCTCTTGAACCGAAGCGATGCTGTTGTCAAAGTGCGTGGCAGCAGCGGCGCTTGCTTTTCTTTGTTTATGAAATTAATGGCCATTGGGGCTTGAACCATCGATCAGAGTCTCTTACCAACGTCCCAAGGCATGGCTTGAGGCATGGATAAGGGCACTAGGCCAACCACAATCAAAGCAAATACCTAGGACAACACAAGGTTCAAACCGAGAACTTAAAAAAATCTGTACTGTGATGTATCGAATCACCTTGCTGTCTTGTATAGTTCCAGTGGCCGTATGATCAACCATGGCTCAATCTAGACATAATGGAGTGTTGTATGAACCATGGCTATGGGCTAGGAGCCAACCAAGATCCACCCAAACCCCAAGAAGCCGAAGCTTCACTCACCCACGCCAGAACAAGAAAACCGAGGGGCATTTGGTTTGTTGTTTTAAAAATTTCGATGGATCCGTGAACCAAGCCTTGAAAGATTGTCTTGGTCACGTCCTAGACATGCTAAGGAAGGGTTCTAATCATGGTTACAGGCCTTATACCAACCATGATCCGAACACTCTCCTTAGTCAACCAACAACCAAAAATCCTGGCTCAACTTGCAACTATGGGGGAAGTTGTTGTCAAGTCTTTATCTCAAGTGTATGGGCTTGAACCAATGAACCGACATGCCTCTAACCCACTCTAGTACATGCCTAGATGCAGCCTTGAGCGCCTGGAACCTAGCCAACCTCCTGAAAGCACAAAAACAACCCAAACCGTGAAGCATAAAGCAATGGCCGAGAGGTGCTGTCCAGTATTTTACAAAGTTGCTATCATTTTCGGTTTTTTTCTCCTTAAATCATGAACATATAATGTTTTAAAATATTTATAGGACTTGATTGAAGAGAAATGAAAAATATATACATGCCTGAAATTTGTTTTTGAACAAAACAAAGTAATACGACGAACACGGAGCGGCGGAGATGGAGTTGTATTTTACTCTCTTGTTTTCGTGCTGCTAATTCACGATTTTGCTGCTGATTCCTCCTGATATTTTCAAAGATATGCGTGGGAGAAAAAGGCTAGGTAATGAAGGTGAAGGTTGTCAATTAAATGGGGAGTTTGAATGGAAATACCAATCCTTCTATCCTTGTTGCTTGAGAGATATGGAATGATGTGTTAAATGGTTGGATTGAGGGGAATTAGGGGTGTGATGGCCGAGATTTGATGTCTAAAGCAAGGTAAAAATATTGCTTAATCTTGTATTTTAAACTCCTAAAGTTTTAAACACCCAATATGTATTTTAGTAAATTAATAAATTGAATTAGGTTAACAATTTCTTGCATGGCATGGCTTAGTCTTAAAATAAATTATTACAATGTTAGGTTATAATTTCTTGAATATATTAGGACTAGATAAATTTTATCCCAATTGGTGACACGTTTTAATTTAGGATATAATTAACTATTGAACATAAAAGAACTTATTTAATAACTTATATCCAATTAATTCAAATAAATCTTAAAAAAATATTTATCAATAAAATAAATTATTCCTTGGCTTAAATTAAATTTAGGAATATTTTCTTATTATTAATTATTTTTTTAATTTTTTTATCTTAATTCTCCAACTCCAGTCCGGCCTCTCGTATTTATCCGAATAGATAAAAAACTAAACTCCTGCGATTGAAATAATTAATCATGACTTCACAAATTTTAAAGTGACTTAAACCCTTCGTATATGTATAAAAAAATCATTTTTAATTTAAATAATAGCAATTATGCATGGCTTGTACGTAATCTGATTTTTCGGGTTCTACAAGACCCCTGTATAACTCTGGCCAGAACCAGTCTGTCGTGAACCGCTGGTGTAACGTACTGTACTTTTACTATTCAAAATTTGCGGAAAAATTAAAAATTTTCTTAGATACAAAATAAACTTTCACAAGTGAATTAAAATAGTTGTTCGTATAAAACATTCGCCATTGAGTCTCCCAAAAGAAATGATTATTTAAAACCTCATCAACCACTTCACGAAAATCAGAGTATAAAAAAAATATTCGACAAGCTTAACATTTTAAAGTTTAAAACATGGACGGTCCTCGAGTCTAGCCGCATGCTCAGTCCAAGTCGGCTCCTTGGTCACCACCCTTAGTCTCTTCAACATAATCCTCACCTGCATCGATCAAGTCTAGTGAGTCTAAAGACTCAACACGTATAAACTGGAAATAAAGAGTAGTACGTAATAAAATCACATGCAACTTCAAAATAGAGCGTACATATTGGAAACGTAAATCTGAACATGAGAACGTAACGTACCGTAGCGTGATCATAATAGCATAGCATAGACGTGCCATAATCATAAAAACTTTCGTGAACATACTTGCATCTTACATACATGAGCATACTTATCATAATTTTTTGCATAGAGGCATGTTTCAAAGCAAGTGACACATAACATTATTGCCTGATCCGATTAAACCACAGTGCTGGGCTGAGAGGGACGAATCCACTGCCACATACATGAGATCACCGTTCATGCTTTAACGGGTGGATTGGTCCCCGTTCATGATTTAACGCTTTCCAATCCTGATCTAAACCTGTTCATACTTTAACAGGGTGGGTTGGTCCCCGTTCATGCTTTAACGCTTTCCAACCCCATACATAAATTGGTCACAAGATATTTAGCATACCTCAAAAACTTAAAAATATTTTCTTTGCACGTCAACATATTTACTTAGCGTCGTGGGATTCCTTAGATCTCACTTGGGGCCGCCGCTGCAATATACTAACATGGATTCAATACTTAACTTGCATAACTTAGACGTTGGTATTCGTGCTCACCACCGAAGTGTATAAATAGCTTATGACATTCTAGTTCGCTCGGGACTTGACCTCTTTTAATCATCGTACTAAACCATGACATAGAATCTCCAAAACAATCAATATACTTTTCCCAAAATGAAAGTACACGGACCCCGTGTACCCCTCCTGGTCAGGGTCCGTGAAGGTATTGTAAAAGCATACTCGAAAAGAAGTGAGGACACGGACCCCGTGCCTGGGTTCGTGTGAGGGTCCGTGTAGACTCTGCAAATTGACACTCCGATGAAAACAAAGGCACGGACCCCGTGTGAGGGTCCGGCCTCGGGTCTGTGTACCTGCGGGAGAAACGCACCAACAAGAAATCCCATGCTTGTGACTAAATTTTTCCTAACTTGATCATCCCGACCATGAAACGACTCCTTGAGACCCATCCTAGGACGCTATGGCAATGACTCAAGCCCCCCACAAACACCCCAAAACAGCTACGCCTTACAAACAATGCAACCCAAATCCGTGAATACGACATTAACCAAAACAAGTTTTACGATTTTTAATTCAATCAAAAGCCTAACGACACGAAATGAAAACCAATAATCACCCCCAAAATCATTTTAGATATACCTAAACGCAGCAGCGATCACCCGTCGATCCCCAACGAAGCCTGCAACAATAAAACTTCAAGAACATATCAATAACATATTTTCAGAAAATGCAGTTTGAACAGTCCAACGAAAATTATCATAAATCATAAAAATTTAATCAAAAATTTCAAATTTTATATCAAATCGAAGATATCAAAAAGTTCTACAGTTTTTATGTTGAAAGTTTCCTCAGAATCACGACTGAAAAATCGCAGTTTTCAAAAGAACAGCAAATTTTGAAATTTTAGATCTAAAAACTTTTCAAAATCGATCCAACTTGTTTCTGCTCAAACTTCGTACATCACACATGGATTTTTACGCATAAAACAACGCAACACATACTATGACATGATCGATGCAGAAAGAAACAGAATATACGTGCCTTTTGATATTTGAAAATACCGTAACGATGATACCGAACCGGAGATGGCGCGAGGATTGATCCGGGACGAACGTGGCGCTAAAATCTTTGAAAAAAACACACGAAAATTTGCTGGAAGATGGAGAGGGAAGGGGGCGGCTGCTTTAGACACCAAGAACCCTAGTTTTCTCTCTTTAAAAATCTGAAATAAGATGTGTAGGGTGTATTGTATGTTTTGGTGTGTGTAAAACCGTGTAAGTGTGTGTGAGTGTGTGTAATGTGTGTGTGGGTTTTTAATTAGGAGAAATCTTACTAAATTAACTAATTAAAATGATAATAAAAGGTTAACCCACACTAATTTTATAAAATTCTCCTTTTTAACAAAATAAATGCACAAGGTCAACTTTAAAAGTTTTAAAATTCTAAAATTCACCTAATAATTAAATTAGGCTTTAAAATGTTGAAACTTAATAAATTAGTTAAAATGCCCAACCTCAACTTAAAATAAAATACCACATTTTAAATTTCCAAAATCGTCACCGGTCGTTTACCTCGATCTCGCATCGAATAATCGCCTGGGCATGAAACTTGAAAAACATTTTAACGTTCATCGCATAAACATGAATAATTTAAAATAATGCATTTAAATAAATCATGCATGGCTAAAAACTCATTTTAAACTTAAATAAATAATTTAACAATTAAATAAATGCATGGGTTATACGTGTACTGAATTTGGGCTCTACAACTGGAGCTAGATGAGCTACTTCCAGACTTCTTAAAATGTTTTCCTCTGGCTTTCAGATTATCCTTCTTCCCACTGCTGCTATCACCACTATCAAATCTGGGAGGAGGTTGCTGGAACTGAGATGGAGGTTGTTGCTGTCTCTGTGTCTTAGCAACATACAAAGTTCTTCGTTGTTTGATCAAGCCTACTTCAGCTCCCTTTGCTCTGTTCAAAGCATCAGCAAAAGTATTCGGTCGCCCCGTATTTACCAGTGTAAAAATCTCAGGATTCAATCCATTGATGAACTGATCAGCTACAGCTTCATCATTCTCAGCCACATGAGGAGCAAAACGGAGCAAGGTAGAGAATTTGGCCACATATTCTTCAATGTTCAGATGACCCTGTTTCAAGTAAGCAAACTCTGCACCCTTGTCCTTTCGGTACTATACTGGGAAAAATCGTTGATAAAATTCAGCTTTGAAGATCTTCCACGTAATCACAGTACCTCGCTGTTCCAAAGCTCTCTTTGTTGTGAGCCACCAACTCTTCGCAACCTCGTGTAACTGGTGCCCAATCAGTTTAACTCTCCGCTCATCTATATAATTAAGCGAATTAAACAACATCTCAATATCATCAAGCCAGCTCTCGCAGTCGATAGAATTCTTAGTGCCTTTCAAAGTCGGAGGTTTGAATGACTGAAATCTCTTCCACAGTGTTTCCATAGGTGTCGCTGTAGCATCCATTGGATTATTTGACGTACTACCCTTTTCTGGGGCTCTTCGAGGAGGCATATCTGATTATCAAAATAGTTAGTACTCAAAATATATTAAATCTGTCTCAGTCCTCCTCTGATCATCATACCTCTGATCAAGAATCGGTTCTGATTCATTCTCAATTATACACGTTTCTAATCAAATCAGATAGTCAGGTAAACATGTATTTTCTAGAGCAATAAAACATTCTTTCATACTAGCACATAAAGTATGCAAATCAACATTACTATATATCATATGCTAGCACTCTAGAAGCAAGAAAGAAGACTCAATCTACCCCGCTCACTCGCTTCTATTCTAGTCTAAGGGACCTGTAGCTCTGATACCACATGTTATGGGGACCCGAACGCTAACTCATTCTTTTTAATCATCAATGGGATTAAGTGAATCAATTACATAATCTAGGTCGAAATTTTTTTTAAAAGACGAGCACAGCATACACAAGTGTTGAAAAGACTACAACAAGTTATACTCTAATTTATTTAAAGTACAAGATCAAGTGCAATATCTACAACAAGATTCAAAATATAAAACTTGTTCAACTAAAGTAATACAACTAGTGTTTATTAATCACAATCACATGTCTAGTGATAAACAACCAGTTTTTTCTTCCAATCAAGTCCGGATCACCACTCTAAGTTCACTCGTTCAAGCTCTTCTCGACCCTGATCATGTCTCACCTGTTGTCATGCAGACATACAAACACAACAACAGTTGGATACTCTGGTGAGAAACATATTTTCCAGTATAAACAATGTATACATGCATTTCATATAATCAGATACAAAGCATATAACATTTACAAAAGCATCATAATCTACGAAAACATAAATTGATACCAATCTGTAATTCTAACTCTTTAACTCTACTCTTTTACTCGACTCTTATCTAGTCTAGGGATCCCGGTTTGAATAAGAACGTAACAAGTCTCCCACCTACTCTCCCATTCGAGGTGGCGGTACATTCCTATTCTCGGACTTCGATCCACTATATCGAGTCTCTACAATAGGAGTCCATCTTCTCCTAAGCGCATCGATATAAACCAAACGTCTAGTGACTTGGCGCCTCTGCCAAAGACTCTTTTACGATATCTATCTCTTGTTCTATGCTTTTCTATAAAACAATAGAATAAACACATTCATTCAAGGAATTCAAATATATCAAACAATATCAAGTAAGTATGTTATTTTGGGAAACTCAAGTTGCATCTCACTCGAGTTGTCAATCCCGGTTTAGCATTGATTTATACCTTTCTTTTATCAGGGTTTGGCATTGGCTCGTTCTTTTAGCGATTCTGAAGTTGAATTCTCGACTTCAAGCCTTCAATACCAAATTTGGAATGACATGTTTCAATAGCCAATATTAACTTACAACTTTAAACAAGAAATCTCAATCGAAATACGTTTCAGCGGCATAACGGTGCCATAGTGAGATCTCCGGCAACTCAAACAACCAGAGGCAATTAACATAACTCATAACCAATACAAATACCCTCTAAGTTGCCCAAATCTGCATAATATCAAGCAATTATAATCTGGAAAATGATAACAATCGCATACGTTCTCCGTTCTTCAATCCGGTTTCGATTATACGATTACAACTATCTCAAGAACACAAAATCTCAATCAAATTCTGATTTCTCCCATATCAAAATATCGAATCATACAAGAACATAAGAAAACTTACATTCTTTTGAAGCCTTTGATGAGAAGAACACAGAACTAAACTCGGATTGAAAATTAGATGGCCGGATCTTGAACAACTCAAATTCTAAAGCATGAAGGAGCTTGAGGATTCTACCATGGAGGGTCTTGGTCCTCCTCTTGGCTGTCAGTCTGAATTGAGATGAAGTTAGAAGGTGATTACATATTCAAGTGCATGGCAAGACATGTGTCATTTTTTTTCATGCATCACTGCTCGCGCATATGCGCGAGACATACTGTCTCAGCACTTGGCTATTTCACATGCTCGCGCATATGAGCGTCCAATGCCAGCGCATATGCGCGAGACCTACTGTCTCAGCGCTTGTACATTCATCTGCTCGCGCATATGCGCGGCCTCTTCTTGCGCATATGCGCGAGGTCTTCTGCCTCGGCATTGTCTACTCGCGCATATGCGCGCCTCCTCTCCGCGCATATGCACGAGGCCTTCTGTCCTCACACATAATTCTATGCCTTCTCGTGTCTCCCTCGGCCTTTTCCTTCCATAATCACGTCAAGTCGTCAATCAATTAATCTCGATTTATAATGATAAAATTTTAGGCCTTACAGAGAATGATTCCACTGTTAAGCATTTATTAGCCTTTCAATTTCAGATTTCTGGAAATGAGCATAACGGTAAGGCTTAACATTTATTTGTTTAGTGTTGGGCAGAAAGTGGATGGAATGGTTTATGGAGAGATGAGCTGGGAGGAATTTTGGTTCCATGAACACATCCTGATATAGATCAAGGAGAGTTGCCAAAAACCTTGAATTTGGATGCACTTCATCTTTGTTGGGCAAATAACCAATCAATGACAACAATTGGAAACATCCAGTGATCCCCTCTGTATGCGACAGCCGCCGCATTTGGTTTGAATTGAGCTCTTCCACTTGTACCAATGGTTGCCCATATAGTTTCACTAACTTCCCATTCTACATAAATTCCATATAAAGTTGGGAATAATCCATAGCAAATTTTCCCAATCCTTGGAGCCATTGCACCCTCAAAACAATTTCAGCTTCTTGTACTTGAATAACATAGAGATCAATCACAAAAGATTTGGTGTCCAATTCGATTGTCACCTTCGGGCAATACCCTTGGCACGTCATAGATTGACCATTGCCTATCATAACCGAGAAATACGAAGAGGGAACAATTGGAAGCTTCAAAAATCTAGCAAGGCGCTCCTGGATAAAATTATTAGTGCTTCCCCCATCAATCAGAGTTTGCACATGCACCCTTTTTATTAGAGCCTTCAATCGTAATGTGCGAGGACAAGGGTGTCCTACCAATGCATGCAAACTAATTTCTGGGCAGTCTTGTATGCCTTCATTCTCTGGAGCTACCAATGAACATTCATACCCATTAGCTTCCTCTGCTACTTCAACCTCAGGCACAATGCATAAGAAAAATTGTCCCTTACATTTATGACCTGGAAAAAAATTTTCGTCACAATTATAGCATAAGCTTTTCTCTCGTCGTATCAACTTTTCTGCTGGAGTGAGACGCTTCATAGGATAATATTTCTTGGGCCTCGGTGGAGTAGGAAGTAAAGGGAGTCGACTTGGAGTGACCGTTGCAAACGATTGTTTAGAAGCTGCTGAGTTGTCGCCCCAATGAACTAGCAAGCCAACATGATCTGAAAATTTATCCTCATACAGCTTTGCCAAACTAATGGCCTGAATTAGGGATCGTGGTCTATAAACCTGTGTTTCTTTGCGAATTTCTGGTCGTAACCCGGAGACAAAACTACTACTGAGCACATGCTCGGGTACATCCAAAATATTATTGGTCAATTGTTCGAATTGGTGTTGATACTCAGCCAAGGACCCGGATTGTGTGAGCTTGCTCAATTTCCCAAAATGATCTTCATACTCCGATGGTCCAAACCGTTTTATAATAGCACTCAAAAACTCAGTCCAACCAGCAATCAGTTCATTACGATTCATCCAATCGAACCAATCCAAAGCATCTCCATCTAAATTAAAGGATGAAACAATTAAATGCTGAGATTCTGGAGTTCTATAATATTCAAAATACCTCTGGATGCGAGCTACCTACGCCGAAGGATGATCACCCGAAAATCTCGGAAAATCAATTCGCATTTTATTCGCCCCTGCTGGAAGCTCGGAACTCTGGAACCTACTCATATTATTCATCGACTGTGGCGGTGGTGGTGAACTCGGTCCACCCGAGGGGTTGTTGCACCGCAACTGCTGCTTTACCTTCGCATCGAGTGTTTTTAAGCCAACCGCAAGTTCACTGAGTGAAATATTGATGGTATCAATGCTCGTGTGCTGTCTTTCAATTAAAACTGCCTGAGATTCCTGGAGATTAATGAGTTTGGAAAGAGTTACCTATAATCGATCAAATCGCGTTCCTTCTGCCATCGCTTTACTAATGTACCACTTCAACTGCTATGGCAACTCCTCAATTGAGTGAGACGAGAGCACCAATGTTAGAGCACCGCTTCGGAAATTAGATCCACCTACAAATTAGCATTGAAGGAGAGAAATCCAGAGAGAAGTTAAGAACGACAGAGAAGAGAGAATTCAATTCAGGGGCCTACCCCTTTTCTTTTATTTCCTTCCTTTATATGTAAACAAGTCTCTTTCATTTTGACTTGCAATAGTCAAGCTATAAACGTGTTTTGTCTCCTAAACTTTATTTCACGCTTTATACACTACTCTCACAATTGATATACAGTTCTCCTACAATTGATATACAATTACTCTGATATAAAGTCTACTAATCTCCTAGGTGAAAGGGCTTATTTAAAACAGTTTGAGCTATTTTTATATTGCTTAAAATTTAAAGTGGAAATCAATATTATGTGTATTACCTACATAATAATTAATAATAACTTTAAAGTGGATATCATTATTATGTGTATTACTTGCATAATAATTTTCCGTGCTTAGTTTTTTTTTTAATAGAATTTTTGATCATTTTTTATATTTTAATTATTATTTAGATCACAATGATACAACTTACATATTAAATATGTAATTTGTAAAATATAATTCGTTAATATTTGAATTTAAATAATGCGGATATAAATTATTAAGAGATAACGTGTAAATATTTGAATTTATTATTAGGGGTATTTCCTTAAAAATCGTTTGGTGTTACAAAGTCATACTAAATTCTCTAAGTACAAGGGGTTTTGTATAATNTTTATATAATAATAATAATAATAATAATAATAATAATAATAATAAATTTTTTTTAAAAAAAAAAACAGAAAAAGATAGTCACTAGATTAAGACGAAGGAAACTTGGCAGTTGCATTATGGAGTTTTATCTCATTAAAATATATGTTTTGTGCCGCTAAAGATATATTGACGTAGCAATAAGGATAAGACAACAAAACTTATTTGGTGTGAGTGACAGTTAAATTTAAGAGTGTGTCTCATGTGAGACCGTCTCACGGATCTTAATCTGTGAGACGGCTCAACCCTACCCATATTCACAATAAAAAGTAATACTTTTAGCATAAAAAGTAATACTTTTTCATAGATGACCCAAATAAGACATCCGTCTCACAAATACGACCCGTGAAGCCGTCTCACACAAGTTTTTGCCTAAATTCAATAGAAATTCCAAAACACCATTACTTAAATATATGTTCATGCCGAAAGTTGTGCCACTAGAATAGCTATTGTTGGTTTTAAAATAATTTCTATAGTTGTATTATTATAACTAATTATATTTTTTCGTAAAATGATAAACGATTGATCCGATAATTGATATCATCGTCAAGATCGCATTATTAATTCTCATAAATTACAAGGAGTACAACTATTAATAGGACCATCACTGAATGAGCAATGATTTTCCTAGTTAGAGAAATGTCATACAATATAAAATTTTAGTTGTATAGTTACAATAAGCTATAAAAATGTCACACCGCGGATACTATTATCGCGCGTGCCGTAGATACTATTATCGATAGCGCGCTCATGCACGTCGCGGATAATATTAACGGCGTGATTTTAATGTGCGTTGTTAATAGTGCGCTGCGAAAAGCTATTTTTGTTGTACTTAATTTAAGTTTTAGCTAAACACTCTAATAACCCAAATAACGTGAAGGTTTTGCTTGCCTAAACAAGGTTTTTAAGGCTCCCGAAAATGGATTTAATAGAAGAAGTGGGAATTTGTTAGAAATTGGGTTTTGGCCCAATTGATATTCAAAAAAAGTCTGAATATTAATCGTCCAAAAAATGTGAAAATTGACTTAAAAATTTAAATTAATGTTGTGTTAGATAATTCTGGAACATCAAATTGCCCAAAATCGATTTGGATGATTAAAATTTTAATTTTTTTAAAATAGCCCAACTAGGTCCATTATGGTTTAATTGTGGAATGGTGAGAACTTGTCTCAAATTTTAAATTCAGGTTAAATCTTCCTTATAAATTATTGTGTGTTGCGTTAATTTTTAGTTCAAGTCAAACCATATCAAGTTGTTAGGATCGGCCAGTGTTGGGTAGTTACACCGAAACGATGACGATCACGATGATAATATAATACCAAAAATTACGGAATAAAATAATCAAGAATACAAAGATTTACGTGGTTCACCTAATATAGGTTACGTCCACGGAGCTACTGCAAATCTTTATTATAGGGAGAAAATATTACAAGTGTATACAAAACACTTAATATCTCACAATCTCAACCCAGAGCATAACCGAAAATATATTTTCTCTAACTCACAAGAAAACCCCACACTCAAAAAAAAAAAATTAGGCGGATGACATGGTTGGTGAAGAAAATTTTAAACAAAACATGCAGCAAATCCGAAACATCCATTACTTTTAAATTTTAAAGTACTAATTTTTTTTTATATAGGTCGAAACTTGCATAACTCAACATTTCCAGAATCCAAAAATTAATTTAATATTTAAAAATATTAAGCATATAAAAATCCCTAAATCGTCAATTAACAAAAATCATACGTCAACCTTTAACATTATCAAAACTAAACTTCAAAATATAGCATAAAAATCTCTAAATAAATCATTCTCAAAATCTTTATTTCAAAACTTCAACTATCAAGCTAATGCGGAAATAAGCGTCCATCGGGAGTGTACTGCCGGACTCGATCAACTCAAGCGTCAGCGCTTCCCTCAATATTATCCTCACCTGAAACCATCCAAACCTAGTGAGTCTAATTACTCAGCACGTTCTAACAATGAGTAACAAATAATATATATACAGACACGTGCAAGAAAATCATATTTTTATTGAAATTAATCTTGTAATCTTAAATCATTTAATCGTAAAGCTTTCCATCATCATATATAATTTTTGGGTGAGGTTTGATCCTTGAAAATGACTAGTTGTAATCGTATCATGTGGACGACTTATCAGTTTAAGCTCACCATTGCGCCTGAGGATAGGCACTAGGCACCGCCGTAAATGGAAACACGATCGTCGGGCTCTTCTAGGGCTTTTTCTCGTAAACGGGCTCTTTCTAAGGCCTTTTCCCTCACGATATTCCTAATCATATCATATCATATCATATCATATCATATCATGTTTGTTATAGTCAATTCACATCATTCAAAATTTTTTTCTTTCCTTTTTATATATAAAATATCATGTCCTTTCCAAATTCGTAAAATAGCATTTTAACAGGAAAAATCGTACAGTTTTAGCATACATCATAAAATTTTATTTTTCATCATAAACCTTTTAAAATATCATTTAGCATGTATTATGATTCCTCGAGACAGTGACGGACATTTCGAATTATCGGGGACGTAAAATGGCCATGTTTCCATTGGGCTCTAAAATTCTCGATTTTGACGTTTTCTTACTTTTATCAACTCGAGCCTATCCCAAACCATCATATAAGCTTAAAATTGATTTCAAATAATTTTCTTAGACGTAAACCCGAGCCTTTTGATTTATTGACTTAATTACTAAACTGTGAAGCGTTTTAAAATCGAATTAATTCAAAACTTAATATTTTCTTCCCAAACTTTAAACCTAAACTTTTCATACCTAAAATACCCCCGTGAGCCACGAACCAGCCCTCGTGGACCCATGGATCGAGCCCTTAACACATTCTAAGCCAAGTTCAAACCTTAAAGCTTCCTAGAACCACACGTCTCGCCCAATCCCCGAGCCACCACTGAGCCATCCTGGACCAGACCTAACCCTAAACCTCATGGACCTTACCTGAATCCTCCTGGACCAGCGCACCAGCCCCAGCCCACGCGAACCATCCTTGCACATGAAAGCCCTAAGTCGCGGCCCTTCCTTGCATGGTTAGGAGTCTAGCCATGCTAGGACTCCTCCTAGCCTCTAGACACAGCCTCCACGCACCTATCCATCCCCGAGCCACCCTCTTGGACCCTTCTTGATCGCGTCTAGACCCTTGCATCCATCCAACCAAGCCGCACATACCCAAGCGCGATTAATCCCTTGATCGCGCCTCCTCCCTTGCGATCCAAGAGTCCAGACATGCTAGGACTCCTTCTAGCCCTCACATGCAGCCACCACAGGACCATGACCAATCCTGGTCAAGCCCTGGTGCAGACTTCCTCGTGGCCGTGCCCTTATGTCCCAAGGAAACACATGAAAACCTAACATCGAGCCCTAGCCATGCACCGCCCCTCTAGCTCTTGTCCAGCCATTATCTCGTGCCTAAACGACACTTTTTCCATCCTTTAAACATTTTATGTTGGTAGTGTACTAGTTGGAAATCATAACACATTAATATACGCATAAGAATTTTCAAAACTTTGAAAATAATCATCAAAGCGCTAAGCGATTTGTACTCAAATATTTTTCATGCTAAAATACATAAAACATGCATATTATGATTTGAATGGTGCATCAAAAGTGTTTAAAAGCGTGCCTTTGCATTTAAAATGCTCGAATATACAACTGATGGCATGAGTTGCGAAGGGAGACGAACGGGCGACGAATGACCTTGAATTTTTTTCTCTCAAAATCTCGAAAATTTGTGTGTGAGGTGTGTGAGGCTGTATGGGGTCTCAAGAACCCTAGGATTCTTTTTAGTTTTTCGAAAATTTCATGTGAATGGGTTGGGGTTTTGGGCTTTTAATTTAGGTGTAATTAGACCCTTCAATCATAGGTAAATTAGGCCCAATAATATATATTTAATTGTAAAATAAAAGCTTACAAAATTTGTTTTCAAAAATAATAATTTTTGGGCTTTTAAAAGTCATTTTTTTAACCAAAACCGAGCTTCCCGGTTAATATCGTGCCCGTCTCGTGAAATAATTTGGGCTCCAATATTTTTAGAAAATTTTAATTATATATAATCATATTATTAATTCTCAAAAATATTTATTGAAAAATATTTTATCTCGGTCGTCCTCGGTCTCTTTTTCTCAGCCCATTTTCGAATATTCGGATAAAATCTTTAGTTTTCATGAAATCATGCAATTAGACCTTCAATCATATACTATGTATCATTTAAGTATTTAAAATCAATTAAATACAGCAATTTAAATCATTTGCATACATGTGGTTTACGTGGGTTGACTTTTGGACGTTACAAAATCATTATTGACTAAGTTCTCGTATTTGTGGAATATCTTGTAGAAGTTCACACCATGGTTTGCATCTATAAATATGTAGCTTACCACTTCATTTGGATCATCCCAACAACTAGTATCAGAGCCTTGTTGTAAAGTTCTTAGAATCCCAAGTATGCTATGTGGTTGCAGCTTTGTTTGATCTTCCACATCAGAAAATATTTTTTTTAGGCTAGAGAAGCGATGGCCGAAGATGATGGATCGGGACTGGGAATCAACAAGTTCGATGGAACAGATTTTTAGTTCTGGAGGTTACAGATTAGATATTATCTGTATAGTAAGAAGCTGTATCAACCTCTATCAAGAAAGAAACCGAAAAAGATGGAGGATGATGATTGAGAGCTACATGACCGACAAATATTATGTGTGATATGATTGACCTTAACGAAGAATGTGGCACATAATGTGGCGGAGGCACAAACCACAGAAGAGATGATGTCCATTTTATTGGATATGTACGAGAAACCATCAGCAAACAACAAAGTACATCTCATGAAAAAAGTTATTCGATTTGAAAATGGGAGAAGGTGCTTTGGTGGCTAAAAACATTAATGCGTTCAACACGATTGTTTCTCAGCTAACATCGGTTGAAATTAATTTTGATGATAAGATTCATGCACTTATTCTTTTGGTATCTTCACCAAATGTTTGGGAACCAGTGCGAGCAGCGGAAAGAAATTCTGTTGGAAAAAGAAAGCTACAATTCATTGATATCAGAGTTCAAATTCTTGCTGAAGAAGTTCACAAGATAGATTCAGATAAAAGGAACATCATCGAGATCTGCTCTAAATTTTGAGAACAGAGGAAGGGACAGGAGCGGCGAAAAGAGTTCTAAACGATGGCGCGATAGGTCCAAGTCAAGAAATGAAAAAGACAAAAGCAACTTTGAAAAGAATTTTAAGTGTTGGAACTGTGGTGAAACTGGTCACTTGAAAAAGAATTGCCAATCAACAAATAATTATGCAAACGTTGTTATTGAGGAGGTGCATGATGCTCTATTACTGTCCATGGAAAGCTCGATTGATGGGTTATGGACTCAGGAGCTTCGTTTCATACAAATGGATATCGTGATGTATTCGATATTACATCGTTGGCAATTACAGAAAAGTTTTCTTGGCTGATGGAAAAACTTTGGAAATAGGTTGTATGAGTGATGTCCAGATGAAGATGTCAAATAGATCTGTCTGAAAAATTAACAAAGTTAGGCATGTACCGAAATTGACACGTAATCAGATCTCGATGGGACAGCTCGATGACGAAGGCCATAATGTGACATTTGGTGATGGTTCCTGGAAAGTGAACAAAGGATTCATGATTGTTGCTCAAGGAAAAAAACTGGAATACTTTATATGACTTCCAATTGCAAAGATACATTAGCAGCCGTGGATGCTGGAGCTAATTCAAGTTTATGACATTATAGGCTTGGGCATATGAGTAAGAAGGGAATGAAGATGCTTGTATCAAACGAGAAGCTACTGGAATTAAATACCGTTGAACACAAGCTATGTGAAAGCTGTATCTTTGGAAAGCAGAAAAATGTGAGCTTTTCAAAAGGTAGTAGAGAACCAAAAGCAGCAAAGTTGGATCTGGTTCATACTGATGTATGGGGACCATCTCCTGTGACATCCCTTGGAGGCTCAAGATATTATGTTACATTTATCGACGATTCAAGCGGAAAATTTAGGTTTATTTTCTAAAAAATAAATCTGATGTTTATGAGACCTTTAAAAGATGGAAAGCCATGGTTGAGAATGAGACCAACTTGAAGGTGAAGTGCTTACGGTCTGATAATGGTGTTGAATATGAAGATAATGAGTTCAAAAAATATTGTGCATGAAACTGCACTCTAGATTCCAAAAATCATTATGGGCTGATGCTATTAACACTGCATCATATCTTATAAACAGAGGACCTTCTGTCTCGCTTGACTGCAGAATACCCGAAGAGGTATGGAGCGGCAAAAGTAAACCTTTCTTTCTTGAAAGTTTTTGGATGTTAATCTTATGTTCATATTGACTCAGCTATCAGAACAAAGCTTTATCCGAAATCAAAGAAGTGTTTCTTTATTGGTTATGGTGATAATGAGTTTGGTTATCATTTTTGGCACGACCAAAATCGGAAGATCATTCGGAAAAGAGATGTAATCTTCAATGATCAAGTATTGTACAAGGACAAGTCAAGCATTGGAGCTGGAGATGAATGTCCTGAAGTCAAGAAGACTGATGAAGTGCCATTGACAGACATTCATGTGAATTAATCAAAAGACAGTAACCAAGAACATGAAGAAGCAATTGCACAAGATGATGATCCACAAACTCCGGTGATTGAACTCAAAAGATTTTTGAGAACAATTAGACCACCTCAGAGATAATCCCCTACACTTCACTATATTTTGCTGACAGACAAAAGTGAACCAGAAACCTATGAAGAGGCAATGAAAAATGATAATTCAACCAAGTGGAAGTTAGCCATGGAAGATGAAATTGATTCACTATCATCTAACATGACGTGGGAGTTGACAGAACTTCCGCAAGAAAAAAATGCATTACATAACAAGTGGATGTACTGACTAAAAGATAAACATGATGGTAGCAAGCGGTACAAGGCAAGACTTGTTGTAAAAGATTTTCAACGAAAGGAAGGCATTGATTACACTGGGATTTTCTCTCCAGTGGTTAAGTTAACCACTATCAGGATTGTACTCGTATTAGTGGCAAAAAAAGATTTACATTTGGATCAATTAGATATGAAGGCGGCATTTCTTCATGGTGACCTAGATGAAGAAATTTATATGAAGCAGCCACAAGTCTTTGAAGTACGGAGAAAAGATAAAATGGTGTGCAAACTTCAAAAGAGCTTATATGTTCACAAAAAAGCTCCAAGACAGTGGTACAAGAAGTTTGATGGATTCATGAGCAATAATGGTTTCTTGATGTGTCAGGCTGATAATTGTTGTTATGTGAAGAAGTTTGGTGGTTCTTATATAATTTTACTGCTATAAGCAGACGATATGTTGATAGCAAGAGCTTGTCTAGAGGAGATTGATAAACTCAAGAAATAGTTATCAAAAGAATTTTCTATGAAGGATTTGGTTATTGCAAAACAAATCCTTGGAATGAGGATATTTAGAGATCGGGTGAATGGAATCTTGAAGTTAGTTCAAGAAGAGTACATGAAAAAGGTGGTTAGCAGATTTAACATGGATGAAGCTAAACATGTGGGTACTTCTATGACTAGTCATTTTAAATTAACCAAAGCACTATCGCCATCGTCGGAGCAGGAGCAATCTTATATGAACAAAGTTTGCTTATGCTTCCGTTGTCGGAAGCCTCATGTATGCAATGATGTGCACTAGACCAAACATAACACATGCAGTGGGAGTTTGGAGCAGGTTTATGAGCAATCCAGGAAAACAACATTGGGAAGCATTTAAATCGATTGTGGGGTACTTGAAAGGTACTGCTAGTTTATCTTTATGCTTTTGAAGGTCAAATTTTGGATTACAAGGTTTTGTAGATGCCGACATGTGTGGTGACCTAGATGGCAGGAAAAGTACCACTGGGTATGTGTTCACATTATGTGGTACGACAGCAAGCTGGATATCTAAGTTGCAAACGATAGTTGCGCTTTCAACTACTGAAGCTAAGTACGTTGCAACTACAGAAGATAGCAAGGAGATGAGATGGTTGAGATCATTTCTGGAGGAATTGGGCAAGAATCTTGAGGGGAGCACATTATGCTGTGACAGTCATAGTGCTATTCATTTAGCAAAGAATCATATTTATCATGCTAGGACTAAGCATATACAGATTCAATATCATTTCATCATATTAGTACTGGAAGATGGAGTCTTGATGCTTGAGAAAGTTCTTGGAAGTAAAAATCCAGCATATGCTCACAAAGTTTGTAACAATTGAAAAACTGAAGTTGTGACTGCAAGTATAAGAGAAGAGACACGAGCTGCTACATGGAAGTTGTGAAGACATTGTAGAAATCAAGTCTTCAAATGAGGGAAATGTTAGGTGGATGACATGGTTGGTGAAGAAAATTTCAAACAAAACATGTAGCAAATCATTATTGACTAAACTGATGCATTTGGTGGAAAATCTAATTGTATGAGTTCACACCACAGTTTGCATCTATAAATATGTAGCTTACCACTTCATTTAGATCATCTCAACAGCCATGTGTTTTGCCACGTACCGTACTTTTTAACATATTTTAAAATTTGTGGAAAATAAAATTTTCTTAAATGAATAGTAATCTTTCAAAATGCGATAAAAGTAAACGGTTCGTCCCACAATATTTGAAGTAAAACAACCACAATCAAATTTAGTAAAAATACTTCTTTAAACATTGTAAAGTAAACTCTCGAAAATAGGAGTATTTGAAACAACGTGCATAAAGTTCTTAAAACATAGACGGTCCTCGGGTTTAGCCTTCTGCGCAGCCCAAGCCAGCTCATTGGTCCCCATCCCTCGTCTCCTGATCCTCATCCTCACCTGCATCGATCAAGTCGAGTGAGTCTAAAGACTCAACACGTATAAACTGGAGATAACAAATAATACATAATAAAACCACATGCATCTTTAAAGTAAAGCATAAATACTGAAACTTTAACTTACTAACATAAACAAAGACGTACCATCATCATAAAACTTTTCTTAAACATGCTTGCCTCATATATATATTTGAACATGCATAAATTTATCATTTTGCGTAGAGATATGTTTCAAAGCAAGTGACCCATATATAAAATGTGCATGTTCAAACTAAACCACATTTCTGAGCTGGTAGGGATGTCCACTACCGCATACATGAGATACCCGGTCATACTTTACCGGGTGGATTGGTCCCTAGTCATACTTTACAGCTTTCCAATCCTGATCTAAATTCGGTCATAATTTACCTGGGTGGAGAGGTCACCGAACACGTTCACCGGCTTCCAAACCCGTCCATAGTTGGTCACAAGACATTTAGCATACCTCAAAAATAAAAATATGTTCTTTTGCACGTCGAACATAATTACATAGTGTTGACAGATTCGTTGGATCTCGCTCGGGTTACTGCTGCGCATGCTAACATATTATCATGCACCTTAAGTTTCCTAGCTTAAACAATCTTAACGAACTTAATACCCATTGATAAAATAACTTATGACCTAATAACCTCGGGACTTGACTAAAGTAAACCTCATACCAACCCCTACTCAAACCCCGAACTCGCCCTTGACATGAAGTATGAAATGTCCTAAGCAATGGAAGACACGGACTTCGCTTAAAACGTAGTTCAACGTTCCCCATTCAAACTTAGTAACATCTAAACTAACTTATAGTATTCTAAGACATAACGACGTAATAGTACCCAAAGGAAACAAGAACACCTAAATTCGAAGTCCAAAAATTGCCCAAGGCATCGCTGCAGCGCCAGACTGGCGCTTAGGTGCAGCCTAAGGCAAACCGGCAGCACCACGGTGCTGCTCTGCAGCGCTGCGGCACTTCCTGGCACGTACTGGCAGTGCTTCGGCGCCCGCAGTACGGCGCTAGGGCGCTAGTCCTGCGCGAATATACCCAAATCTGCACCAAAAGCTTTCCTATGACTTCTAATGCATGCACAACCTTAAAAACTTGAAACAACACATCAAAATGCACAACAACAACCCACTTGAAACTCCTAAACGCAGCAAGGAACACCCGAAGATTCCTAACGAAGCCTGCAACCAGAATTTCTCAGGAACACATCAAGAACACATTTTTCATAAAATCACAATTTGAGCAGTCCCACGAAAACGATCCTAACTCACTCGTTTCTTGTCCAAAAATTACGAATTTTCTATCAAATCGAAGGTATCAAAGAGTACTACGTTTTACATGTTGAAAACTTTTCCAGAAACTCAACTTAATTTTTGCAGAAATCGAAATGACAGCATACACGTTTTTAGATCTAAAAATTTTGATCCAAAAATCATTTCAAACGTTTTTGCTCAAACTTTTTCAAAACAAACATGAATTTTTTTTACGCATAATAAACAACACAACACATAATATAACGAGATCGATGAAGAAATAATAGAATATACATGCCTTTGATCTTTAAAGATACTGAAACGACGATACCGAAGCGGGAACGATGCGAGGGTTGATCCGAGACGAACGTGGCATGATTTTCTTGCTAAAAAATCAACGAAGGATTACTGGAAAATTTGAGAGGGAGAGGGCTGCTGCTCTTGGTCTAAGAACCCTACTATCTCTCAAAAATTAAAAAGAAGGAATGAAAATGAAGTGTGTGTGAGTGTGTCGTGTAGGTGTGTGTGTAAAAGTGTGTGTGCGCGTGCCTTTTAGTGTGTAGGGAATAGCTTAATTAAATTATTAATTGGCTAATTAGGGACTAACCATGCTTAGGCAAATAATTAATAATAAAATAATACTAATCTAATACTAACTTTTCTAAATCTCTTATTTTAAAATAAAATGCACAAGTGCCACAACTTTAAAAGTTTAAAAATCATAAAATCACCTTATAATTAAATTAGGCTATAAAAATACTAAAAACTAAATAAATCATTTAAAATGCCCCACTCTTAACTTAAAATAAAATAACATGTTTTAAATTTTCCAAAAATCGTCGCGGTCTCTTTTCCTCGATCCCGCATCAAATAATCGCCTGAAACATGAAACTCAAGAAAACATTTCAAACGTGCATCACATAAACATAAATAATTAAAATAAGGCAAATTTCATGAATAATGAAACACTCAAATCATTTTAAAATTAATTAAATATTTTAACAATTAAATATATGCATGAGTTTTACGTTTACTGATTTTGGGCTCTACAATTCCTCCCCCACTTAAATAAATTTCGTCCTCGAAATTAAGTCTTACTAAACGATTCCGGTAGCGGTTACTCGTATCTGCTTCGGTCTCCCGAGTGGCCTCCTCCACTGCTTGATTCAGCCATTGGACATTGACCAACCTGGTCATTTTGTTCCTAAGTCTCCGCTCCTGTCTATCTAGGATTTGGACAGGTCTTTCCTCATATAAAAAATCTGGGGCCTACTGCAATGGATCAAAGCTCAATACGTGCGAAGGATTCGCTATGTACTTCCATAGCATCGAGACGTGGAACACATTGTGTACTCTGACCAAATTTGGCGGTAGAGCTACACGATAAGCTAGTGTCCCAACTTTGTCAAGAGTCTCGAACGGTCCAATAAATCTCGGATTAAGCTTGCCTCTCTTCCAAAACCTCATAACACCCTTCATAGGTGCTATCTTCACAAAAACATGATCATCTATGGAAAACTCAAGATCCCTCCTTCTCTTATGAACATAACTCTTTTGACGACTCTGGGCGGTCTTCATCCTGTCTCGAATCTTGACCACCACATCTGCAGGCTGCTGAACAATATCTGGACCAAGTTCTGATCTCTCACCGACTTCATCCCAGAATTGGTGATATGCACTTTCTTCCATACAATGCCTCGTAGGGAGCCATTCCTATAGTTTCTTGAAAAATTTTGTTGTAGGTGAACTCCACTAGAGGTAGCTTTGATTCCCAATTCCCATGGAAATCTATCACACAAGCTCTCAACAAATCTTCCAAAATTTGGATCACTCGCTCAGATTGGCCGTCTATTTCAGTGAGTGCCTGTCGGACACAATAGAAATTGGGATCCTGTGAAATCGGACTATCTCCTTGATATAAAGCTCTGCATACTGAGTCATGGAGAAAGTCATCTTCACTGACAAGAAGTGCGCTAACTTAGTAAGTCGATCCACTATAACCCAAATGGAATTGGATCCTCTGACTAATCTTGGCAAACCAACAACGAAGTCCATGGTAATATTCTCTCATTTCCACTCGAGAATAGGGAGTGGCTTAAGCATTCCTGCTGACCTCTGATGTTCTGCTTTCACTTGTTGACAAATGAGACATTCAGATACAAATCGGTGGATGTCTCGCTTCATCTCTAGCGACCAATACAGAATCTGCAAATCCTTGTACATCTTGGTACCTCCTAGATTGATGGAATACGGAGATATATGTGCCTCTGTCAGAATATCCTCTCTGATCAAATCAACACTAGGTACCCACATTCTTCCTCTGTATCTCACAATATCATCAGAAACTGTGTAGAGTACACTTCCCTTGGCCTCATCCTTCACTCTCCATTTCTGTAACTGCTCATTCGAAGGCTGGCCTCTGCAGATTTGGTCTAGCAAAGAAGACTGGACTGTCAGATTAGACATCTTAGGGGCCCTGCCATTGGGATAAACCTCTAAACCAAAATTCTGAATCTCTGACTGAAGAGATCTCTGCACTAACAGTTGTGCTACGACTGCAAATTTTCTGCTCAAGGCATCTGCCACAACATTAGCTTTCCCCAAATGGTAGCTAATTTCACAATCGTAGTCTTTTACTAACTCCAACCACCTTCTTTGTCTCATATTCAGCTCTTTCTGCGTGAAGAAATACTTGAGACTCTTGTGATCAGTGTGATAGGATCGATTAAAGTATCAAGAGTGTTTAGAAAAGGGGGTTGAATAAACACTCACAATTAAAATGAATCTTTTCGAATTTTGAATTCAGTTTGGTGACAAACTGATTCTCGGAATCTTGTTGGTCAATGACAATCAGTTAAACTAAGAGTAGTTGCGGAAAATAACTGACTGAAAGATAGAATACAAAACTGAAATAAAGTACGCAAGGATTGTTTCTGGATGTTCGGAGATTTCAATCACTCCTACGTCACCCCTTCTATCTCAAGGATAGGATTTCCACTAAAAGACTTTGATCGAATACAAGACTTGTACTGACCCACTTCAGTTTGGACTTAACACTGCCAAAACTGAAACTCTTAGCATACAACAGCTTTTATCAGTTCGTGACTGATCTTAGCACAACTGATATATTCTTGATTGAATTACAAAGTGCTAACACGCTCAAAGTGTAGCTTTAGATGCTACTGATATATCTGATATACGTGAGCTGTGAATTGTGATTTTAGCAGCGTAACAGCAAGCTTCAATAATGCGTTGATGGTTCTTCTTCTCAGCTGCTTTGTTCACTTATTTATATGCTTCCTTTCCAACGGTAACTTGAGATGAATTTGAATCTTTGTATCCGTTGATTTTTTACTTGATTATTCCTTGGATATTGTTTCCTTCATTTATTGTGATGCGGCGTCTTAACTGCTTTCGCCGAAATGCGTTGTTCTAAGCTGTATTGATTTAAGTGCGGCGTTGCAATCTTCTATGTCTCTTTGTCGGTTGATCGTTCTTTCCCGAGACATGTTCAGTTGAAGGGTGCTTTAGCATAAATCAGTTTCCAACTGATCAGTTAGCTGATTTCAGTTATTAAGTCCAGTTGTTGAATGTACTTGCGCGTATCAGTTGGTTGATCAGTTTGTCAAACTCCAGAATCCAGAATTTGGTTTTCAACAATTTCCCCCTTTATGGTGTTTGACAAAACTCAGCAAATAATAATAACTGAATTCTTTTATAGATAAAATAAGAGATTGATCATCTGAATCATATATGTAGATAAAATAAGAGATTCATTTGAATCATGTACTTCATGAGTACAGAAATGGCTACTTCTGAAAAGAGGATTTCTTCTGCTGTTCTAGCATTTCTTTGATTTCTTCCCCCTTTTTGTCAAACAGAGCCACCTTCTCATATAGTCTTCGAACGTCAATGGAAAGAATTTTGACATCTGAGGAGATACTTGAGGCAGTAGATTGGAAAAGAGTCTGCATCAAATCTAGTTTATTTGAAACAGAAGATTCTAGTCGCTCAACTCTTTGACTGATGACATCCTGAGTTGTGTAGAGACTTTGAGCTAGACTTTTGTTATTCTTCAACTCAAGCACAGTTCGAGTAAGAGACTCCATGTTTGCTTGCATAGCTTTCAGTTTTGCTGAATCAAATTGAGTTGAAGAATCCAATTTGACAGTATGAGATAATTTTGTGGATTGAATTTTCTTTATTTCAGTAATCATCTGTTGCATATTGTGCTGCATGTTCTGAATTTCTTCAAGGACTAAATCCATGTCGGAGGAAGGAGGAGGAGAGGTTTGTTCAGACGTCCTTGGTTCTTGTTCTTAGGAGGGTTGATCAAATATCACCAAAGTTCTTTCAGATACCGCTGGAACCTCTTGTGTAAGCTCAGGCCCATCCTCCATTTGTACTTCTTGTTGGACTTGAAGGGAAGAAGGTAGAATAAGAGCAGTAGAAGGGCTATCTGGCTGAGTCAGTTGTGTTTCAGTCGATGGATCAGTGACTGATTGTTCTGGCTGTTGGTTAACTGAGTCTTTCTACGGAGAATCAGACAACTGAGTTTCCTCAGTGACATCATTGACTTCAGTCCGCTCATCATGTGATTGAATGAGCACATCAGTTCGAAACTCTTGTTCAGCAGATACAAGGAGAGAAGATGTAACAAATGCTTGATCAGTTGAGATATCAACTGATTCTGTTGAAGCTGCATTGGTTGGGAGTTCTTTCACTTCTAGCTGAATGATCTCATCAACATTTGCAAGTGTCAAGTCAGCTTCTGAATATATTTGATGATCAGCAGCAGTAGGTTGAGGCACATTCTGAACTGGCTCGTCAGTTGTAGCAGCTTGTTCAGGAGATGGTTCACGGTGCCGAGAAGGTGAATCAGCTTCTTCATCTTCTGAAGTGCCTTCATGAATAACAAGTTCCTGATCCGTCTCCCAAAATTTTATTTGGGATTGCAGAGTTAATAGATCAGTTTCTAGCTGAGTGATCACAGCTCGATCATTGTATGCAGTTGGACTTGTGGGAATATAGTTGGCTTTCAATTTTTCGATCAGTTGGTCCAACATTTTAGCTCGGACTTGATCAAAGAAGTAGTTCTTGCGCTCCAAGGCCTGAGTTATTGTTGCAGCCTTGACCACTCTCAGAACAGTTGTCTCCAATTTGATAAATGTGTTCAGCTTGGACTTCTTCTTCAGCTTCTTGGCAAAAGTATGTGTTCTAAACTTCGTCCAAGCTTCAAAAATGTTCATTTTTGATGCAGCAAATGCATTGACCTGTTCCCATATGAGGTCAATATGAGTTTGAATAGCATTTGAGGGCCTTGGTTCTTTGAACATCTTGCCATTTCCTTTCTCATCAGTAAGAATATGTGGAATGTTTAATCCAGAGTGAGTAGAGTCCACTCTTTCTTGAATAACAATTCCCTTAGATCGAGCAGGAGAAAGAATTGAAGGTCATTTGATTTAAGTCAAGGGAGCTGAAGCTTTTGCTGATTTTTTCTCCTTATCAGCAGGAATTGTTATCAAGGGAACAGCCTGAATAGGCTGTTGAGTATCTGATGCCTTTCGTTTCTCAGGAACAGCTGTCAGCGAAGCCACTGGCTTTGTTTTCTGAGTCCTTTGCTTCTTGGTGATCAGCTGAAAAGGTGTTTCCTCAGAATCTGATCCACCGACAATCAGTTTCCTCTTGGTAGATTTCAGTTGGGCCTGAGACCTAGTGTAATGCCCAAGAATTGTAGGTTGATAAGATGAGATTATGAAGTGTGCATGAAAGGACACCGCCCCCGCGCCCCAGTTTATACCGCACCCGCGGTGCGACGTGTTGAGTGAAAAATAAAACATGTGTCCTAGCCATGCATATATAATGTGTACTTAGTCTCATTCCTTCGAGATTTGCAGCCAGAAATTGAGAGAGAAACCTCCATAGCTAAAGCTTCATTTCACCTTGGCTTTGTGATTGTACATGATCCGTCCATCCGATTTTCAATCCAAGTGTAGATTCTTGCTCTTCTCATTAATAGCTTCAAGAGGATGTAAGTATCTTTTAGTTTCAGCATGTTTGGGAGTTAACATATTGGGGAAATTCTGATATGCTTGTAATTATGTTTTCTCGAGATCATTGACATTGTAGAAACGTAAACGAATCGAGAAAGTGATACCGTATGTGATTGTTATGAGTTTTTCAGCATGTATTGGGTGGAAATGATGCAGATTTGGAGATCTTGATATATAGATTATGATGGTTGTGAGTTGAGGATTTGACTTGTTGATATATGTTGCGATTTGAGTTGATCGGTATTGAGAAATCACGCCGTTATGCCGTCGACTTGTATTGAGATTGAATAATGAGTTGTACAAGACTTGCTTCGAGTTGTGTCTTGATAGATTATATCTATACATTGTCATTTCAGATTTGATATTGACAGATTCGACATCGAGACTTCGACTACGACAAAGATTATACGACAAGAAGGTATAATTCATGTTGATTCGGGGAGATATAACTCGAATTAGATCTGATTTGAGTTTCCCAAAATCACATACTTGATTGTTATCTTTTTATATGTTGATGCTTTGTTTATAGATTTATATTCAAGCATTTAAGATAGGAGAGTCATTGGCAGACTTGCCAAGCTATACGTTCGGTGATATCGACGCATAGGAGCAGATTTCCTCCGATTGTAGACACTCGATACAGACAGGACCGAAGTCTAGGAATAAGACGTACAGCCACCACGATTGGGAGAGTAGGTGGGAGACTTATTACGTCTTATTCACACCGGGAACCCTAGACTTAGATATGAGTCGAGTCAAAGAATAAGAGTCGAAGAGTTTTATCTGTATTCACTAGTGTGTCATAATTACTGATTTATGTGTTATGATTTTTTATTTAATTGCATGACATGCATGTATACATGTTTTATACTGGGATTTATTCTCACCGGAGTTTCCGGCTGTTGTTGTGTCTGTATGTGTGCATAACAACAGGTGGGGCAGGATCAGGGTCGAGACGAGGATGATTGAGAGGTGATAGCGTGGTGATCACGGGCGTAGCAGAAGAAACTAGTTGTTGTATTAGACATGTATTAATACTTTTAAACACTAGTTTGATTGTATGAACGAAACGAGACATGTATTTGCTTTTAATGAAATGAAATAAATATTATGTATGTGTGTTATGTTAAAAGCAAATTTTTGACCCACATTTTCTAGCAAAGATCCATTTAATCCGAAAGATAATTGAGTTAGAGCCCGGGTCCCCACAACAGGTGGTATCAAAGTAATAGATCCTTTAGACTGAGATAGAAGAGAGTGAGAGGGGTAGATCGAGTCGTCTTCCTTGCTTATATCATGCTAGCACACGTCATGATTTATTGCTTTCCCTATTACATGTTATCTTGTTATCTGAGTTGATTACAGCATGTAATTGAAAGACTGAATCAGAACCGATTCTGAATCAGAGGTATATGATCAGAGGAGGATTGAGACAGACTATATTGATTGTGTACTAATCTGTGTGATAATATGATTATGCCTCCTCGACGAGTACCGCAACCAGTAGCAGGTCGGGCACTAGAACAGGACAGTACTTCGAATGACCCTATGGATGTTACTGCAACCCCGATGGAGACTCTGCTGAAACGGTTTCAGTCGTTCCGACCGCCGACATTGAAGGGTACTGAGACTGCAGTGGATTGTGACAGTTGGCTAGACGATATAGAAATGTTGTTTGAATCTCTTGCCTATACAGATGAAAGAATAGTGAAAGTAATAGGGCATCAGTTGCAAGAAGTGGCGAAGAGTTGGTGGCTTACCACGAAGAGAGCCTTGGAGCATCGAGGTATCGATATTACTTGGAAGGTATTTAAAGATGAGTTTTATCAACGTTTCTTTCCAGTGTCGTATCGAAAAGACAAAGTGGCAGAATTTGCAAACTTACGACAAGGGCAGTGGAACATTGAAGAATATGTTGCCAAGTTTTCTTCCTTGCTCCGATTTGCACCACATGTAGCAGGAAGTGATGAAGCGGTCTCGGATCAGTTCATCAATGGCTTAAACCCTGACGTCTTTACTTTGGTGAACACGGGACGACCCAACACTTTTTCTGATGCCTTGAACAGGGCGAAGGGAGCAGAAGCCGGGTTGCTTAGGCAACGAAGCACTTCTTATACCACTCAGACTCCTAGACCACCCCAGCCCTCGGGTCAGTATTAGCAACCACCTCCCAGATTCGAGAGTGGTGGTAGCAGCAGCGGGAGGAAAGACAGTTTGAAAGTGAAGGGGAAGCAGTTCAAGAAATCAGGGAGCAGTTCGTCGAGCTCCAGTGGGCCGAGACAGACAGGGTCGGGCCAGAGATCAGAGTATACAGGGGTTTACTGTAGTTCTTGTGGAGGTAGACATGCCACCGAGCAGTGTCAGGGCGTGATGGGTCGCTGCAACATTTGCAGACAGCAGGGCCACTTCGCCAAGGTCTGTCCACAGAGAGGTGCACAGCAGATTCAGAGTGTAGGAACTTCTGGCTCTGTAGCTCAGCCAGAGAGGCAGGCGTCATCTGTTCATTCATTCCAGCCAGCCCCTACATCGACACAGCCCAGAGCTAGGGGTAGCCAGACGGTGAGCCAGCCGTCGAGACAGCAGGCTCGAGTGTTTGCGTTGACAGAAGAGCAGGCTCAGGATGCCCCTGATGACGTTATAGCAGGTAACTGTTCTCTTTGCGGTTATCCGGCTTATGTACTGATAGACACAGGTGCATCACATACATTCTTATCTGAGCGTTTTGCATTGACATATGCATTGCCTATTGAGTCGTTGTCTACTGTAGTGTCTATCTCTTCTCCTTTGGGGATAGGGTTGATATCAGTGACATCAGTTAGATCGTGTTTACTACAATACGATGGGCATGAGATAGATTTAGACTGTATTGTACTTGGGTTATCTGATTTTGATTGCATTATTGGTATCGACATGCTAACCAAGTACAGAGCGACAGTAGACTGTTTCCACAAGATTGTTAGATTCGGACCAGAGATGGCTGAAGAGTGGAAGTTCTACGGCAAAGGATCTAGAGCTAGAATTCCTTTGATTTCAGTATTGTCTATGACTCGATTACTACAGAAAGGAGCAGAGGGGTTCCTTGTCTATTCAGTTGATTTACTGAAATCGAGTCCTGCCTTGGCAGATGTGCCAGTGGTTCGCGAGTTTGCAGATGTGTTCCCCGATGAGATTCCGGGATTGCCTCCAGTTAGAGAGGTAGATTTTAGCATCGACCTCGTACCAGGTACAGTTCCTATTTCTCGAGCTCCTTATAGAATGGCACCGATAGAGTTGAAAGAATTGAAAGAACAACTTGAAGATTTGCTGGCCAAGGGATATATCAGACCGAGTATATCTCCTTGGGGCGCACCAGTGCTATTCGTGCGAAAGAAAGACGGTTCGATGAGATTGTGTATCGATTACCGGCAACTGAACAAGGCAACAGTAAAGAACAAGTACCCATTGCCTCGCATCGACGATTTGTTTGATCAGTTTCAGGGATCCTCTGTCTATTCCAAGATCGACTTGAGATCTGGATATCATCAGCTGCGAGTCAAAGATTCAGATATACCGAAGCCTGCATTCCTAACCAGGTATGGACATTTCGAGTTTATTGTCATGCCTTTTGGTTTAACGAATGCACCAGT